>NC_060121.1:742352542-742661590 GCF_021461395.2 Schistocerca americana | reverse complement strand
ACGGCTCGAAACGTACATCCCGCCACGGACGCGGACTGGTGGCAGCACTATTATGCTATTGAAGACATGATCTTGCGCTTGCGTGGGACCTGTGGTAGTGATCGAAAACCCTCCTGCATCTTTCCATGTTGATCTCTTCCCCGTCGGCAAAGAAATCTTTCAGCAGTATAGTTGTCAGTGTTTCGGAGCCAGAACCGTGTTACAGTGGTTTGAGGAGCTTTGTAGTGAACTCGCGCTGACGTCTTGGTGACCGAATACACATGATGTAAATCATATGGAATCCAGCTGCGTCGCTATCGGGAGGCATCACAGCGCACGCAGATCAGCGGTCCGTTACTTATGCGAATTACATGACTTGGACGGAGGATCAGTGATGTGTTTCGTTCCAAAGACCGACAAACGAGCTATTACGCTGTTGGTTATAATTTTTTGGGCCATCAGTGTACGTGTAACAGTAATACATGCATATTGCTACCTATTCCACCACCCTCTGAAGTGAGCCAAGCCGCGCTGGGTAGCCGCGAGGTCTGAGACGTCTTATCACATTTCGCGCGGCTCCCACCCATCGAAGGTTCGAGTCCTGCCTCGGGCATGGTTGGGTGTGTTGTCCTTAGTGTAAGTTAGTTTGAGCTAGATTAAGTAATGTGTAGGGCTTAGGGACCGATGACCTCAGCAGTTTGGTGACATAAGACCTTACCGCAAATTTCCAGCAAAAAGTGAGCCACGTTAATGTGTGCATGTCATTTAAAGCAAAACG
Organism: Schistocerca americana; assembly: GCF_021461395.2. Classification (NCBI taxonomy): domain Eukaryota; kingdom Metazoa; phylum Arthropoda; class Insecta; order Orthoptera; family Acrididae; genus Schistocerca; species Schistocerca americana. Next base: position 742,660,833 of record NC_060121.1, on the reverse strand, counting down.
TGTAGTATGCCAACCACAAATGTCCGATGTTGTGGACCTACCGTTGTATACACGAGAGAAAAGTCAGTCATTTTGAAAGTGAACAGTGAGAAACTTTTGCTTTCCATACCCCACGATTCAGATAAACAACACATTTAGGCTGAAAAATTTCTTTAAAGAACAAAATTGCACCAAGACGTGTTAAAAAGCTGCCAGTAATCTAGTAGCTGTTGACCGATCGAGGTATCGTAGTGATTAGCACACTGGACTCGCATTTGGGAAGACGACGGTTCAAACCCGCGTCCAGCCATCATTTTTTGGGTTTCCCGTGATTTCCCTAAATCGCTTAAGGTAAATACCAGGATGGTTCCTTCGAAAGGACACGGACGATTTCCTTCTCTACCCTTCCCTAATCGGAGCCTGTGCACCGTCTCTAGTGACCTCTTCCTCGACGGAACGTTAAACATTAATCTCCTCCTCCTTCTCCTTCTCCTCCTCCTCCTTCTCCTTCTCCTCCTCCTCCTTCCACAACTAGAGGGCTACGAGACAACACAAAAAGGTACGCACAGGCACGGCTTATTGCTTTCTAGCAAGGTTAGTAAACACTTCGGAATGGCCAAAAGAAATTCTTGTGACCAGTCGAAGCTCGTGGTGGCCATACTTGGGCAGCACTAGAACAGCCTTGGGCCAGTCGTGGCCCACTATAAGTGGGAAAATATCTCGACCGAATGCGTTTGCGTTATCTTGACCGGCTGTGATTTTTACTCGAACGAACCTACAGTTAGAACGCTTTGAACGAAGCAGTCTCGTCATTGTATGGTCTATTTGCGATCTCACCCAAAGAAGGATCAACACTCAGTAACGAAACCTCCCAGTCTTCATACAATGGCGTTTCTCGTTGTGGCCCATCTTCTGTGGTGAATGGTAAAGCGACCTCTCTTGTGAATAAGGTCCATAATTTCTTCAAGTGTCTGTCTACATTCCTGAGTTGTCAAGAAAGCTTCAACCCACCAATGAACGTTTGTAATACCTAGGTACAGGGCTCTGCTGTCAGCACAATAGTGTCAGAATGAAGCAAACACTTCATTTGAGCCATACCAGTTAGTGTACTGTAGCTTTCAGGGAAGTCTCCTTGTGTCCAGGTGCGGCTTATGTGGAGCTGGTTTGTGTTGCGTATTACACTGTTCCTTACTATCACTCTTACGCTCTCGGTACAGAAAGTTGAGAGACGTCGTACTGTGTCCCATCTACCCTCGCTAGGCGTGCCACATACACTTTCTACTAATAAAAAGTCTTCACATCTTAATAAAAAATACACTGCATTTCAGTCGCAAGCTTTACAGGTTTTGTGGGAATGTAGTACTGCTGTAAGTGACCCAAAGCGTGTCAGGCCCAGTCAATAATTAGTACAACGAATGCCCTTAATAATTCAATGCTAACGATTACGTGTCATAAAACACACAAAGATAAACCGCACGTAAATAACACACCAAGAACATAAATTTTAGTCAGTATGATTGTCCTGTCATTAAGACAAAACCAGACAAATGCACACAACGTACATATAATCAAGATGTCTGTAGCTTTTTTTATATGAGAAGAATAAACAGTACTTAGGACAATCATTCATTAAAGAATTTTTTTTTAAAACAAAGGCTGTGCTGATCACAAAATCGAGCACTTGTACACAATTATAGAAACAATTAACATTAGCCAAGCCTGCAAGATGCACTGTTATATTTTACCATCCGCGATACCTGCACAATGTTCTCAATACTTTACAAATGTCAGTCATGGCTCTAACAGTGTATTTTGTAATTGTAAGTGCATTACGTTGGAGTTAAGTGAGTTCGAACGTGGGTTTCCATAACCAAGGTAGCCAAAGTATTTGGTGTTTAAAAAGGCACATCGTGGCGAAGGTTTACGCTGCATACAGGAAAGGCGGAAAGAAATCATCCGCTAAATCACAAAGCGGATGAAAGTGTCTGCTGAGTGATAGTGACAGATGATGACTGAAGAAGATTGTGAAGAAAAATAAGAGACTACAGTTGCAAATGTCATTTCAGAACTGAATATCGCACTTGGGTAACTTGTCAGCACTAAAAGTAGGCGAAGGAGCCTCCATAAGCAAGGAATTGTATGGAGAACTGTAATTCTAAAACCGCTCATCAGTGATGCAAATGTCCGTAACGGGCAAGCATGGTGGCGAACCCGTAAAACCTTGCCTATGGAGCAATGGAAGAAATTCATTTGGCCGGATGAAACTTTGACACTATTTCCAACTGCTGGCCGTTTACGTCCAAAGAGTGAAACATGCCGGGGTCTTCGGTGATGATTTGGGCAGCCATATCGTGGTATTCCATGGTATTCTGTACGGTCGCATTTCTGCCAAGGATTGTCAGGTCAGGTCCACCTATTGCTACAATGTTTGTGTCCGAATGGCGATGTTGTGTTAGAAGGCGACAGGGGACAGCGTCTCCGTTCACAGAGTTTGCGTTGTCCAGGACAGGTTTGTCTGAGGATGAAGTGGCCAGCACGGGCACCAGATCGCAATATTAATAAGCCTTTGTGATCTACTTTGGACAAAACGATGCGTGATCGCTATCCACCTCCTTTATCATTGCCACTATTCTGCAGGAAGAAGGTATCTTTGAAAACCACACAGGACCTGTTCTTTTCCACCCCGAGACGCCTGGAAACATTTTCGACAACCAACGGGGATCCTACACCCTAGCAAGCATGGTAATTTGTTGTGTTTTTGATGTTTACATACTTTTGTCCAACCCTGTATTATTATACACATCTTAGACTAACGTACGCCGGGTGGGATAAGATGGAATGGTTATAAGGACAATAATATGAACAGTAAGTTTCTTCTAAGTGCGCGTGTTCCTACAATGGCAATACATATAATTTGGTAATTCCAATAACATCACTACACCTGTTGTCTTCAGACGCAAGGTGATTATTAGTCATACTGGGAGGACTCCGGTAAATGTGGTGTTCGTGGCTTATTATCGTAGACTGCAGCAGGAAGCCTATAATATCATCGTGCGTGGTTGGCACTCTTCATCCACAGTAATATCATCTACCTCTACATCTTGCTCCGGAAACTACTTTTCGGTGTGCGGCAGCAGATACTGTGTCTACCACTGTCACTTCATCCTCTTCCCGAGAAGAAAGATGGACGGTATAGCATCTGTTTTCCTTTGCATGCTGTGTGGTCCTTTAGCAGATACAGGAGCGAGGAAGAGATAACGTTCGTGTATAGAGAATTCAGATTATAATTTGCTCTACGTCTAATATCAAATAGCAAAAATAATACAAAATGTTGTAGCTGTATTTTTAGTGTAATTTTTTTTAACAGTAGATTTTGATGTAGAAATACATTAAGATACAAAAGATTTATAAATCTGTAATGCTTCAGTACAATATCTATTCAGAAGACGTCGAGCGCTGCCCACTGTGGGAATCTGTGAATGTTATTCAACTGGAAAGCAAACAATGAGGTGATCACTTAAAACTTCCGAGCTATTAGGCCGTGGTCGATGTATAAAACTTTCTCCAAACGTTTCCTCTCCGACTGCGGGAACATCTTCAGGGGTAAAATGGCAAACTGCCAGTCTGCTATTTTACCTCTGAAGATGTCTCCTGCAGTCGGAGAGGAAACATTAGGAGAAAGTTTTATGCATCGATCACAGCCTAATAGCTCGGAAGTCTTAAGTGATGTCACTACGACTCGTGAAAGCTTACATCGTATGATCAGACAAAAAGGGGTTTTGTGCATGAATGTTCTAAATTAAGTACACTGGCCGCTGGAGCTCTAGAGAGGGGATGTTTGCATCTCGTTTGCAGCGTCATAATGGTCCGTGACAGCGTTCTCGTGTCGCAGTGGCAGCTGTAAGAAACGTGGTGGCCTAACTGCCGGTGCGCGTATTTGAAAACCAGGCCCACAGAATAGCAGCCGATACCGCAGTAAAGATCACAATGAACACTAATAAAACATTGTACAGAACGGTCTTGATAGTATAAAAATTTTATTCGTAAATGTTGACAGGTTTCGACCCGATGTGGATCATCTTCGAGCCACGCTCTGTAATTTAGAGTGCAACAGAATAGATTGAAACTTGTAATATAATAAACACTAAGTTAAAAATAAACTATAGACGTTATACCCAGTGATGACGTATGGAGAAGACGGCACTGAACAGGAAATGTGGATACCACCCACGGATGTCGACTGCTGACTGCATATGTGGCGGTGTCATGTAGTTAAGTAGCAGATGCCAGCCCGTTGCCTGTCCCGTTATGTCATCTTTAGCCAGTAGGATACAACGTGCGAAATATGTCAGGCAGCATGAACACATACCTTCGCAGTATACTGGAAATTATAGTAAGTTATTTCGAAATAACAATGTGTTATAGTTGAAGTTTTGCGTAATATACTCTAATGTGAAAAAATATGACTGACCAGCCAGTGGAATCAGTTAAAACGTCAGTGGACTACGAGCTGCTGGACTCTGCGTACACCAAAGATGGGCTGCAAGACGACGCTGGTTGCCTAGCGACGCCACGATTTGTCGATAGGGAACGAAGATGCTATGCCGCTTTCGTACTACGTTCGATTCGGTCCCGTAAGGTCTCGTATTTGCATTGGTTGCAACTCGGCCTTCAACGTCGAGACTCACATTGCAGGCCGTGTTATAGACTGTGGAGAGAAGTGCAGCCATCGAACAGCATTGCCACTGTTATGGACACCTTAATAATACGCACAGAACACTGTGTGGTCACTGTTTTTAATTTAATTACAAATAGCTACATCAAAATTTTACTGCTTTCGAACTGAAATACACAGGCTGAATCACGTAAAATTTGCACGCCAAATATAGCGGAAAAGGAAAGTGCTATTGACGTGCTGTTTTGACAGAATGAATTGGTATTCAGGGGGTCGTACTGTTAACCAATAAACAGATTGGAATAATAATTATAAAGTGTATTTTTCGAGTAAATATACACGTTTTTAAACGAAACAATCCCTTTTTACATTAACAGACTAAAAGTAAGGTAAATCAGAATGTCAGGGGCGCTTATTGCTGAATTTCTAGTACGAGTCTTTTACGAGATATCGTATTTTGAAAGGTTTCCGCACCAACACTCCTCTGTGCCATTCACCTTGCGTAGTTGCTACGTACGACGTGGCTATCTTTGCTTACAGTGTGCTTGTGCGTCCCTTGAGTGCATTGCAACTTGGTAGTCAGTGTGTGACAGTCCGAGCAGTAGTGCGTGGTTCGACGATGGGATTTACCAATGAAGAAAAATTCGACCTGCCCACAGTGCAGTGAGAGTGTAGTAAGACTGCAGTTGGTTCTTGTACGGTGTATGCGACAAGATATCCCAATAGACGTCAACCATGTCGGCGTTATTTATCTACCTATTGAACCAGTTACATGAAAGTGGTAGTGTAATACTTAGACAACGTAACAGAAGGAAACAAGTGACGATAGAAGAGGCGGAAATCAAAGTTCTTGCTGCTGTGCAGTTGGTCCGCACTGCAGCTCCAGCGCAGTCGCACGAGGAAGAGACATGGGTCAGGCAAGTGTCCTACACATTCTCCATCGACAAGGGTTCCATCCCTATCACATCTCCCTCCATCTACAGCCACACAGAAACGACAATGAGAATCGTGTTAACTTCTGACATGGGCATTAAGACAGGATACTCCAGATGTACCACTTGTCTTGTGTGGCGATGAAGCCATATTTACCAATCATGGCCAGGTAAAACTCCGAAACATGCGCTATTGGTCTGTTGACAGCCCCTGTTGACAGTCCCGTTGGCTTCGTCAGGTGGAACGTCAGCGTCCGTGGAGGGTAAACGTTAATGTGGCATAGTGAACCATCAGATCATAGGCTCGTGTTCGTGTTTCATAGACGGAGCAGCGAACGCCCACAAGTATGCAGCCTCCTAATGTACCAACTTCCATGGGTGCTAGAATACGTTCCCCTGCAGACTGTCGGCTGTCCAGTCCACAGTAAACGAAGTACTACAGCATGTATTCAAGAAACTCTTTAGTAATCGTTGGTTTGGAGTTAAAGGACATGTACCTTGACCGACCCACTCCCCTGGATTTGATACCTGCAACATTTTTCTGTGGGTAAAGCTGAAAGACGCTGTCTACATACCGGTTACAATGATTATACGCAATGACGCAATTACTGCAGCCTGCTCGGACGTCTCTGATGAAATGCTATCACGTGCGCAACAGTCGTTCCATACCAGGCTGGAAGCATGAATTTCTATTTCTTGTGGTCACTTTTAACTCAACCTGTGATGGTCAGCTATCACGTTACTGGTTAGAATCCACATAACTAGTGGTTCCACTTGTGTTGCTATTTAGTGTATTCTTTCACAGGTGTCGTAAAAGTGTCGGTGTGAAAACTTTTCAAAATACGATATCTCGTAAACGACTCGCGCCAGAATAGTGCAACAAACACCACTGACATTCTACTTTACCCTCCATTTAGTATGTCAAAGTAAATGTGCACTGTTCAGTTTTAAAAAATATAAATTCTTAGTTTTAATACAGTTGCTGACTGGCTAACAATACGAGCCCCTGACAGCCAACCCCTTCTGTGAAAACCGCATATCAACAGCACTTTGTATTTCCGCAGTATTTGAGCTGCAAGTTTTAGGTGCTTCACCCTGTGTAGGATGTAGCTTAATGTACAAGTCTAACAATATTTTATGAAATTCTTGATGATCAGCAAGTAGTGAAATATAAAATGAGCGAAAAAACTTTCTTTACAAGTCACCAAACAGGTCGGAAAAATATCGTTCCTTGAAATCTATACCTCCATTGAATAATACTAACCTACCTTTCTTGCGCTTTAAGAAAACTTCGATTTCTTCTAATGTATCTAGCAGTAGGCCTGTAGGGAATTGAGTAAAATTTCAAGATTATTTTCAGCGAATCCGTACGAGTGTTAATTCTGTATTATATGCTGCCCAAATAGCGATTTATTGCTAGCTGTACCTACTGTGTGTTCACGTAAGTCACGGTCTGTTTGTCCGATTTATTTTCTGCCCCACGTATCGCGTATTACTCTATGAATTCCGTATTTCAAAATTTGTGTGTGTGTGTTTTAGTTTATCCTGTAAAACACTGTCATCATTGAAGGCCACAGTAATTCACTGTTTTTGACTAATAATCTTTCTAGTATTTATGATTGTTGGTAAGCCTCTTTGTAATTTATTTCTAGTCTTTGCGTGATACATACTTAAGAGGAAGCAATATCTTGTGATGTGGAACGTCTCTCTTGGAGCATCTGCCACTGGGGTTGGCAGTGTACCTCCGTGACTAAATGACCCTGTAACGATAGGCGCTGCTCTTCTTTGGATATTATCTGTTTCCTCTAGCAGCTCTGTCTTGTGCGGATCCCATACTGACGAGCATTATTCACGTATTGGTCAAATGAGCGTTTTGTATGCTACCTAATTTGTGGGTCGATTACATTTCCTGAGTATTCTTCAAGTCATTGCTCAGACTAGAATCTCTCTTATAGTCTGATGTGGTCGTTCCACTTTAAACTGATCCTTAACCAACGTCCAGAAATTGTATGGATTTGCCTGCTTCCTGTGACTGTTACGCAGTCGTATAATCGTATAATAACTGGTCCCACTGACTATTTACGCACAATACTACATTGATACGCAATCTGATTAGAAGCATTTTCGAGGAACGATGTCAGAACCCTTCAGGGCATCTAGAAATGATGCCCTGCCAATAGCAGTCATTACTTAGTGTGAATAAAAACTTAGTTGTGTTTCAAACTACATTATCTGAACCAGTCTTGTTTTCGGCTCAATAGATACGTTTTGTTCGAGCTATTTCATCATGTGGGACACAGTATGTGTGCCAAGAGCTTGCTGCAAGTTGTTGCAGCTTTAGACATCATACGAAAATACAGAGAAACATTGGATTATTAACGTTATGCTTAAAGAGAAATAACCTAAAGTATATGCTGCCTGCTGTCAGCACAGTGGTACATGGACTCCTTCATGCAATGGACACTTCCCTCTTGCATCCATACAATAGTCCTCGTGCATATAAATAACTCCCTAATCATAAGAAATATGTACTAGTCACTATCACATGCAACACGTACCAAAAAACGTATCTGGAGTGTACAATTCTTCAAATTAATCACTCGCGTCCGAATGATGTACCCGAGGCCCCTTTGGCCATTTCGACACTTGGAAAACCTCATGGTCCTCCGACAACCATCTAACCTTTTGCAGTTCTTTCTTTCGAGGAAGGAAAAAAATTACTTTTCTGCTGGTGGTAGGTGGGCGTAACCTATACTCTCGTAGCACAGTATTTTTCTCTCCGTTAGTGACTTGCGTATTCGAATGCGTGGAGTGGAGTACCTCATTAACTCATTAATGGCCTCTCGCTCTCTAAAACCAATAAGCTCATGTTGGAGACCCTTTGACCCGGAAGCAGCCGCTACAAGTGTGTCGCACTCACCGTCGTCTGGTTAGTGCGTGGAACGAATATCGTGACCCGCGGATGATAAACTGACCCCGTCTGGAACCATCTCTTCAAACTAATAATTTACCTTTCACTTCCCGTTGCCCATCTACAAAAATTTGAGTGCCCCCCCCCCCCCCCCCCCATAACGCGTTAGCAAGTTAACCATTTTTCGGCTGCTAGAGACGAATGTCGTGCCTGCCCGACCAGCTCTTGGGGACGAACCTACTGTGCGTCTAGCCGACAGATGCCTTACACATCCAGATGATCACTGAAGGCAACGGCGATTATAATGATAATGATGATGATGTTTGGTTTGTGGGGCGCTCAACTACGCGGTTATCAGCACCCGTACAAATTCCGAACCTTTGCTCAGCCCAATCTCGCCATTTTTATGACAATGATGAAATGATGAGGACAACACAAACACCCAGTCATCTCGAGGCAGGTGAAAATTCCTGACCCCGTTCTCGGGAAGCGAGAATACGACCGCGAGACCACGAGTTGCGGACACGGCAATTATAGGCTAATCGCACTTTCTAGCACACATAAAACCATTCTTCGGAAATACTCTATTTAATATTAGTACTACATTCTACAGTCAGAGTGATTGCAGTGTATGATAATCAGGAAAGAGAGATTTCTGTTATAAGCTCCTATTAGATTGAGGAAAAATTATTTTAGAAAAAGAAGAGAAATTTTTTATTTGTGAATGGAAAATCCAGTAACTTGAGACTTACACGACCAATATAAATTCGATACGTTGCTCCGTTTCCGAGTTATTTTGCGTAGAATTTAGCCAATCGGGGCGTCGCGCGCTCATACTCAAGCGGCCTGCCAGGGGCGGTGTTGCCCAACGAGTGCTTTGTCTCGTTAGCTAAAACTTGAATTTACGCGCGCGACGATCTGATTCGCTAATTTCAATGCTAAATAACCCGGAAACGGCGCAACGTACCGCATTTTTTCTTAACATTTATGTCTCAGTACAATCTGCCCTACAACATCACGACAAGTGTTTCAGACATTTTCTGAACACCCTGTATATTCTTATACTCTACTAAAACTGCATTAACACATACAAATACATTGCAAGACAAGTGAGCGGTTCCTAGCGAAACACTCGAAACTCTAGTCATAAGTCCAGTACGTCATTTCTGTAGAACAGTTTATATCCTTTCATATTATATATTTTTGTATCATATGCACTTTTCAGTTAAGGAAATCAAATAACGTTTATTTGCCAATGCGCACCGTTTGCTGTTCCAGGTGGCATGTTTCTGAGAAACTGATTATATTTTGCTGCGCTTTTCACCTTTGAAACATCTGGTAACATCGGGTACATTATTTCTGTCGAACAATTCATGCCCTTACGGATTACACACGTATGTACCGTGTGTGCTTTTAGGCTAGGAAATTAAATTTCATTTGTTTGCCAGTGCGCGCCGTTCGTGTTCCAGCCGTTAGTGCGTGTTGCCGAGAAACAGCACACGTTTTTCTGCACTGTTCACCTTTTGCGACATCTGATACGTCAGTTCGTTAGTAGAATTCACGTCATCAGATTATTATGTTTGCGTCTTTCGTCTTGTGTAGGCTAAAAAATGAGATTGCATCTAACAGAGCGACTCGTAAGATGAAAATCAGCAGTAAGTGAATGCTGTAGCACCTTCCGAGAACGTAATGACAGCGCTGGTAGGGATGTTGAAAGCGGGCAACTTCGGGTCGCCATACTACAGTGCACGTTTACACTTAGCAGTCATGGTATAGCGATATGGACATGTACAAATGGCGATAGTATCTCGTACACAAGGTATAAAAGGGCAGTGCGTTGGTGGAGCTGTCATTTGTACTCAGGTGATTCATGTGAAAAGGTTTCCAACCTGACTATGTCCATACGATGGGAATTTACGGACTTTGAACGCGGAGTGATAGTTGGAGCGAGGCGTATGGGACAGTCCATTTCGGAAATTGTTAGGGAATTCAGTATTCCGACATTCACAGTGTTAAGAGTGTGCCGAGAATACTAAATCTCAGACTTACACCTCACGATTGACAACGCAGTGACCGACGGCCTTCATTGAACGACAGAGAGCAGCGGCGTCTGCGTAGAGTTGTCAGTGTTAAAGGAGAAGCAACACTGCGTCAAATAATCGCAGAACTCAATGTGGGAGGTACGACGAACGTATCCGTGAGGACAGTGCGGCGAAATTTGACGTTAATGAGGTGTGGAGGCAGACGACCGACACGAGTCCCTTGCTAACAGCAAGTCACCTACGGTGCCTCTCCTGGGCTCGTGACTATATCGGTTAGACCTAGTGTTAGAGTGTGACGCAGACCCCACGTAGCCATGAAGCCAAGTTGTCCACAAGGCACAGTGCAAGCTGCTGGTGTCCCCTAATGGTGTGGGCTGTGTTTACTCGGAATGGGCTGGCTTCTCTGGTCCAAATGAACCGATCGTTGACTGAAAATGGTTATGTTCGGCTACTTGGAAACTATTTGCAATCATTCATGGACTTCATTTTCCCAAACAACGATGCCATATCACAGGGCCTAAACTTTTCGATATTGGTTTGAAGAGTAAATGCTTCAAATGGCTTTCCGCACTATGCGACTTAACATCTGAGGTCATCAGTCCCCTAGAACTTAGAACTTCTGAAAGCTAACTAACCTAAGGACATCACACACATCCATTCCCGAGGCGGGATTCGAACCTGCGCCCGTAGAAGTCACGCGGCTCCAGACTGAAGCGCGTAGAACCACTCGGCCACACCTGCCGGCGTTGGAAGAATATTCTGGACAATTGCGTGAATGATTTGGCCACAGAGATCGCTGACAAGAATCCCGTCGAACTTTTATGGGTCATAAACGAGAGGTCCGTTCGTAAACTAAATCCTGTAATGGCAAAGTTTTTCAATTATGGGTGGATATTGAGTCATGACTCAGTATTTCTGCAGGAGACTTCCAACGACTTGTTTAGCGCACACCACGTCGAGTTGCTACACTACTCGCGGCAGAAGAAGGTCCGACAAGATACTAGGATGCATCACCTGATTGCATCTGACCCATCGCCCAGGCCTACAAGTATTCCCATAGCCGTTAGGCCTTCCTACCTGCTGTGCGTAAATGAATGTCCGTAGCCGCCTGGCTGTTCTACCTGAAGGGGATGAGTGGATACATACGTGTCCATAGCTACTAAAGTGTTAAATGCTTTCTTAACACCCTCCCCATAAGACTGAATCTTTAAATAACTGAACCACGATGTTTGCGGCTTCGACTACGGCTGCTTTACTAGCCGCTCTTTTGTTGTTCCCAAAGGCAGGGATAGTCAGACCTTTTCAACTGATATCTATACTAATTTACAGCCACTGTCCAGTTTTCAGTAAAAAGACTTGGCCAGTGCCGTCGCTTGCGAACCAGAAACCAAGCATGAAATGGTCTTGACTCCTACGATGGGACATCGATGCATCTCTGCGCCGTCACCAAAATACTGGTCAAGTTCGTCTCATGCTTGGGATCGCCAATACCGCATACTGTGACATCTCTTCCCTAACGAACAGTGCCTTACAAAACCTTACTGTCTTTGGTCTTGAATTCCCACGATCTCCAGCGCCTCTACCTTACATGAGGTTAGCCGTGGCGTACACATTCCATATTTGCCCCATGTCTCATTAGGTGACTCTTGGTATGGTATGGCGTCCCTGGTCCGATGCTTCATTGCAGCCTTGCTCTGTCTGTCGTGACCCACAGTGTTTTCGTATTACCACCTATTCCTTTCGTCCTCCTTCCGACGGTACTGACACAAATCATATGTCGTTGTGCCACACTAACGGTTGCGGAGCCCCATTTCTGAAGCTTTGGATGCTGCTTACAATTCGATGTCGTCCAACGACTATGAACTGTCGAGGAACGGTTCTCTCGACAGCGTCTGACGAGTGTACTCTCAAAGTGAGCAGGGAAGTGTCTATGCATCACCAAACACCTTTCTTCATCTGTCATTTTGTCATCCAAATATTCCACCAGAACGACAACATGAGCAGCGTACAATGCCGTTAGTTGGAGCGACTTTGGTGCATACTGACCCCGATAGGTTTCAGTATATTTCGAGAACTTTATGAAGAAATAGTTGTACGTACTCCTCTCGCAAATTCCCACATCGAGCCAGGCTGCTTTCACAGCATCTATGGTGCATTAAGCAGTGCACTGCTCATGTGACTCCTTTGGCGGGCATAAACAGTATAGTCGCTTCACTGTAACCACCACCGATATTCGAGGTTAACGTGCAATAAACACTCACAGAGGAAAGTTGGCGGCACTGGCAGTGAAGGTTATATACCCAGTGAAGGACGTGGAAAACAGCGCAGTCGTTTTCGAGCGGCGCTATTTATCTGACGTCAAAGAGCGCCTAATCGTTGGTTCAAGGATGAAACAATTCCGAAACGGCTAATTTGTAAACTGATCGCATGCCGCTGTGGTTAGGTATAAGGTGCATGGAAAAATGCTTCACTACACTTCATACAACAGTATAATATATCTCAGTAACGATTTATTCGAATCTCTCTAGTTTTATTGGTTTCCTCCTGCGTACATTTCCTTACGCCACTAGATAATTTCTGATCTGTGCCATACATGCGTTATACGATTAGTCTGCGTGGCAGTACAGATGAAAGAGACTGATTAGCAGAATGCGCTAATTGGGATCCTAGTGACAGGGAATACATCACATACTACCGCAGTCAGTTAATAGATTTCCGTGGAATTACGTCGGCGAAAACCGCTCTTTCAATTACTGCGTGGAACTGCCGTCACTTAATCAGCCAGCGGGTAATTTGAGTGACTGATCATACTCCAAAGTTCTATCAATGACTGCAGCTATATATGCCGTAGCCAAACAGTCAATTAGATGTCGTGTGTAGAATGTGTTGTATCTGACCACTAAATACGAACTATTCACTGCGGTAAAGGTGGAGGTAAGATGTAATTTTCCTCTCTACCAGAGAGCATAATAGGCCTATTAAAGCTAACACCTTATGATGTCTGGAGATGGTATATTATGGACCACAAGTTTCTAAAAAAAGAAAATGACTTAAAAAGGAAGTTTTTAAAATATTGACAGAGGCAAGAAGTCTTAAAAAGATACGCGGTGTGGCACTGCCAGAGAAATGACAACGTATGGTTTGGAAAGAGATGGATCTGAAAGTTTCCTCATTTGGCTTTCGTAAGTGCCTAAAAGATCAGGGAGGACGTTTTACAAGCGTTCTTCCTCGTTCACATAAACCAGAAAGTATAATTATTTGCCATTTTGGCAGTATTGTTTCCTCGTTATTGTGTCACTATGCAGATAAAAATGAAACTACTGTGTGGCATTATTGGATGGTAAATCCCATCTGGAGGAGATCGACCGCCTAGTGTATGTCCTTCTATTCGACGCCAATTCGACCACTTGCGTGCCTCCACCTAACGGCCTCCACAAGAGAGGTACACTGGGAACTCTGCTCTCAAGTATCCGTTTAAGAGGCATGTCCAACAACAACATCAGCGTCGGATTTGTCTTTTACCCTTCTACTGCCGTAAACTACCGAAACACCACTGCCAGGTATTTCTTTCCTCGATGGAAATCTCTGTTACTCTGGGTTGCTGAAGGAGAGAAAGGAGATAAGGGTTTAATGTCCCGTCGACGACGAGCTCATTTCAGACGGAGTGGAGTCTCGAATTTGGAAATATGTGGAAGGAAACTGGCTGAGTCCCTTATATAGGAACTGATTCTGCATTTACCTTCAGTTATTTAGGTAAACCATGGTAAAGCAAAATCTAAATAGCTCTATATTGGCCTAAACCTGTACAGGCAGTGTTGAAATAGACGACGCCTGATTAAATAGTTGGAACACTACACACGTCATCCTGGATTACTCACATATATTCCGTCACGGGCAGTAAAAGAGTAGCGGCGGGAAGAGCATCCCGCCACCCGTTAAAGTAATTATACCAAATCCATTAATAATGTAATGTGGCCTACGTTCTTACTGTGTTGATTTACTTTTAAATAAGAAACTAAAATTTTGGCGAAGGAAGGACACATCACATTACCAACAAGAGAAGGAACCCATACAGTTATAAAATTTTATAAATGATGCTTGAACTTTCCATAACTTTGTTGCTGCGTGAACTGACTTTATAAGGAAGTAGCTATTCCCGGGCATGCGTATGGGAGTTGGATATACGTCCTAACCTCGCTCTCTCCCCTGTCTCTGTTCATCTCTTCTTCCCTCTGTCACTCTCTTCCTCCTTCTAACTGACCCTGTCCATCTTCGCCTCAAAAATTTCTCTCCATCTCCTGCTGCTCCTCTCTCTCACATTCTCTCTGTTCATCATCTCCTTCCCCCTTATTATTTCCATCTTATGTTCCCTCTCTCTATCTTCTCCTCCCCAGTCTCTTTTTGTTCATCCCTTCCTTTCTACTTTCCATCCCCATTTTCTCCCACTTCTTTGTCCATCTCCTCTTGACCCCTCTCTCTGATTATGAGACTTGTTTATTGTTATTGCATATTCAGATTCTGTAGTAGTATTCCGATTGTAAGCCCATACATAATGTACAAAGAATGGTAAGAATATTGACGATCTGTTAGATGGCGATTACTTCGGCTTTAGGGAAGATACAGGCAGTATAGACATTGGAGAGGCAGTTCTGATTTTACGGTTGATAATGGAAGTAAGACTGAAGAAAAATAAAAACACGTTCATGAGATATTTCGACATGAAAAAACGGTACAAGCTGTTCGAAATTATGTGAGCGATAGGGGTAAGCTACAGGGAAAGACGGGTGGTATACAGTATGTACAAGAACCAAAACGGAACTATAACACTAAAAGACCAAGAACTAAGTGCTCGAACTAAACAGGGTGTAAGACAGGGATATAGTCTTTCGCCGCTGTTGTTCAGTAGCAGAAATGAGAACAGCGAGATGCTTAACGTCATAAATAGGGATAACAGAGTGTACGAAATTAAAGAATTCTGATGCCTACAAATCAAAATAACCGATGATGAACAAGTCAAAGATGATATAAAAAGCAGACTAGCACTGTCAAAAAGGTCATTCGAGGCCAATAGAAGTCTGCTAGTATCAAACTTAGGTCTTGATTTGAGGAAGAAATTTCTGACAATATAAGTTTGGAGCACAGCTTTGTGTGGTAGTGAAACATGGTCTGTGGGAAGACCGGATCAGAAGAGAATCGAAGCATCTGAGATGTAATGCTACAGAAGAGTGTTGAAAATTAGGTAGTCTTGTAAGGTAAGGAACGAGGAGTTTCTCCGGAGATTCAACGAGAGAAGGAATGTAGGGAAAACATTGACTTCTGGGACTAACTCCAATGGTCCTAGAAAGAGCAGTATTGCAAGTGCTACTCTGAGATGGAAAGTTTGGAACAGGAGAAGAATTCCTGGTGGGGCGTATCTAACCAATCAAAAGACACATTATTCAAAAAAATCGTTGCGCCATAAATACAAATTTCCTGTCTGCTGACAACGTTTCATATACATCTGTGCGATTGTTCATTAGAGTACTGTGTAAAAATCTAAAGTAAATCGCTAAAGAACGTTTAGAGATCTTTGGTAATAACGTTTCCCTTTATATTTTACAAATTTATTTATATATTAATATATTAAAAACAGGCTTACAAAAACACGTATGTATTCCAGTACAAAGTTGTATCAGAATTTCATCTCAATCGGTGAAGAATTTTCGGAGGTATACGATTGTGAGCAAAAGAACATTTACGTTGTTGTTTATCTAGATTCTTTCTTTATTCAGATGAATCTGACTGTAGATCCAGAACTCGTCGTTGGAAAGCGCCAAGTCTGGCCACGCAAGACCGTGTTATTGTTAATTAACCATGCAACGAAATAGTTTGTTTACTAATAGCAATTATTGTCGGACTTCGTTAAAAAAATAGATGACAGGATTGAAAATTTTTTGATACGGAAAACGCTAGCGCGCTTATGGCGTGCGATCGTTGCGACACCAAACCAATGACTTCTGATTTAAAAGGCTGAAAAATATTTACAGGAGATTTTATTAAAATTGAGCAGTCTATTATCAAATCAAGTTTTAAATTAGTTAAAATTTGTTATTATTTTACAAGGGAATTTACATCACAAAATGATACAACCTTCTTGCGTAGGAGATCGAAAAGAAGAAAAAACTACTCAGTATCAAATATCTTATTTTTTAACACAAAAGAATCAGAATTACATATGTAATTAAGAGACTAACAGGAATATTGTACTGTGTAATCGTGGCACTATTATCGATAAAATAAAATGTTTTGCTTCAGTGGTCATGCCGAACCTGTACCGATGCGGGACAAAGACACATCAAAAAGAAGGAACTATTATTTTTAATTATTAATTCAGGGAAATTATATTCTACAGCGAACGCTTACTGGATGGATGTGGAATCAACTCAGTGTGAAGTTGTTGTAAAAGTGAACGCCGTTTTTCGGTGGGGAGGGAGGGCAGGGAGGGGTTCTGGAAGGCAGGTGTGGCTATCAGTCTCTATGGATGTTAATTTTTTTCCAATGTCTACCGTCTCGAACAGCTATAGCACTCTAAGATTTCCTCTTCATTCTCTGCTGTCGTACTACAAATCCAGTTTATTCCTCCACTCAGCGTTTCCCACACATTCCTTTCCTCGTCGATTCTGTGAAGGTCCTACATTTTATCTTTTCGGTTCACTTAACAATCGTAATCTTTCCCTAAAAGCACATCTCAAACGACTACTTTCTTTTTGTGTTTTCTCTGAGACTGTTCATTCTCATTCTTTGCTGGCTCTAGACGTACATTCACAGACATTTTCTCCTGAAATTAAGTTCCATATTTCATACTAACAGAAGTCCTTCAGCGAAGAACTCCCTCTTAGCCTACGCTAGTCTGCTTCTTATACCCTCATTCCCTCGCTCGTCGTGATTTATTTTGCAAGATTCTTTCATTTTCTATGCTACCTGTCCCCAGGTTCGATGTTAAACGTTTTGCTAATTTAATTTCGGCACGCACCACTACTTTCTTCTTCCTTTGTTTTACGTCAATCCACTCTGTCGTCATTAGACGGTTCATTCCACTCGACAAGTCCTGAGGATACTAATATCATTAACGAATCTTTTCACTGAGATTCTTTTATCCTTAATTTTAACCCAAGTCCTGAAAGTCAGCAACTGTATGGTTTACCAAATTATGCAATAAATTTCAGACAACTGTCCAGGTTTCAGTATTACGTTTATTTATTACTTGATTACTAGTTTCCAGCCTAAGCTCCTAACTCATCCATAGCTTATGGGATGACTTGCTAATGAACTTAAGCTCAAAACTAGTCATCAAATGATAAAGAAAAGTAATACTGCAAACCGAACGGTTCTCTGCAGTTTACTGGATAATTCGTTTATCTTTTATTTTTGTCGTTAATTCTTGCATGTATAGGTTGAACAGTAAGAGGAAAAAACCTCACCTTTTCATTAAACCCTTTTTTAACCCGAGCAATTGTCTATGTCTTCCAGTCATGTCGTTCTTTTTGGTTCTTTCACATACTGTATATCACTCTTCTTTTCGTATCCCTCACACCTATTTTTCTGGGATTTAAAATATCTTAATCATTTTACTTTGCAGAACGCTTTTTCTAGGCCGACACTCTATAGGTATGATGACAGAGTGATGATGTTTCTCAAGTGATGCCTTTATTATCAAATACAGATGCCTTTACCTTTCCTAGAGCTAAACTTTTCGTCTTCTAACATTTCCACAGTTTTCTGATCCTTTCTTCTATATTTTATTCTTGTCAGCCACTTGACTGCAAGTCCGCGGCTCGTGGTCTTGCGGTAGCGTTCTCGCTTCCCGCGCACGGGGTCCCGGGTTCGATTCCCGGCCGGGTCAGGGATTTTCTCTGCCTCGAGATGACTGGGTGTTGTGTGTCTTTCATCATCCTCATTCACTCGCCAGTCGCCGTAGTGGCGTTAAAGAACTTGTGGAGCGGCGGCCGAACCGCCCCGCGAGGGGTCTCCCGGCCACCAATGCCATACGCTCATTATTATTCGCTGCTTGGATGCATGAGCTGTTAAGCTGATTGTACAGTTCTCTCGTTTATCTGACTTTTCACAATATTGTTCTTAATTGCTGATGATATGTCTTCACTTGATATGTCTTCACTTGTACATTTCACTGAGTCGATAAAAGTCATGGGATAGCTATATGCACATATATGGATGGCGGTAGTATCATTTACACAAGGTGTAAAAGAGCAGTGGATTGGCAGAGCTTTCATGTGAAAAGGTTTCCGATGTGATTATGGCGGCGGGACGGCAGTTAACAGACTTTGAACTATAGTAAGGTGGAGATAGACGCAATGGAGAACCCATTTCGCAAATCGTTAACGAGATGAATATTCCGAGAACCACAGTGTCAAGAGTGTGCCGAAAATAACAAATTTCAGGCGTTACCTCTCACAAGGGAAAACGCAGTCGCCGACGGCCTTCACGTAACGACCGAGACAGAGGCCGGTGCTAACAGGGAATTAACACTGCGTGAAATAACCACAGAAATCAATGTAGGACGTACGACGAACTCATCTGCTAGGAGAGTGCGTGAAATTTGACGTTAACGAGTTATGGAAGCAGAAGACTGACGCGAGCGCCTTTGCTAGCAGCACGACATCGCCTGCAGTGCCTCTCCTGGGCTCGTGACCGTATCGTTTGAACCCTAGACGACTGGAAAAGTGGCCTGATTAGATGAGTCCCGATTTCAGTTTGTAAGACCTGGCGGTAGAGGTCGAGCCTGACGCCGACCTCACAAAGCCATGGACCCAATTTGTCAACAAGGCACTGTGCAAGCTGCGTGCAGGCTCCTCTGTTCCGATTGAACCGATGGCTGACAGGAAACGGTTATTTTCGGCTACCTGAATGCCGTTTTCAGCCATTCATGGACTTCATGTTTTCAAATAACTGTAGACTGTTTACGGATGAAAATGCGCCATGTGTCCGGGCCTCAACTATTCGCGATTGGTTTGAAGCACATCTGGACAGCTTGAGCGAATGATTTGGCCACCCACATGGCCCAACATGAATCCCATCGATCATTATGGGGCATACACTTCCGCTATTGTGGACGGCTATAGAGGCAGGTTGTCTCAGTATTTCTGCCGGGGCCTTCAACCACTTGTTGAGTCCATACTATGTCGGATTGCAGCACTATGCCGGCCAAAAAGAGATCAGACACGATATTAGGAGGTATTCAGTTACTTTTGTTACCTGCATATGTGTGATGAGCCACTAAAGCACGCGGCGTTTAGGTAACGTTCAAAGTCCTATGCGCTACCGAAAACTGAGACATGGTCATAACCAAAGAATACAGCTTCGCATGTAACGCGTCTGCGTCTAGTGGATACTGGTGAACGAACCACCGAGTGGATGATCGCCTCAAGAGCTCGTTTCTAGTCGTGCAACGAGTGCAAAATGCTGCGCAAAATGAGGTGCTATGGCGAGCAACCAGAGTTTCCGTGGTGGACACCGCTTCACGGTCATGCATATTCCGTTTACCTGCAAACGATCTGTGTACTGTGACAGGCATTGGAAATGAAAGTTCGTAAAATGGCGTATTGGATCTAAAGAAAAGTTTAAAGGTGCAGTCGTATACAATTAAGAACTTTAACAGCTGGCCCTGTCAGCTGACTATGATAGAAAACTCATTACATGGAATCACATAAAGAATGTTTCATATAAGGTGCTGTGAGAACGTGTCGTGTTCCCGCTGCACAATTAGTGAGCATTTGCTCTCGAAAGGCAAACGTCTTGTGTTCGAGTCCCAGTCCGGTACAGAGTCGTAATCTGCCATGAAGTTCCATGTCAGCACACACTCCGCTGCCGAGTGTAAGTTCTTTCTGGATAGTTTATTCATTATCCAGAAGTTATAATTTTTAAATAAAACGCTGTTTATTTCTATCGTTTATGGGCTGTAGTTTAATCAACTGTATATAGAACAAATTTCTATCTGTTTCAGTGAGGCGGCTGGAAAGAGTCGCAGTTTTAAGGCTGGCTGCAACACGCTGTACGTAATTGGCTGTTTTCCTAAGGGTGTTCTAGTGACGGGATGTTGATTTGTTTGAGGTTTTTCAAATGAGTGCCCATTTTTCTGAATCCACAAATCACTGAGCCTCCTAAGCGTCACGTGGGAGACATGTAAGGTTGGTGGTGTCACGGGCGACAAGATTCGTCGATTTAAGTCACGTCCAGTTGGATTTTAGACTGTATCCTTAATCTTTGGTATTCAAGGCTGGCAGGAACGCACAGACTGACGATCGGGTTGCTACGGATAGTAACATGCAATAAAGATGGCATACACTTCCAAAGATTATGTAGAAACGTTGCTGATGCAACATCAGACAATGAATAAAGCATAGCTGCGTTCTCGTTTGCAGAACAACGAATCCCAAAAATAATTAATAACGGACGATGGCCAGCAAAAAGGGGCAATAGGAGTATGTACTCTCGAATGTCCTTTGTGTGTGTGTGTGTGAAATCTTATGGGTCTTAACTGCTAACGTCATCAGTCCCTAAGCTTACACACAACTTGACCTAAATTATCCTAAGGACAAACACACACACCCATGCCGACAGAGGACTCGAACCTCCGCCGGAACCAGCCGCAAAGTCCATGACTGCAGCGCCTTAGACCGCTCGGCTAATCCCGCGTGGCTGTCCTTTGTGTATGGCAGTGTGTATGGCGTTCTACAATCTGACCGAAAGTGACTTCAAAAAAACCGTTTACGAAGGTTGTCGCTTCATGATACCAACTTCGTATCTCGTCCGTGCTGAGTTTTCAAAGCGCACTGAGTTGTACATTCATTAAAATGGGCACTCGTTTGAACATCTCACGTAAATGAACATTCTGCCACCAGAACATCTTTCTGAACGCAGCCTAGTTCACAGACTAAAATTGGGAGTAATTTCATTCAAACAGATATGTTAACAGCTTCTTTTAACATATCAACTACATGACAGAAGAAAATAATGCTATATTGAAAAAATTAAACTCATAGCAATAACTCTCCCGAAAATAACTAAATAAACTTCGTTCATGGCTGGATAGAAAGTTAGATTCATACGTATACCTATCTAAACAAATATTTCTTTCAGTTATTATTCTGTAGGTTATGAAGAAAAATACTTTATCTCGGACTCCCCGTGTATAGACAAATTGCAGAAACTAATGTAACGCTGCCTAAAGCAGAAAAAAGTGATATCAGATTTCTTACCTGTCTTAAACGTCAAAAGCGGGCAAGTAACTCGTACATAAGAAAAATATTAGAAACGTTGCATTTAAAAAAAATGAAGTTCGAAGATATTAATTTAGTTAATCGCACCCTCCATAAAGAATATACACTATCAACCCCAGAGGTCCTTATAGTGTGAACCGCTCCAGGAAAAGACTCGGGCTATACTGTGGTCCTACTTAGTCCGAGAGATACGACAATACCCAATGAGAGGTGGATAGATGACACTGGAAAACGTGAAGTTAAACCACAGGTGTATACTGCAGTCCACGGAGTAGTCTGTAGGAGCCCCTTGGCTAACAGTGCATATCAGATGTCTGTCTAGTTGTAAAGATATTGTTGACTGTGACGATCACTTGTTAGAAACTAAGTCGTCACTGATTCTAAAACGATATGTTAATTTATGATACTCAGTTTTTTTCCATTTGTTTCTTCTGTTCATCCTATTAGCCGCACTATTAGCAGTAAATATTCTGTTTGTCTGAAAATGAAAGGAAGGAATTAGCTTCCTATACAGTTACGTTTCTGACTCTTCGTATTATCGCTAGACATTTTCTCACATCAAAGAAGTTCAACGAAAATCACTGTGTAACTTGCAGCAGACTAGCTTTGTTTACCCAATTAGGACTAACTTACGAGATATGACGAGTTAATGGTCTAAGAACTTTCAGCACAGTGCTCGATAATGGCATAAAAGCCGCAATCTAGATAGTATACAAGGAAAATACGGTAATATACAGTCAAATGGCGGTTTATTTTAAGCATATTATCACTCAGAATTTTCGAGGTTTGGCAATACCTAAATGTCTGAATTGTCAACTGTTTTCTATTGCAGTATTTCTTTTTGGATCCCAATTATAACCTGCCAACAGAAAACCATAAGGGCTTAATGCAAGAACTGTACTTCGTTTTGCTAGAAGTTTCAGCGAGACTTGTCCATTACTATAATGCGCTAAAGCTCGGAAACACATGAAGTACAGAAAATACGAAGGTTTGAACTTTAATAGTGGCAACTATTTATTTACAGCTCATACAAAACAGATACGTGTTTCAATGTTTTACTGACCATCAAAGTTGTCACCAGCATAACCCGATGCCAGCGATGTGGAAGTGTTAGGATACTCTTAGCAGTGCCAGTTGTGTTGACAGTTTGAGCGGCGCAGTCTATTACCCGACGAATTTGTAGCAGTTCTGAAGCGAATGCCGTGAAGTGTTTCCTTCAGTTTAGAAATCGAGTTGAACTCACGAGGGCTTAAGTCTGGTGAGTGCAGTAGGTGGTATAGCACTTAGCAGCCCCATCAGTCAAACAAATCAATAACAGCTTGCACTGCACGTGCTTGAGCATTGCTCTGCAAAATGATGGTCAGGTCCCGCAGAAAGTGTCATCACTTCTGTCTCTAAGCTGGTCGTAGGTTGTGTTCCAAAAATGAACTGCTACAAATTCGTCGGGCAATAGACTGCGTCGCTCGAACTGTCAACGCAACTGGCACTGCTAAGAGTATACTACGACTTCCACATCGCTGGCAACGGGCTATACACAATGCTGGTGACTACTTTGATAGTCAGTAAAACTTTGAAACACGTATCTATTTTGTGCGTGCTGTAAATAAATAGTTGCCACTATTAAAGTTCCAATTCTCGTATATAATGCATGCAGCCAATTACGATTCATTTTTAATACTGCTTATAAATAATAATATGCTTAAATGTTCAACACCTTTCGCAATTTCTTAAAACTCTTAATGCTGTTACACAACATATTTGTTTATATATGTTGCCTGACAAAGGAATTGAAGCACCCAGAAGGTGAAGAGGAAACGAAATGAAACTTAAACAGTTGAGAAGATACGTGACGATATTTCAGTGATTACAGAATTTATCAGTATGATACTTCACCCCCTCTGGCCTGGATGTATATACTGCTTCGGTTGTGAAGGGTATCATAAAGCCATTGTATACTCTCCTGCGATGGAAAAGAAAATTGAGGATGTGTTAGATGACGATCAGTTTGACTTTAGGAAAGATAAAGGCACCAGTGAGGCAATTCTGACATTGCGGGCGCTAATGGAAGTAAGACTAAAGGAAAATTACGACACGTTCGTAGGATTCGTCTACCTAGAAAAAGCGTTCGACAATGTAAAATGGTGCAAGATGTTCGAAACTCTGAGAAAAATACGGGTAAGCTATAGTGAAAGACGGGTAATACTCAATGTGCAAAAGAGCCGTGAGGGAGTAACAAGAGGAGACGACCGAGAAAGAAGTACTCGGATTAAAATGAATGTATAAATGCAATGATGGAAATAAAAGAAAGATTCAGTAGTGGAATTAAAGTTCAAGGTGAAAGGATATCAATGATTCGCTAATGACATTGCTATCCTCAGTGAAAGTGAAGAATAATTACATGATCTAGTGAATGGAATGGACAGTCTAATGAGTACAGAATATGGATTGAGACTAAAGCGAAGATAGACGAAAGAATTGAGAAGTAGCAGAAATGAAAACAGTGGGAAACTTCAAGTCTGGTTTGATGGCCACAAAGTGGATGAAGTAAGGGGATTTTGCTACCTAGGCAGCAAAATAACCAATGACGGACGGAGCAAGGACAACATCAGAAGCTGACGAGCTCTGGCAAGAAAGGGCATTCCTGGCCAAGAGAAGTCTACTAGTATCGAACATAGGCCTTAATTTGAGGAAGAAATTTGTGAGAGTATACGTTTGCAGCACAGCATTGTATCTTAGTGGAACATGGACTATTGGAAAACCGGAACAAAATAGAATCGAAGTACTGAGATGTGGTGTCACAGACGAATGTTGAAAATTAGGTGGACTGATAAGGTAGTCACACCTAGTGACCACGGGGCCCCGAGCTGAGTCCTGGCATTGCTTCCACTTACTTATGCCAGGCTCCTGACTTTTATCTTTCCTATCTGGCCACCCTCAGCCAGCTCTTGTTCTTTAGGTTTCGAGGGCTAGGGGTCTTTCATTTTCCTACCTACACTTCTCATGCAGCGTCTGACCCGGAGCGGGAGGCTGCAAAAAGCGTCTGTATCCCATGTTAGGGGCGGCCTCCAGAACTGCGGAAGGCAACGGAATACCACTGCAGATTATCTTCCCTGCATAATGCAGTCTCCATTTTATGCAAAAAAAAAAAATGGCTTCCTCTCATGTTAAATCAGTGTCCGGAGGTAAAATAGTCCCCCATTCGGATCTCCGGGGGGGACAACTTGAAAAGAGGCAAAAAATCAAAACGAGAATTGGTACCTGGAATGTCAGAACTCTGCTACAAGCAGGAAAACTAGAAAACCTTAAAAGAGAGATGGAAAAGAATCATATGGACCTCGTAGGAGTTGCTGAGGTAAGATGGAATGGACATGGATAGTTGCAGTCAGATGAATATGTATTCTACTACTCAGGAGGAGAAGTAAAAGGAATTAATGGAGTAGAAATGATTATGACAAAGGAATTGGCTAAATGTGTGGAATATGTAGACTATGCAAATGACCGGGTTGTTGGTGTAAGGCTGAAAGGAGCACAAAAAGATTTACTGATTGTCTAGGTGTATATGCCAACATCAGAACATGATGACCAAATTGTAGAGGAAACGTACAATGTAATAGAGAGAATAATGGACGAAAATAAAAAATGCTGCAAAATAGTAATGGGAGACGGGAACGCCATTGTGGGAGAAGGGAAAGAGGGAAACATAGTAGGCAGTCATGGTCTTGGAAACATAAATGACAGAGGTGAATGGCTAATTGACTTCTGCAGGGAAAGGCAGCTGATAGCGGCAAACACATGGTTCAAGAACCATAAGAGGAGGCTCTACACTTGGAAATCACCAGGGGATAAATATAGAAACCAAATTGATTTTATACTGGTAGAAGAAAGATACAGGAATGGAATCAAGAATGTGCACTCATTACCAGGTGCAGATGTTAATAGTGACCACAACTTACTTATGGCAGAAATAGAAATAAGAATGAAAAAACTGAAAAAGGCGACAATGGTGAAGAAGTGGGATCTAGAGAAGATAAGGTCCAACAAAGAACAAATTACAGAAATGCTGTCTCGGGACTTTCTAAACACATTACGAGACAAAGAAGCACCTGATACTGCCAACGAGTACTGGAATATGCTGAAAGAAGGTATCATTAAAGCAGGACAGCAAAATATAGGATATGTAAAAGGGAAAAGGTCAAAAAAACCATGGGTCACACAAGAAATGACTTCCAAGATGGAGGAGAGAAGAAAATTGAAAAACAAGAACAATGAAGATCCAAGAAAGATATACCGAAGGTTAAATAACGAACTGCGAAGAGAAACAGAGCAGGCTAGGAAAAAATGGCTAAAAGAGGAATGTGATGAAATTGAAGAACTGGACAGGAAGGGAAGATACGACTTACTATACAACAGAGTAAAGACTATGACATGGGTACAAAACAGAGCAGGAAGTGCTACTATGGAAATTTCGAGTAAAGACGAAGAGGTAGTGTACAAAGATCGTGACGATGTCCTCCAGAGATGGGAAGAATATATAAAAGAGCTATATGACACAAATAGCAAACCAGAAACTCTGGAACTTGAATCACACAACAGTGTAAGTGATGAAGAGAAAGGACCGACCATCATAATGGAAGAAGTAAAGTCTGCCATTGCTGCAATGAAAAATGGCAAAGCAGTAGGTACAGATACAATACCGGGAGAAATACTAAAATGCTTGAACCACAATGGAATAAGAGAAATATTGAGGTTATGTAATAAAATATATGACAGTGGTGAATGGCCTGAGGACTTTTTGACAACAGTAATGCTTCCATTACCGAAAAAACAAGGAACCAAGAAATGCAGCGAGCACAGGGCAATCAGCCTCATTTCACATGCAGCCAAAGTAATGATAAGAATAATTAATAAGAGACTTGAAAAAGTAATAGAGGAGAATCTCGGCGAGGAGCAGTTTGGCTTTAGACGGAATACGGGCACCAGAGATGCAATAGGGCTCCTACGAATCTTGGGAGAAAGGTTTATTGAAAAAGGAAGAGACCTATATATGTGCTTCATAGATTTAGAAAAGGCATTTGACAATGTGGTTTGGGACAAGCTGGCGACTATTATGAGGGAAAAGAGAGTGGACTGGAAAACCAGAAGACTTATAAACTCATTGTACCTTAATCAAAAAGTTTCAGTTAAAGTGAGAGGAGAAAGTACAAACTGGATCAGACTAGGGAAAGGAGTAAGACAAGGATGCTGTTTATCACCTACTCTTTTCAACCTGTACTTGGAAAATATGATTGACCAATGCTCATTAGATGACAAAGGAGTAGAAATTGGAGGAAGAAGAGTAGGGTGTTTGAGATTTGCTGATGACATGGTCCTTCTAGCCACAGGGGAAAAAGAATTACAGGATTTGGTGGACACCATTGCAACTAACGGAAAAAAATATGGAATGAAAATTAACACAAATAAAACAAAAGTTATGGCAATAGGAGGAAATAAGGAAATAAAAATTGTTCCGAATGGAGAAACACTAGAACAGGTGCAAAATTTTAAGTATCTTGGAAGCAGGATAGACACCGACTGGAAGTGCACCACAGAAATGAAAACAAGGATAGCAATGGCAAAAGAGGCGTTTTATAAGAAAAGGAGAATCTTCTGCAGCGGTCTGGACAGAGAACTCAGAAAGAGACTCATAAAATGTCTTGTATGGAATGTTCTTCTATATGGCGCTGAAACATGGACTATGAGGAAAAAAGACAGAGAAAGGCTGGAGGCTTTTGAGATCTGGACATGGCGGAAGATGGAAAGTTGGATGGACAGAGTAAAAAATGAAGAAGTACTGAGAAGAGTGGGAGAGAAAAGGCAGTTACTAGATGTAATAAAGAGAAGAAAAAGAAATTGGATTGGGCATATATTAAGAAAGAATGACGGTTTGATAAAAACAGTTTTAGAAGGTTATGTAGAAGGGAAAAGGAAGCGAGGAAGGAAGAGATTCCAGATACTGGATGACATGATGGACGGTACAACATACAGCAGCCTTAAGAAGGAAGCAATGGATCGCAGAAAATGGAGAGGCAAAGGACCTGCTAATATAGCAGATAACTGATGATGATGATGATAAGGTAAGCCGCACGGAATTAGCCGAGCGGTCTTAGGCGCTACAGTCATGGACTGTGCGGCTGGTCCCGGCGGAGGTTCAAGTCCTTCCTCGGGCATGGGTGTGTGTGTTTGTCCTTAGGATAATTTAGCTTAATTAGTGTATAAGCTTAGGGACTGATGACTTTAGCAGTGAAGTTCCATAAGATTTCACACACATTTTTTCATAAGGTAAGGAATGAGGGGCTTTTGCGCAGAATCGGAGAGGAAAGGGATATATGGAAAGTATTTGCAAGGAGAAGGGACAGGATGACAGGGCATCTGTTAAGACATCAGAGACTGACTTCCATGGTACTAGAGGGAGCTGTAGACGAAAAAAACTGTAGAGGAAGGCAGATTTTGGAATTCATCCTGCAGATAATTAAAGACATAGTCTGCAAGTGCTACTCCGAGATGAAGAAGTAGTGAAAGGGCCACATCAAACCAGTCAGAAGACTGCTGACTCAAAAAATTAAAAAAAAATTATCTCCTGAAGCAAGCTGACCCACACTGCTGTAACTGGTCCTAGATATTGGTACTTGTAAGGAGTTGATGTCTGAATTAGTCACACCCATGTTGTATTGGTGACAGATCTGAAGATCTTTCTGTCCATAGGAGTACCTCAGTTATTACGCAGACACTTCATGTAGACGAGTGCCATGTGTGGAAGAGCACTGTCATGTTCAAACGTGTCCGCCCTGATAGCTGAGTCGTCAGCGTGACGGATTGCCGTCCTACGGGCCCGGGTTCGATTCCCGTCTGGGTCGGAGATTTTCTCCACTCCGGGACTGGGTGTTGTCTTCATCATCATTTCATATCCATCCGGGGCGCAGGTCGCTCAATGTGGCGTCGAATGTAATAAGACCTGTACCAAGGCGGCCGGACCTGCCCCGCAAGGGGTCTCGCAGCCGATGATGCCAGACGCTCATTTTCATTTCCATGTTCAAAACTGGCACCACGACACTGTTGCTTTAGAGGTAACATATTACGTCACAGGACGTTTGTGACCTGCCGATGTGTCGTCAGTGTTCCCACAATCACTACCAGACCTGAGCTGAAATACCCGCTGGCTTCCAATACCGCTGGCTCTCTGAAACATTGGAAGAATGGAATCTCTGCCCAGATTGCCGTAATCACCGACAACAGTCATTCAGTGAAGTGGAGAATCACGATTCACCGCTGAACGCAGGGCGACGCCATTCGTCAGCATCCCATGCTTCCTTGTCACGTCCCCGCTCCAAAGCCATCCGTCTGTGTTGTGGTGTTAACGGTAGCCTATAGATGGGCAGGTAATTCCCTAGTCCAAGTCGTAACAGCCCTGGATGCAAGAGCGCCTAGTGAATACTGCATTGTTGGCTTTTTACAAGCGTTTTCAGTCATAGTAACAGAATACGCCTTTCTAAATTATCAACATAAAAGTGCAGAATGTCTTGTCAGTTGAGTTCGAAAACAGAGAAAGAAACTCGATTTTAGCGTTTGTGTGATTATGTCGACTGTAGAGCAATCATGAGACAGAAATACCGGTCCTTCTCGTCCTGACGACAGGAAACGCTTTAAAGGAGAAACGATGATGAAAGCCACTTACTCGCGACAATAGATGAAATTCGAATAGAAATATATCCTTAATCTTTTTTGGATCTTTGGCATTGTCGCCAAACCGAAAACTTTCTCTCTAAAGGCCGCCACTAGAGAAGTACACACTTTATAATTCTGTACTTAGGTATCGGTTTAGGCGCATTTATAACAACAATGTCAGCGTCCAGCTATGCTTTTTTACGATTCTACTGCCCTAAACTAACGAAACAGCACTGCCAGCCGTTTCTTACCACGACGGAAGCCGCAGCTAGTCTGAGTGGCAGAAGGAAATGAGGAGGATAAGGGTTTATTCCTCTAGTTGCTGCTAGTCTCCGACTAATGGCGCAGGATGAAACAGAATGTAGAGGGAGTCCATCATATATTCTCGTATGACATCCGCGGATGTGAACTGATTACTACGTATGTGAAGCTCAGCAAGCTGATCCTCCCTCGCGGTGATCAGTCATGGTTGACCGCAATTCCCCACTTTCGCTTGAAGCGCAGCATCGGGCCACTGCCACATCCGAATGTCTCACAAATCTGGGTATTGCAAGAATCGATCAACCGGCCAAATGGAGACCTACAATGAGGCCCCCTTCAAACTGTGAGAAGTGCTTATAACTCTGTCCCACACGAGTGCGGGGCATCTTCGCGTCCTTTACAATGATCACTTTAATTCTGAAGATGTTCAGGCCCCTTATGTACCCTGCATACACGGTAACAACGCTATAAACAAAAAATTCTAATTCACTCTTGCTGCCGTTCTACCTGTCCCAGAGAATTGCAGTTGAAATCATAAACATGCCCAGAGATGGTGTGCACTTGTACGTAGCCACACTGGCATCAGACAGTATCTTCTGGATGCCTTTTTTTGGTTACACAGTGTAAACCTATATGAATCGACATATGTTCTGTACAGTTCACTCTGAAGATCATGACAGAATGTACTTGTGGAATTGCTCAAATTCCTCTACGTGCGCTGATATTAGTCTAAATTTGTCATCGCGATCCCTGCCTGAACGTTACGTAAGGGGTTGCTGTGTATTCCTAAACTTCTCGCTCAACATAGGTTCTAGAAACATAGTTAATTTTCGTGGGATAGTTCATGTCTATCTGCAAGTGTCTGACAGTTATTTGCTTCTTTATTTCTCGTATGTCCTTCTGAAAATTTGATAAAAATCAGAAGAGAGAGAGGATCAGGACTGACTTATAGTCCTGATCTTCTCTTCAGTACTGCTCTGTGTACACTTGGTATTAATATGTTCACTTGGTATTAATATGTTTGCTTCTGTGCTGTGTCGTATACTGACATTGATGACATGCTCTACACATTATTTAAGTAATGACAAATGTAATGTTGTGGCTTAAACCATTTTAACCCTTATCCATGAAGGTGATTCATGACTAAAACCGGTCGATATTTGGGTCTAGCCGGCCGCTGTGGCCGAACGGCTTCAGTCCGCAAGCGCGTTGCTGCTACGGTCGCAGGTTCGAATCCTGCCTCGGGCATGGATGTGTGTGATGTCCTTAGGTTAGTTAGGTTTAACTAGTTCTAAGTTCTAGGGGACTAATGACCTCAGAAGTTGAGTCCCATAGTGCTCAGAGCCATTTGAACCATTTGAACCAAGCCGACTGCACTGAGCGGAGATAACTTCCCTCGTCAGCAACAACCGACCGACTTCTTTCAGAATGCCGACAACATTTAAAATAACTTGTCAAAGGACATAGCGCCAACTACACACACAACCTGACAAAAACTGCACAAAGACCTGAACGATACCCAACAGTAACTAAACACGTGCGAACACAAATCGGGAGTCGATGCATATACACACAGCCGACTCATGAGCGATCGGCGAGCCCAAAACGTGTCGTCTGGTTGGAAGTCCGACCGACGATCCACCAAGAGCGTGGCCCGGCTCAAGTGATGCATGGCGGCAATGGTCGGGCGAGCCATGTCGACGCAGGCCTCACTGCTGCTCCAACCCGACTGCGCTAGTGCCGCATTGCAACTGCCTGACTGGCAGGTCCGCACTGCGCTCCAGATGTGCTCCAACTGACTGGCCGCCCGAACTCCTGACGCGGAACTGTCTATGACAGACAACGACCGGGAAGTAATAGCAGTCAAGCAAAGATACTACGAGAGGGGATATATCGATACGCGCTGCTAACGCCGCTCACGGTCAAACAAAGCAGCAACTCAGTGACAGTAGGAATTTAAATTAACATAGTGAGGTGGCTCTGAGCACTATGCGACTTAACTTCTGAGGTCATCAGTCAACATAGTGAGGTGGAAGTACGTTAAAAATAGGGTGAGAAATACATAATGGCGGGAACAGGAGCCACGCGCGGCTCAGTTCTGGTTGTTAGAGACTAGGCAGCTCCTTAACCGCTCTCAATTTGGATTTCAGAGATTGCGGTCCGCTGTCGACATGCGGACGCTGCTAGGGGCTGCTATTCAGCGGGCTTCCATACGTAAACATCACTATCTCGGCATATTTTCTGATATCAGTAAGGCGCACGATACTACTTGGAGACACCTCAACAGGTATGGAAATGGGAGGTTGGCAAAGCTTATAGGTGACAGCGTAGGTGGGGGTGGTGGGACCACTCATGGGAAAATTACGGTAGTTGTGGGTGTTAGAGCTGTACCTTTTTTAGACTGAAGTCAGCTGATAGGTATTCCTGCTTAAGGGAAGTCTCTCTAACAAAGAAACCACTTTCGACAAAGCTTAGGTATCCGATTAATGAGGGAATTAGTATATTTCATCAAAATATACAAGGTATTAGAGATAAAGTTAGTGAACTGCTTATAGATGTTGACTCTGAAATTATTGGTATATCTGAACACTTCTTAAATAAGGAGATAATTCAGAGGCTTCCTTTACCGGGATACAGGTTGGCTGGCAGCTTTTCTAGGAGCTCCTTGCGGTGTGTGGGGGAGTAGCCATGTATGTGAAAAACGGTATCCCATTTGAGTCAATTGATGTTTCAAAGTACTGCACTGAAAAGGTGTTTGAATGTTGTGCAGGTGTGGTTAAATTTAGTGGAGCTAAACTTCTTACTGTTGTTATTTATAGATCCCCAGACTCCGATTTCACAACATTTTTGCTAAAGCTAGAGGAGGTTCTTGGTTCACTTTATAGGAAATACAAAAAGTTAGTTATATGTGGTGACTTCAATATTAATTGTATAAGTGATTGTGTAAGGAAAAGGATGCTGGTAGACCTCCTTAATTCATATAATCTTATGCAAACCGTATTCTTTCCGACGAGAGTGCAAGGTAACAGTAGAACAACCATAGACAATATTTTTGTTCATTCCTCATTACTAGAAGGGCATTCTGTTAACAGAAAGTTGAATGGCCTTTCAGATCATGATGCACAAGTTTTAACTCTAAAAGATTTTTGTGCTGCAACACATGTTAAATATAGTTATCAACTTTTTAGGAAAGCTGATCCAGTTACTGTAGAGACCTTTGTAAACCTTATCGAGGAACAAGAGTGGCTGATACAGTAGACGATAAATATAATGCTTTCCTCAAGACTTTTCTCGTGCTCTTTGAAAGTTGCTTTCCGTTAGATCGTTCAAAACAGGGTACTAGCACAAACAGGCAGCCTGGGTGGCTGACTAAAGGGATAAGAATATCTTGCAGAACAAAGTGGCAATTATATCAAAACGTTAGAAACAGTCACAATCTGAATGCAGCAGCCCATTACAAACAGTATTGTAAGGTGCTTAAAAAGTTATTACGAAGGCAAAAAGTATGTGGTATGCAGATAGAATACCTAAGTCTCAGGCTAAAATTAAAACCATATGGTCAGTCGTAAAGGAAGTGGCTGGTCTGGAGAGACAGGTCGAGGATATAGAATCAGTGCGTAGTGGGAATGTCCGTGTTACTGATAAGTTGCATATATGTGCAGTATTTAATAATCACTTTCTGAATATAGCAGGTGAACTAAATAGAGAGCTAGTCCCAACAGGGAATCAAATAGCGCTCGTAGAAAAAAGTTTTCCGAGACTGTTACCTGAAATGCTCCTCCATGATACTGACAAGAGGGAGATTGAGTTAATAATTAAATCGCTAAAGACAAAGAACTCTCATGGATATGACGGGGTATCTAGCAGAATACTGAAGTATTGTTCTATGTATGTTAGCCCAGTACTTAGCCATATCTGTAACTTTTCCTTTAGGAGTGGTCGGTTTCCTGAGCGATTAAAGTACTCGGTAGTGAAGCCACTTTATAAAAAGGGAGACAGGGATAATGTTGACAATTAAAGACCTATTTCTATGCCATCGGTGTTTGCGAAAGTTGTCAAGAGAGTTGTATATACAAGGTTACTGGAGCATTTAAATTAACATAATTTGCTGTCAAATGTACAGTTTGGTTTTAGAAATGGCTTAACAACTGAAAATGCTATATTCTCTTTTCTCTGTGAGGTTTTGGACGGATTAAATAAAAGGTTGCGAACGTTAGGTGTTTTCTTTGATTTAACGAAGGCTATTGACTGTGTTGACCACAAAATATTACTACAGAAGTTGGACCATTACGGAGTAAGGGGAGTAGCTTACAATTGGTTTGCCTTTTACTTTAGGAACAGAAAGCAGAAGGTAATTCTCCGCAATATTGAGAGTGGTAGTGATGTTCAGTCCCAAAGGGCCACTGTTAAGTGGGGCATTCCCCAAGGGTCGGTGCTGGGGCACTGCTGTTTCTTATTTATATAAATGACATGCCTTCTAGTATTACAGGTGATTCAAAAATATTTCTGTTTACTGATGACACCAGCTTGGTAGTGAAGGATCTTGTGTGTAATATTGAAACATTATCAAATAATGTAGTTCATGAAATAAGTTCGTGGCTTGCGGAAAATAATTTGATGCTAAATCACAGTAAGACTCAGTTTTTACAGTTTCTAACTCTCAATTCAACAAGAACCGATATTTTGATCAGACAGAATGGGCATATTATATGCGAGACGGAACAGTTCAAGTTCCTAGGTGTTCGGATAGATAGTAAGCTGTTGTGGAAAGCCCATGTTCAGGATCTTGTTAAGAAACTAAATGCTGCTTTATTTACCATTAGAACAGTATCTGAAATAAGTGACATTTCAACACTAAAAGTAGTCTACTTCGCATATTTTCATACGATTATGTCATATGGTATTATTTTTTGGGGTAATTCTTCTGATTCAGATAGGGTATTTTTGGCTCAAAAACAGGCTGTTCGAGCTATGTGTGGTGTAAGTTCGAGAACCTCTTGTCGACCCCTATTCAATAGTCTGGGAATTTTGACATTGCCCTCACAGTATATATTTTCTTTAATGTCGTTTGTTGTTAGCAATATAAGCTTATTCCCAAGAGTTAGCAGCTTTCACTCAGTTAATACTAGGCAGAAATCAAATCTGCATGTGGAATGCACTTCCTTGACTCTTGTGCAGAAAGGAGTGCAGTATTCTGCTGCATCCATTTTCAATAAGCTACCACAAGAACTCAAAAATCTTAGCAATAGCCCAAACACTTTTAAGTCTAAACTGAAGAGTTTCCTCATGGCTCACTCCTTCTATTCTGTCGAGGAGCTCCTGGAAGAGCTAAAAAATTAAGCAAATTCCAGTGTTACATTGTTGGTTTTCTTTATTTAAACTTCCGACTTGTCGCCTGAATATGTTTCTTATACTGTATTTCATTTTATCTGTTTCTATAATCGTGTTATAATTTCATGTATTGACTCGTTCCATGACCATGGAGACTTCTCCTTAATGTGGTCCCACGGAACAATAAATAAATAAATAAATAAACACAGTATCCTCGCGCAACGTAATGGGGCTTTCGTGGCCACCTTCCCATCTTCATATGGTCTTTTCTGTGTCAGCGGTTTTTTAGGTCCCGAGTTGGTATTCCCCAGGGAAGCGTTTCAAGTCTTACTCTCTATGACATAGCCATAAACAGTATCACGTACGGTATGTAGGTATTTACGGTGATCCTTATTCGTGGACGACTTTGCTATTTTCTGTTCCTCCTCCAGTGTTGCGACAGCGACTCTTCAGTTGCGGCTTACTGTGTGGAAGTTAGAGTAGTGGGCAGCAAAGAAGGATTTCTAAATGGCTCTGAGCACTATTGGACCTAACATCTGAAGTTATCAGTCCCCTAGAATTTAGAACTACTTAAACCCAACTAACCTAAGGACATCACACACATCCATGCCCGAGGCAGGATTCGAACCTGCGACCGTAGCAGCAGCGTGGTTCCAGACTGAAGCGCCTAGAACCGCTTGGTCACACCGGCCGGTGAAGGATTTCTAGTTTTCTGCAGAAAAGTGATTGTGGATGTTCATTTTAATCGCTCACGTTGTATTTTTAATTTACCTGACTTTCACATGAGGGGTACCATCCTACATTTTGAAGACACAGTGGGGTTTCTGGGACACACTTTCGACTCCAGAGTGTAGTGGTTACCACACCTAAGAGAAGGCACTGAATATCTGGGAGTAGACATAGCGCGGCTGCTCCAGTTTATAGGGCTTTCGTGCTTGCGCCGCTAGAGTATGGGTGCACAATGTATGGTCACTGAGGTCTTCCTAACTGAAGGTTACTGTCACCACACACCATGAGGGGATTAGGCTGGCCACGGGTGCTTACATGACCAGCTCCGTTCCAAGTCCAAGCCGGAGCTGGGAAGCCGTCACTCACCAGATTAGAGATAATTTAGATTAGTACTTGTTCCATAGATCACGAATACGACACTTCGTAAAGATGTGGAACGTGTCAGGTTAATAAAAAATGTCTATACAAGATATTACATTAGACAAAATATTACATGACACTCAATATTTTTAATTTTTTAAATATTTTTTTTATATTTTTTTGTGGGATTGGGAAATTACCCACTTACTATATCCAAAAATTCATCTAATGAGTAGAAGGAGTTGTCATTAAGAAATTCTTTTAATTTCCTTTTAAAGGCTATATGGCTATCTGTCAGACTTTTGATGCTATTAGGTATGTGACCAAAGACTTTTGTAGCAGCATAATTTACCCCTTCTGAGTCAAAGTTAGATTTAACCTTGAGTAGTGTTGTAGCCATGTACACTGCTACTACTTTTGAATTCGTTCAAATTGTAGATAACAAATTTCATAAATTAATATATATATTGTGAGGCTACAGTGAAGGTTTCTAGCTCTTTAAATAAGTGTCTGCAGGATGATCTTGGATGAGCTCCAGCAATTATTCTGATTAAACGCTTTTGTGCAATGAACACTGTTTTACTCAGTGATGAGTTACCCCAGAATATGATGCCATACGAAAGTAGAGAATGAAAATAGGCGTGGTAAGCTAATTTAGTCAGATGTATATCGCCAAAATTTTCAATGACCCTAATAGCATACGTAGCTGAAATCAAACGTTTCAGCAGATCCTCATTGTGTTTTTTTCCAGTCCAATCCCTCGTCAATGCATACACCTAGAAATTTTGAATATTCTACCTTAGCTACCGATTTCTGATCGAGGTCTATATTTATTAATGAGGTCATTCCATTTACTGTGTAGAACTGTATACACTGTGTTTTGTCAAAGTTTAATGAGAGGCCATTTGCAGAGAACCACTTAATGGTTTTCTGAAAAACATCATTTACAATTTACCCAGTTAATTCTTGTCTGTCGGGTGTGATACCTATACTTGTATCATTGGCAAAAAGTACCTGCTTTGCATCTTCGTGAATATAGAATGGCAAGTCATTAATATATATTAAGAACAGCAGAGGACCCAAGACTGAACCTTGCGGCACCCCATTCTTGATTGTTCCCCAGTTTGAGAAATCACCAGTTTTTTGCATATTACGTGAACTGTTTACTTCAACTTTCTGCACTCTTCCATTCAGGTATGATTTAAACCATTTGAGCACTGTCCTATTCATACCACAGTACTTGAGCTCATCTAGAAGTATTCCATGATTTACACAATCAAAAGCCTTTGATAGATCACAAAAAATCCCAACGGGTGACTTCCGGTTACTCACAGCATTTAATATTTAATTAGTGAAAGTATATATAGCATTTTCCGCTGAGAAACCCTTCTGGAAACCAAACTGACATTTCGTTAAAATTTTATTTTTTCAAAGGTGTGAAGCTACTCTACAATACATTACTTCAGCTCTTCATGATGCGTCAGGCTTTTAAGATCTTCGCAGCTCTAACTTCGCTTCCATACCATACTGCTGCACGTTCACCCCTGGAACGCCTTTTGTGTAATTGTCCACGAGTAACAATGCCCTTTGGAATCCGTGCGCAACGTGTGCTGGATCACTTGGTGTGCCTCGCGGACTGGCCACGTGGTTAGAGGCGCCATGGCACGATTTGCGCGGCCCCTCCCGCCGGAGGTTCGAGTCTTCCTCGGCATGGGTGTGTGTGATGTTCTTAGCATAAATAATTTAAGTATTGTGTAAGTCTAGTGGTAGCATCTTTGATTTATTGTAAAAACGTCCTCAGTCCCAGGTTCGAATTGCGCCACTGCTTAAATTTTGATGAATAATCAGCGTTGGCGGACGAAGACTTCCGGCATAAGAAGTCACCCTCATTCAGCCAGCGGCCTTGTCACTGGCTTAAACATGATGTCTTTCAAGAAACATCCAGAGTAATTTGTAAATTATAGTTGATGCTTGAAACCTCAGTAGTTTAGTCGCGTGTTGTTTACGAAGACTACACTGTTTACGAGTTTGGCTGTCCCAGTGTCTGCATGTAGCGCTTGCTGAATTAGTTCTTGTACTCAGAATAGCCGTAGTACACTATGTTACCTGACGTCTGTGATAGTGTACTGTACACAAGTAAGAAGTACGTACAGTAGGAACGTGAGAAGGTCGCATGTACAACGTGTGCACAGTGTTGTAAGAAATGTAAAAATGGTTTATTCTAACACTGAAAAGGCAGAGATAATACTCATCTACGGCAAGTATAGACAATATGCAGCTGCAGCCTACATGTCGTATGCACAAAGGTACCCGGACAGAGAACATCTAACGCGCCGCACGTTTTGAAACATCTACAAACTATTGTATGCTATAGGTATGGTCGTAACACGCAAACGGGGCCGTAACAAACCCACCAAAGGAGAAGCAGGTGCAGTTGGTGTGTTAGCTGATGTTACCGTGAACCCACATATGAGTTTACGTGACATCGCTAGAGGCAGTGCAATTGGTCAAAGTAGTGTAATGCGCATACTTCAAAGTCACAAATTTCACCCGTATCTTGTGTCGCTGCATCAGCAATTACATGGAGATGACTTTACCAGTCGAGTTAATTTCTGCAATAGGCATTAACAGAGAGTGCGTTGCAGTTCTATCTGTTTACCGATGAAGCAGGTTTCGCAAACTACGGTGCAATGAATTTACGAAACGTGCATTTCTGGTCCGTGGACAATCTTCGCTGGCTTCGACAGGTAGAGCTACAGCGACCGTGGAATGTAAATGTATGGTGCTGAGTAATTCTTGACCATCTCATTGGTCCTCACTTCATTGAAGACACCCTAACAGCTGCAAAGTACATCGAGTTTCTACAAAATAATCTGTCAACATTGTTAGAAAATGTACCGCTGCAAACCGTAGACGTATGTGGTATCAACATGATGGTGCTACTGCACATTCTGCAATGAACACTAGACTGACTCTTGATACAATGTTCGACCGGCGATTCATAGGACGTGGCTGACGCATAAATTGGCCAGCCTGTTCTCCCAATCGTACATCTTTAAAACTTCTTTCCGTAGGGTACGTTAAAGGAGAACGTGCACCGTGATGTGCCTACAACCTCAGAGGATATGAAACATCGTATTGACCCAGCCTGTGGCAACATTACACAAATAAGGATAGGACCTGAAATTTAAACAAGTCCACGTCAGCATGTATATTACACACACCTGTGTGAAGTGCATGGCTGAGGCCACCCGTTGTATCACAATGCCAATACTCTAAGTTGGTTTACACGAATATTTATTCGAAAATCTTCCTTGTAAAATGGTCTCTTTTTCCCAGTATTCTACCAACGAACCAAAGTATATCATCTGCTTCACCTAGCCTATATTATCATTACATTAATAATCTCAATAACTGATTTTTTTTCATGAGTTACTGTCCTCACCGATTCTGCGGTTGATCTAGGTATTTGTGTGAGACTTATTGCCATTGCAGTCATAGTATACCAGATTTTTGCTGTTTGTGAAACATGAAGTTTTACATTTATGAGAATTTAAAACAAACCAACCTTAGAAAACTATGACTGAATGTTTGTGCAAATTTTTCAGACATTTCATTACAGATACCTACATCATCTGAAAATATCCTTAAGCTGGTACCGCCGGCCGGAGTGACCGAGCGGTTCTAGCTGCTACAGTTTGGAACCGCGCGACCGCTACGGTCACAGGTTCGAATCCTGCCTCGGGCATGGATGTGTGTGACGTCCTTAGGTTAGTTAGGTTTAAGTAGTTCTAAGTTCTAGGGGGCTGATGACCTCAGAAGTTAAGTCCCATTGTGCTCCGAGCCATTTGATTTTTAGGCTGGTATCGTCTTTCCGTCATTAATATATAACATGAACAGGAAGGACCCCGACACACTTCCCAGGCAGACTCCTTGTGCTTCTACAACTGTCGATGTTCAAGATAACGTGCTGTAACCTTACTTAAAAAAAAAAAAGAAAAAAAAAACACCAAACCAGCCGCGTAAACGGGCTGGTATGGTACTGCGCCAAAAGTTTTTAGGAAGTCAAGAAATATTATATCTACCTTTCTTCGTAATATTTTCACAGTTTTTTGTTAGCGAGATCTTTGGTATATTATAACAAAAAGAGCTGATAACTCAGCCGTTGATTCATGTAGAATCTGACAGAAACTACAGTGAGCGCTGCGGTTTTGTTCAGTTTCAACGATGTCGGCTGTTTCTCAACGGCACCGACACTACTATCTATATTACTCATCTTTGCAGTGGTACGAGAATTAAAGTGGACGATACTTCCGATTTTCTTTTTGTGAAGATACAGTGGAAGGAAATGCTCAGGGTAGTGTGATACGAGCGCTCTCCTTTTCCGCCAAAAAACGATCTGTTGGATGCAGTGGGTAGCAGTCTGCTGAGGACACTACTGTGTAGCTGCGAGTGTCTTCGTTGAGTGACTTAGACGTTCAGGATTACTTCGACAGAATTTTGATACAGTGAATAACAGAGCTTTAGCTGTTGTTAAATCAAAGTTAACGGGATGGGCAAGAGAAATCTTACTATAGTGCTCGATTACAGTGTTATACCGTGCCTCAGCACTCTTGGGTTGCCTGTACATCTTAGCATATAGAAGAGCAGAGCTCTTTCTCGACCGATTTATTGACTATCGGTCAAGAGTTCGTAAAGTTGGTTGGATTAAAAGAAAACAGCGAAACAATTCAGAGTCGTGCCAAGAGATTTGTTACGGGTGTGTTCCGTCAGCGCCGGCCACTGCGGCCGAGCTGTTCTAGGCGCTTCAGTCCGGAACCGCGCTACTGCCGCGGTCGCAGATTCGAATCCTGCCTCGGGCATGGATGTGTGTGATGTCCTTAAGTTAGTTAGGTTTAAGTATTTCTAAGTTATAGGGGACTGATGACCTCTGAAGTGAAGTCCCATAGTGCTCAGAGCCATTTGAACCATTTTTTTCACACCGTCGCTGCACGGAAGATTGTCTACGTCAGCGTGCAGTGCTGCGAGCCCACTATGACAGCAGCCTCATCGTCGGTAAGGAGTTAGTCAGAAAAATGTTACAAGTGGTATTTGACTGTCATATTAGGCTGGGAACATTTGTGTGTAGCACAATTATACTGAACAAAAACTACACTGACGGAAAATCCCAAAAAGTAATTAATGTAGAATCATGAAATTTCGGTAATATATTTGTCTAGGTAACGTATGTAAGTGATTAACATTGCAAGATGAAAGGTTACAGTAAGCACGAAATAAACCATTTCAAATATGAGCTGCTGGTACATTAATAACCGGTGTAACCACCAGAGTGTCGAATTCAAGCATGGAAACGAGCATGCATTGTGTTGTACAGGTGCCGGAGATGGTTTTGGGAGGAAGTTCTATGCTTGCTGCACTAGGCTGATCAATACAGGGATGCTTAATGCAGGCTGTGGACGGCATTGGTGTTGTCGTCCCCAGCAGTTCTAGGCGCTTCAGTCCGGAACCACGCGACTGCTACGGTCGCAGGTTCGAATCCTGCCTCGGGCATGGATGTGTGTGAAGTTCTTAGGTTAGTTAGGTTTAAGTAGTTCTAAGTTCTAGGGGACTGATGACCTCAGATGTTAAGTGCCATAGTGCTCCGAGCCATTTGAACCATTTTGTTGTCGTCCAATGATGTCCTATATGTGCTCGATTGGAGACGGATCTGGTGATAGAGCAGACCAAGGCAATATGTCGACACTTTTTACAGCATGCTGGCTTACAATAGGGGTATGTGGTCGAGCGTTATCCCGTTGAAAACAGCCCTGCTATGCTGACCATAAATCCAGGTGCACGTCCAGTGTGTCTAGTACGCTGACAGGTTGGTTGCAGGCCCCCCAATTGGCCTCTCTCTAACCCACACACAGCCGTCGCTGGTACCGAGACAGAACCAGCTTTCATCAGAAAACGCAAGACCTGCATCCTACCCTACAATGAGCTCTCGCTTGACACCACTGAAGTTGCATACTGCCAATGGAATGCACGCTGTGGTGTCTGCCTTGGCGCTGTTCTTGAATTAACGAATTTGTAACAGTTCGTTGTGTCACTGTGGTGCCAGCTGCTCCTCAAATTGCCGCTGCAGATACATTACCGGTACAATGCTTCGGTGTTTTAATTATTGCCATTCCAACTCGCTTATCACATATATGACACACTCCTATTTCGTATTAATATAAAATGAGACGCCCTTCTATCAATTTCTCCTCAGAATACCGAAATACTTTGTTTACTCTCACCTTCGTGGTGAGATATTACCACAATGATAAGATAAGAGCTCTCAGAGCTTGCACTAAGTGATTTAAGGGTCCATTTTTCTTATGTCTTATTCTAGAATGGAACGGTAGAAAAATAGTCTGGAAATGGTACCATAAACCCTCTGGCAAGCGTGAAAATGGCAGGGAAACTATGTAGATGTAGATGGTCTTCTTCTTCGTGACGTATTTTGTCACAGTGCTGTACTGAATATGATGACGACCGTGAAATATTATGCTAGCACGCTGTGAAGATCTGACACGCTGCAGATCATTTCAGTTTAAAAGATATCACTGTAGTGTGGATCCTTTCGTAAAATGACGGAATATTGTTCTTTTTACTTATAATTAAGAGTGAGTTGAAAACAACTTTAAATACAGATGCTACAAATGTGCTTGACAATGACCCTTAGTCGAAATTAGCTAATCTCACGATTCAATAAACATGGGATAACAGCCTTATGGACCACGTTTACGTTTATTTTAACTAGCGTTCGTCTTTCGTGAGGACGGTAAGGACAAGATAAATGAGATTAACGCAGAGGCAACCATGTATACAATTTTCTCCCGATCATTGCTCGCGTGGAGCAGGAAAAGAAATGGCTGGCAGTAGTACAAAGGACCTACTGCCGTGATCTGTGCAGTGGAAGTGTGTCAGTGGATATAGGTATACGTACGGAATAGCTTTACTATCACCTCTAAAGAGTAGTCCGCTCTTGAAAGGTCCTGGACGATTAAAACTTTGTGCCGGACCGAGCCTCGAACTCTGGACCTTTCCCTTTCGCAGGCAACTGCTCTACCGACAGAGTTACCCAAGCACGACTCACTATCCACCCTCGAGTACCTCGTCTCCTACCTTCCAAACACCGCAGAAGCTCTGCTGCGCAGGTCAGCTTCTATGAAGTTTGGAAGGTAGGAGACGAGGTACTGGAGGAGTCGTGAGTCGTGCTTGGGTAGTTCAGTCTGAAGAGCACTTGCGCACAAAAGGGAATTCATTCTAGTTTGCTTTCGTTTATCGAGCCATATCGGTAAGGAGCCCTGGAAAGCCCCAATGCGATGAAGCTAAAGCCGCCGGGGTAACAATTAGTGCGACTGCTCATTGTGACACCGAGAGAATTGGGGCAGCGTTAGACATTGATCTCACATTCGGGAAGATTGATTTAAAATTTCAACCCGGGCACTCAAATTTGTTTTCAAAAAATCAATTACGGGCCAGTTCAGTGATGGCTTCTTTCACAGCTTGTACTTGTCGTCTGTGGAATTTCGAAGGCTTCATTCTTTCGTTGTATGTCGTCAGACATCGTGAAAGTTACTCAAATGCAACCAAAGTACAGGAAGAGGCATGTGTTTGCCAGTAGCCGATGTACTGAACGTTGTTACCCGGTCGCATTCTGCTGCCATCGATTCATTTACTTCAAAGAGTTCAAACTGGCATCATGTGCTCTCCACGTTTCTTTATGGAGATGAAGACTTGGCAGACGAGGTCTCACGTGTAATGAGCAGCTACAAGGCACGTTGAAAACAGCGTTCGACAGATACGATCCACTAATTTCTATGGTGAAGGTAGGAAAGCTGGTGTACAATTGCCAATATCTCAGTCGCCATCATCGTCTAGTTGATGAGTAGTCAGTACACGTATGAAGCAACTGTGCGTAAACCCGTTTCTGATATACTCACTCTTTTTTACGTATGGCTCTACCGGAAGCGGCACAAAGAAAATAGCTGTTGTAATCAGCAGACATAGACACAGAATTACATTTCCCCTGTCATTCCGTCGTTGGTAATTAGCAAGGTCCAAAAAGGATAACCTGAGAGATAAAATTAGAAACGTGTCCGTAATTTGATGCACTGTCTGTAACGTTAGTCAGAGCAATTCCGACAGCTACAATTCGCACGACACATGAAACACGTTCCAATTAAAGCAAATCGGTTGTGACAGCAAGGCTATTACTTGTGCCGTAACAACGACTAAAAGGTGACTACTGGTAGACGATCAGGTAATTGAGTTGCTTATGACAAAGCTTTAACAAAATGATGTTGCTCAAAAATCAGCAAGAATATTCGTAGACACGATACTTATTAAGATCAAACGAGGTGGCGTTCGGCAATTTTCTTTCATACTCATGGATCCTTTCATACTAAGAGCTAGACAGCTCCTTAAATAAACTCCCAGACAATTCCCTTCATGGACGTTGTTATAAACCTGTAGAAAGAGAGGCTA
Source organism: Schistocerca americana (assembly GCF_021461395.2). Taxonomy (NCBI): domain Eukaryota; kingdom Metazoa; phylum Arthropoda; class Insecta; order Orthoptera; family Acrididae; genus Schistocerca; species Schistocerca americana. The sequence continues at coordinate 742,616,122 of NC_060121.1, read as the reverse complement.
TTGGCTAAAGTGGGGTGCGAATTAAGAAAATGTATTTCAGAATTGTTAAAGAAGATGTCAGGTCGAAATCCAGCAATGAAGTTCCCCATAGCAAGGCCTTCATCTTGTTGAGATAGCTTACCGTTTAAACTGAAGTACTTTTACTTTACAATAATCCTCAAAAATCTGATAAATTCCTTCATTTCATTTGAAATCAGTTGCTTGTACTTAGTGAAACTGTCTTCAATACTGTGGACCATTTCGTCTATAAGAATGTTATTGGAGAGATTTGTAATATCAGAAGATGCGAGTATGTGGCCAAGAGGAAAAGTGACATTTTTAAATAAACTATTTTCCATTTTTCATAGAGAATGACATTCTATATCATGAGTATTTCTTGAGAAGAACTAGCAATTTCTTGAACAGCAAAAAATATCCAGGGCTTCACTGGCCATTGGGGCTCAGTTCGAAACGGGACTCATCGACAATTCTACTCCAGTCAATGACATTCCAGGCCGAAGAAGTGTCTGTAGACGCCTCGGACAGCGATGGGGTACAAACCTAAACGCCGACCGCCATACGGTCCGACAACCCCGGGCAATAGTCTGGGGTGAAAGTTCTTTTCATATCAGGACCCATTTGGTTGTTATTTGTGGCACATTTGCAGCACAGCGGTACGTCGACGATATTCTACGCGGCGTTTCGTGGTCCTTAATCGCAAGTCTTCCCAGACTTACATTTCAGCAAGATCATTCCCACTCGCACACGACGAGTGTTTCTGCCAACTGTCTTTGAGCTTGCTAAACCCTACCTTGGCCAGAAACATCACCCGATCTCTCCCCGTTGAGAACGTTTGGAGCATTATGGGTAGGGCCTTCGAACCGTCTGGGGATTTTGACGATCTGTTGCGTCAGTTGGGTAGAATTTGTCACGATATCCCTCTGGAGGACATCGGATAACTCTATCAATCTTTGCCAAGCTCAGTAACTGCTTCCATAAGGGCCAGATGTAGACCAAATCGTTATTGACTTGCTAAATTTGTAACGCTCTTTCTCTTGAATCTGTTCGGATAAAGCTTTTCAAGAAATTTCACTTGACTGTGAATCCCAGTTATGAAAGGTTACTCTGGATGTACTTAACATTTTACAGTGTAAGAAACGGCGTTTATTAAGTATTTTTTTCTATTTTCAGTTGTGCTACAAATAATAACAGGTTTCCATTATTAAAAAAAAAAAAAACATAAAATCAGACTTCCGTGCATTTCTCAGTGGTTTATATTAAGCAATTACAAAAGCCCCCCTCCTCACGTTTGGTCTGCGGAATTGGTTATTCAATGTTTGTTGTGATTTGGGAGGTGTTAATGTGGTAATGTTGGGCGACACCCGGTATATAGCCAAGTTCGACTCCCTGCTCCCGGTAAGCCAGTTTCTGTCGTTTGTTGCTCGTTTGTTTCCTGGGTCCCGCACCGTTGTTCCGTGAAACGCACATTCTCTCCGCATTTTCCGGGTCTGAAGGAAGAGATATCAGGAAAGATTTTAATAAACTGTAAGTCAAATTTCAAATCTTACCGGTTCATTGTATCTTCCGACATCTTTATTTCGATAGGCTCTTGACTTGCGCTGCCCAGAACTTGGTGTTTGCATCACGATGCTGGTCTCTTCGTATTTAATTTCATGATTATAGTAATCAAAAGCTAACTTTTTAAAAACCTGATAGAAACTGTAAGACAATCACGCCGAGAAATCCTCAGAGACGTGGCTTAACAAGATGTTCTGCCTAACACACGCTCCGATCTGTGGAGGGACAGTCCCGTCACAAGTTTTGCTCTGCCTCAGTATTTTCCCAAAATTACCGTATCTGAGCCTTATTAAACATCTAACTACAGTGACAAAATCGCGGAGCAAGGCAGTGATGCATTCAGTACAACGAAAAACCAGTCCAAATTTACAAATTGTACTTTTTTTATTGACTCGATGACAAGTTTCGGGCAGAGATCCATTTTCGAACCATCCTACATGGCAGAGAACCAAATTTACACTCGTAAATAATACAAGTATTACCAGTTTTTTGAGCATATGCCAAAAATACAAAACATACATAGTCAAAAATGGTATTTCCGAAAATGTGAAAACTATGTCAAAAATGTGCAAACATCTTCGGAAATACAATTTTTGACTATGTTGCGTAAGACTTCAAACATATTCTGTATTTTTGGCGTATGCTTAAAAAAAATTTTAAAATCGGTAATACGTCTATTACACATGAGTGTAAATTTGGTTTCCTGCCCTGTGGAATGATTTCAAAATGGATGTCGGCCCGAAACTAGTCATCAAGTTACAAAAATAGCAAAATCTGCAACTCTGGACTGGATTTCGATATAGTGATTAACAGAGTTAGCTGACCCACAGCTACTCCAGGATGCTGGAAGTCGCGGTGGTGCATTGTCTTGCTGAATATTGGTGTTTCCTAGCTGTTTCTGTATGAAATCAATCAATAGGACTCTATCTAATAGTACATTCATCTCTCTTCCTTCTCGATTACATTCACCGATACAAAGCGTATGTTGTAAATACTTTTTGTCAAAGGTATGCGGCAACATTCTTTCTCAGCTCGATCATCGGACGTTAAATCCAATGAACAAGGAAAATCTACATCTAAATCTACATCCATACTCCGCAAGCCACCTGAAGGTGTGTGGCGGAGGGTTCCTTGAGTACCTCTATCAGTTCTCCCTTCCATTCCAGTCTCGTATTGTTCGTGGGAAGAAAGATTGTCAGTATGGCTCTGTGTGGGCTCTAATCTCTCCGATGTTATCCTCATGGTCTCTTCGCGAGATATACGTTGGAGGGAGCAATATACTGCTTGACTCCTCGGTGAAGGTATATTCTAGAAACTTCAACAAAAGCCCGTACCGAGCTACTGATCGTCTCTCTTGCAGAGTTCCACTGGAGGTTACCTATCATCTCCATAACGCTTTCGCGATTACTAAATGATCCTGTAACAAAGCGCGCTGCTCTCCGTTGGATCTTCTCTATCTCTTCTATCAACCCTATCTGCTACGGATCCCACACCGGTGAGCAGTATTCAAGCAGTGAGCAAACAAGTGTACTGTAACCTACTTCCTTTGTTTTCGGAGTGCGTTTCCTTAGGATTCTTCCAATGAATCTCAGTCTGGCATCTGTTTTACCTACGATTAATTTTATATGGTCATTCCATTTTAAATCACTCCTAATGGCTACTCCCAGATAATTTATGGAATTAACTGCTTCCAGTAGCTGACCTGCTATATTGTAGCTAAATGATAAGGGATCTATCTTTCTATGTATTCGCACTTATCTACATTCAGATTCAGTTGCCATTCCCTGTACCATGTGTCAATTCGCTGCTGATCCTCCTGCATTTCAGTACAATTTTCCATTGTTACAACCTTTCGATATACTACAGTATCATCCGCAAAAAGCCTTAGTGAACTTCCGATGTTATCCACAAGGTCATTTATATATATATTGCGAATAGCAACGGTCCTACGACACTCCCCTGCGGCACACCTGAAATCACTCTTACTTCGGAAGACTTCTCTCCATTGAGAATGACGTGCTGCGTTCTGTTATCTAGGAACCGGCGTTAATGGACTATGGCAGCAGCAGACCGATGCGTGTGCCTTTTCTAACAGCACGACTTCGCCTATAGTCCCTCTCCTGGACTCATGACCATAGCGGTAGGACCCTAGACGACTGGAAGATCGTGGCCTGGTCAGCCGAGTCCAACCTGCAATTTGTAAGAGTTGATGGAAGGGTTTGGGTGTGGCACAGACCCCACGAAGCCATGGACCCAAGTAGTCAACAAGGCACTGAGCACGCTGCTGGTGGCTCCATCGTCGTGTGGTCTGTGTTTACGTGGAACTGACGGGGTCCTTGCAACTAATTGAACCGATCATCGACTGTAAATTGTTGTGTTCAGCTACCTGGAGACAATTTGCAGCCATTCGTGGACTTCATGTTCCCAAACAACGATGGAGTTTTTGTGGATGACAATGCGCCTTGTCGCCGTTCCGCAGTTGGCCGCGATTGGTTCTAAGAACAGGCTGGAAAATTTGAGCCAATAGTTTGGTCACCCACATCGCCAGAGATGAGTCTCATCAATCATGAGACACAATAGAGGTTAGTTCGTGCACAAAGTCCTGCACCACCAACGCTTTCGCAATTACGGACGGCTATAGAGATTTCTGCAGGGGTTTGCGACGAGTATTTGAGTCCATACCACATCGAATTGCTGCACTATGCCGGAAAAAAGGAGATCCGGCACGATATCGGTGGGTATCCCATGACTTTTGCCACCACAGTGTATGCTGACGGCGCTTAGCCTGCTCAACAGGCCCACTGTCGAACCTTGTAAAACAGCGGCACCATCCGAATGGGGTACGATTTTCGTTCAACATGATGTCGTCCATTATGTGCACAACCAATCTGAAGACATTGATCGGCATCCATCGTTTGAGAACGGTACATTCGAGGGTGTCTCATCTCATTGCCTCTATGCCTACTACGGTAAAGCACACACTGCTGACAGTGATCTAAACGAGAAGAGGTCGATAGTGTCAGAATGAAAATGTAAAAAAAAAATTATTTCTTAAATCTGCAGTAACGAGAACTGACTTATTTTCTCTATGAATGAATTTTTATTTGTCACTCAAATTTTCCGTACAATTCATTCTTTTCATTTCTTTTCTCTCCCCCTTTATTTATTCTCGAATATTCTTATGTAGCCATGTTTACTAAAGATACTTCGAAAAAAGAATTCTTCATAATAGTTTCATTACTACATGGACATCCTAGTCGGCATTGAGACTTTTCTCTCTCTCTCTCTCTCTCTCTCTGTCTGGTTTGATGCGGCCCGCCACGAATTCCTCTCCTCTGCTTGCTAACCTCTTCATCTCAGAGTAGCACTTGCAACCTAGGTCCTCAATTATTTGCTCCACGTATTCCAATCTCTATCTTCCTCTACCGTTTTTGCCCTCTACTGCTCCCTCTAGTACCATGGAAGTCATTCCCTCATGTCGTAACAGATGTGTTATCATCCTGTCCCTTCTCATTATCAGTGTTCCACATAATCCTTGCCTCTCCGTTTCTGCGCTCTTTAAAAAATCTCACTAAATGTGGGTCACTTCAGTTGGTATTACAAAATGTGTTTTTCCCTTCATTGTTCTTGAACAGCAAAACATTCTTGTCTGCCTCTTTTCAAAGGGGATTTTTATTCTGGTGTAAGACTCATTAACCTACTTCTGAGCACCAAAGTGGAATCATTTCCTGCGGAGCAGATTTGTTTACCGTGCGCTGCCTGAAATCTCCTCTCGAGGCTTTTTGTTCTCTATACGCAGAGAGCGGAAGTAGCCTTCACGCTGCCGCCATTTTCTCGCAGATCTACGTTCGTTCCCAGATATGAAACGCTCTTGTTTTTAGCACAGCAGCTTTTTTTCTTTATCTCTGTAATGTTTACAGCTTCTTTTCAACTGCAAACCGTAGTTACAATGGAGCGTATTTTCCATTCCGCGTCAGCTGGCTACTCATACACACACAAAACGTCCAACCCTCACCAAACAGGCGCACGCATGCGTAAACACATACACACAAACACATACGCACAAAGGCAGGCAGGGACTGATGTACGCAAAAATTGTTTACAGCTTCTTCTTGCAGGGTGATTTGATACCGTTCTTCATCTCATGCGATTTGATAATAATCCCTTCATTACTGCGTTATTGATGTCCTCGTCGAATTCTAAAATGTTTCTTCCCGCCATAGCGATGTTGATTAATTCTGTGTCCTGTGTCAAGCGTTGCATTAACCACTTCAATCTTCTAGTAGATACCGTTTCAAAGACTTCAGTTCTCGCATGTTCTTTTCCATCTCTTCATTTCGTACGTTAGGCTTGTTCTTCTGTGGGTTACATTCTTTCCATGTTTCACATCACTCCTGTGCTATACTACGCAGTTCCAGAAGCATTTTCCTATAGCATTACCAGTAATTGAACATGATAGAGGTCTTCTATGAGGAACGATTTCATTGCTGATGCTAAACAGATTGTGATGCCCCCCCTTTCTCTTTACATAAGTCAGCATCTGAAATCTTGCTTTCTAGATAAAAGAGTCTTTTTCGAGCATCTTTCTGCAGTTTTAAAGTCCACTGTGTCGCAGGTCTCTATTTCCCTCGAACTCATAATTCCACATTTTCCATTTTTTCTAATAATCATGAAGACAGTACTAAACAGTGTTCCGGAGTACTCCAAGTGAATGTCATAGGGCCGCTGCTGTAAGAAACTGGTTCAAAAACGTAAGGACGAAAGCAAATTTTCCGTTATGTGTCACTGCCACGTCATAAATGCCGATGAAATTTGGACCATACACAGCAGGAACTGCTGCAATATAGTACAGACGGCAACTAAAATAAATGTGCAGTGAGGCGAACTTAAACAACACTTTTATTCAAAGACAATAATTACACTGAAGTCACTGCGATTTATGGTTCCCCGGACGTTACAAAAGACAGGACATGGTTCTTAATAGAGTGTGGGATCAACACGGACAACAGCGCATGCTCTACAGTGTGCTCCCATGCTGGCCACAAGGTTGGTACCGAGTCCTGTGGTAGGGCGCTCTATTCATCCAGCCGAGCGGTTGGCAACTACTGGACGCTCGCAGGTGCAAATAGACTTGGTTCAACACGTCTCCCCAACTCAACCCACCGGTGCTCGATGGGATTAAGATCGAGGTCTGGCCGTCCATTAGCCGAATAATCCGCTCGTTCCGCGAGCTCAAAAATGAAATCAGGGCAAAATGTTCCTTTAAAAGACGCACATGGGGAAGGAGTACAGCCGGCCGGAGTGTCCGAGCGGTTAAAGGCGCTACAGTCTGGAACCGCACGACCGCTACGGTCGCTGTGTTCAAAGATTTATACATCAGTACACTCATGCAATATTATGCCTCGACTCAACGCAACTCCTTGACCACCAAAACGATCATGATCGGTAATTTTCTTGGATGTATTACGTGTACCCCCCTCTCGGCAGAAGAGAGCCGGAGTATTTTTGTTCGGCACAACACGTATGTTCAGGAAACCATCATGTATCACGGTGACTTCGATGTAACTGTTGAATTTGAATAGAACGTCATTTCTGTCCGTCTCATTGTGTATTTCCTTGTCACCTTCCGTACTATACTGCAGCATTTCTTTCTGCAGTATGTATGACCCGGATTTTATCCAGTTATATTACTTGACATGTCACGGGAAAGTTACTACCCTCCTTAGTACACGATACTCCACTCCATTTTGGCCCGATGCACCTCCTTCAGTTTCGGACAGCAGTGTACGTAAAAATTATCCAGTCGATAATGCGAAACTTCATGAGGCTGTTTGGAAACGATGTTGTCTACGAGAAAGTGCTAACGGCAGAAGGCTGTACGGAAATGCAGAAAAACCTGGGTTATTGCAATGGTCGAGGACTATCAGTTAACTCTTAACGTAAATGCTCGTGACATATTGCGCGCAATTACAAGAAGAGATCAAATACTGTTCGCTGGCACTTTTGAAGAAGACTCACTGAAGTGGCGCTTCTAGACCTGTGTTCCTGTCCAGCTGTGTTTCCATCCAGCAGTTGCCGTCCCGGTGTCCTAAACGGGAAGCGGCCGACTCTCCCACTGCGCAGGGGCGACCGTACTATGTACACACTCACTGCCACGCCCCCGTGTCCACACGGCGACCGGGGAAAACAAATGTGCAGCAGTGGTATCAAGTATCTCTGATCGGTGCCAGAACCAAATCGAGCGGCAACACCGCTCAAATACAATTCGCTAAAGCTCAAAAAGTTACAAACCACATTTTAAAAGACGGACCAGGAAACATACTACTTACCCACATTATAACTGTCACCATTAAAAGAGACTATTTAACCATAATCCTAAAGAAATTAACTGTTAGCGCCACAATAAGATGGTCGTTTACAAGAACTCTTCGCTTCTGTACCATACTTCTGGCATTTTCTGAATGTGCTGCAGCTCTTTCTCCCACTGACTACAGCGCTACTCTGCTGAGAAAACGATGGTGTCGATATTGACTCGTATGACGGTATTTCCAATGGTCTCCACTATAATAGACCAGTTATGAATGTCGTCGTTAATATAGATACAGTAATGAATATACACCATCAAAGAAAGCTTTGCATCACCCTGATTCCCAGAATTCCTGAGATAGACGATGACTGCGGATATTTTATCACAGACCCAGTCCCTTTGACTCTTCAGAGATGTCACTAAACCCTCCCAAAGATGTGAATAACCATGCATGAGGAGGAGGAGAGAAGGAGATTAGTGTTTAACATCCCGCGACAGCGAGGTCATTAGAGACGGAGCACACGCTCGGATTAGGGAGGGACGGGAAAGGAAATCTGCCGTGCCCTTGCAAAGGAACCATCCCGGCATTTGCATGAAACGATTTAGGGAAGTCACAGAAAACCTAAATCAGGATGGTCGGACACGGGTTTGAACCGTCATCCTCCCAAATGCGAGTCCAGTGTGCTAACCACTGCGCTACCCACTCGGCCATGCATGAGCAGCGCTAATTAGACGGAGGGGGTGCGCCAGCCGGTCGGTTCCAGTCATTCCACCAGGAAGGAGCTACATGGCTTGTCTGTAGTTCAACCATCCACAGACTGTCAATACCGCGGTTCGATCGCGTCCGCATTGTTACTTTGTGCCAAGAAGGGCTCTCAACAAGGGAAGTGTCCAGGCGTCTCGGAGTGAACCAAACCGATTTTGTTCGGTCATGGAGGAGATACAGAGAGACAGGAACTGTCGACGACATGCCAAGCTCAGGCCGCCCAAGGGCTACTAAAGTAGTGGGTGACCGTTACCTACGGATTATGGCTAGGAGGAACCCTGATAGCTACGCCACCATGTTGAATAATGCTTTTCGTGCTGCCACAGGACGTCGTGTTAGAATTAAGGCTGTGCACAATAGGCTGCATGATGTGCAACTTCACTCCCGGCGTCCTTGGCGAGGTCCATCTTTGCAACCACGACACCATGCAGTGCTATGCAGATGAGCCCCACAACATGCCGAATGGACCGCTCAGGATTGGCATCACATTATCTTCACCGATGAGTGTCGAATATGCTTTCAACCAGAGAATCGTCGGAGACGTGTTTGGAGGCAATCCGGTCAGGCTGGGCGCCTTAGACACACTGTCCAGCGAGTGCAGCAAGGTGGAGGTTCCCTGATGTTTTGGGGTAGCATTATGTGGGGCCGACGTACGCCACTGGTGGTCATGGAAGGCGCCGCAACGGCTGTTCGATACATGAATGCCATCCTCCAACCGATAGTGTTGGGGAAAATGCGCCATTATCAACACCTCACTGAGTTCAACGAAGTCGTGTAATAAAGCTACTAGAAATGATATTTCAGAAAGTCGCGGTAGGAATTTAGCCACTGTGCATGACTGCTGGCAGCGGTGGTCACGAGAATGTTCAGTCGCAAGAAAACCGGACTCCAGACGGCCTCGTGACACTACCGAGAAACACACAGTGACATAACGAACTGTTACAAAGCGGTTACTTCAAGGACAGCTCTGAGCCAGACGCTCTGTAGCGTGCATTACACTAATCGCAAAGCACTGCCATCTGCGACTTCAGCGGTGTCAAGCGAGACCTCATGCGAGAGCATGGTAGAGATCTGCGTGCCAGACACACCGGACCTATACTTGGAATTACGGTCAGGGGTGCGATTTCGTATGAAAGATGAAGCTCTCTCGAGGTTATCCCATGCACCCTGACCACAAATTTGTACCTCAGTATAGGGATCCGACCTGCTATGTTGCCATTCGTCAACAGCATTCCACACAGTGAAATTACAATGAAATGAACACCCTTAGCTGCTTACAGGCGTTGACATACGTCAATGGGAACAGATGAAAATGTGTGCCCCGACCGGGACTCGAACCCGTGATCTCCTGCTAACATGGCAGACGCTCTATCCTTCTGAGCCACCGGGGACACAGAGGATAGCGCGACTGCAGGGATTTATCTCTGGCAGGCCTCCCGCGAAACCCACATTCTCAACGTATTGTCCCGCACTACATTCGTAGTGCCCCCGCCCATTATATTCATTACTCGCGGCACGTTGCCGATTCCCGTAAGAGTTCGGGCACTGTTTGTGCGTTCGCACAGAAGAAAAAGATGGTTAAGTGGCCGGTGAGCCTTAACTATATATTTACTAAGATGAAGATAAATCCTTGCAGTCGCGCTATCCTCTGTGGCTCAGAAGGATAGAGCGTCTGTCATGTAAGAGGGAGATCCCGGGTTCGAGTCCCGGTCGGGGCACACATTTTCATCTGTCCCCGTTGACGTATGTTAACGCCTGTAAATAGCTAAGGGCGTACATTTCATTGTAATTTCATTCTAACGAGCTGCTTGGTCACCGTTGGTATCTGTTCTTTCGGACATGTCCGAAAGAACAGATACCATCTTAGTAAATATTCCACACAGTGTTTTTGAAAAGAATAACACTTGCCCACATAACGCTGTTGTAACCCGATATGCTCTTAAGAGTGTCGACGTGTTACCTAGGCCTGTTCGATTGCCAGATCTGTCTCCAGTCGCGCATGTATGGGACGTTATCGGACAAAAACTCCAGCGTCATTCACAAACAGCGCTAACCGTATTGACCGAACAAGTGCAACAGACACATATCTCCCACAGACTGAAATCCGACACCTATGCAATACAATGCGTGCACGTCTGCGTGCTTGCACTCAACACCCTGACGGTTACACCGGTTAAATGCAACAGCATCTACATCAGCAATGGCTTTTTTCGCGCTTGCAGTAGCCTGTAGTCTTGCTATGTTACTCTACAGTAATTATTTCCATCAGTATATTTAAAGAACGTTATAATGTGAGAGAAACCGGTTACAACAAATAAAGCAAACAGCACAGCAGCTTTTGGTCGAATACAGTCACTTTTATTTTTAAATCTGAAGACACGTTGACACAATCTTTCTCATAATTCGATATTCCACAGTGGTTAAACTATCCGTTTCCAGACCGGAGGTCCCAGTTGTGATATGATCACTTCGCCTTCTCTTACAACATACTAAGTGCGTGTGAATTGCCTATGTACATGGACTGTGTACTATCTAAGGTGATAATATTGTATCAACATAGTGCGTCAAAGAAGCTCTCGAATAACGAGAAGATTGTAACTCGGTATCACTTCATATCACATCACCGTATTTTTACCATTCTTTACCTTCCGTTATACTCAATAATCTGAAGCAGGGTAGGTAACCCGCGGCCTTCGGGCCGGATCTGCCCCGATTTGGTTTCTATCCGGCCTGCGAAAGAAATTCATGGGAGAGGAAGCAAGGCGCTGCAGAATTAGGCAACGGAAGTTTTAAAGGCAGCTATTGTAAAACGTCGTAAATAAAGAAACAATCTTCACGATGGGTAATTAAATGTAAACATCTGAAGTTGAGGAGAATATAAAATAAACGTACTTCCGAAAATACCAGTTCTGAGGCACAGTTCGTTGCCATGGTGTTTCGGCAAAGAGGCACCACTCACATGGGTGCTTTCCCCATAAACACTAACATCAGATTGCGCTATAGTTTTGATTTCATACTCTAAGAGCGCTGCTGTCGCGTCACGTGACGAGGTGGTCCGCGAGGTTAAGTATGTGAATCCGGCCCGCGGGTCACTAAAGGTTACCAGTCAGTGATCTGAAGGAACTGTGGGTTGCCAGTTACCATAAGGAGATATGACGTTATGTCGGATTCTACGTGTTTCATTTTAATCATGAGATGTGGTGTTTATGTAAAAAGCTGGTTGCATAGAATATTCTAAAAGATGAAAGAAAATACTTACAGCTACAGCGCTTCTACATTGCTTTTATCCTCAGTTGTGTCGTTTCCGACAGCTGAAACCATGTGGGAACGGTGAACGGACCGACTGTGGGAATTTCTTTCAAACGCAAACAAACTGTTTGAAATATTAATGACAAAACAGATAATCGGTGGTAACGCTTACAACGTTTTGTAATTAGTCCAGGCTATAGGTAAACATTTCGCGTGTAGCTCTCATAAACAAGGGCCCCTGTGTCCATTTGAACGAATGATAACGTCTCTGGTAGAACATAATTACGGTAATATTAAGTATCAATGTTATGTTTGCCAATCCACGTCTGTTTGAAAGAAATTTAGTATTTTTATATTTGACTAAGAATGTACAACATGAGGAAGCTCATCCCAATCGCAGGCTTCGGACGCCTGCACAGCCGCCAGAAGGGTCACACATTACGTGCTTGAGATTACTTCAGTCAAACTTCTTGGCTTCGGACTCAAAAAGCAGAGTTAATTGGTTCAAAACCCGCTCTAGATTTGTAGGTTAAAAAAATGTACCTTAACAATATGAGCCACCTTTAGTGATAAAATAAAAGATCCAAATAACTACATATCTGGATCTCCTGTTACACAAGATGACAATTAAATTTTATCTTTGAGTCGAAAATATCTGCGTTTGGTAGTATAACGACATTATCTGGTGTTGGTTACATGGTCACGTGGTCATTCTTCACTTCACGGTAAAAGTATAGTGTCTGTTCTGGTCACATGCAGAGTTCTTCCCACCTTTTCCGAGATTTTATATCGTCTCTTCAACCGTCAGTTCTACATCTTCTTGTATCAACTTGATAAGTCGTCTTTGGACCCATTTCTTCGAATTTTCTTCTATTTTTGTTCCAATTTCATTGACATTTAATTCTGTTCTTAACTAATGATGATCTATCCCATTAAGCCGGCCGGTGTGGCCGTGCGGTTCTAGGCGCTTCAGTCTGGAACCGCGTAACCGCTACGGTCGCAGGTTCGAATCCTGCCTCGGGCGTGGATGTGTGATGTCCTTAGGTTAGTTAGGTTTAAGTAGTTCTAAGTTCTAGGGGACTGATGACCACAGATGTTAAGTCCCATAGTGCTCAGAGCCATTTCTTTTTATGTATCCCATTAAACTTTGATCAGCTTTTGATCCTGTTTGTAGAAATGTGTGTTTGTGTGTACGTGTGAGTGTATGTGTCCTAATCGTTTTACTTCTACTTCTGCATCTTTCCTCTTGCCGTAAATTGTGTTAGTCTCTAAGAAGAAAGTTGTTCAACAAGAGTGTCAATAAACCAAGATTTTGATCACGTAACATACACTCCTGGAAATTGAAATAAGAACACCGTGAATTCATTGTCCCAGGAAGGGGAAACTTTATTGACACATTCCTGGGGTCAGATACATCACATGATCACACTGACAGAACCACAGGCACATAGACACAGGCAACAGAGCATGCACAATGTCGGCACTAGTGCAGTGTATATCCACCTTTCGCAGCAATGCAGGCTGCTATTCTCCCATGGAGACGATCGTAGAGATGCTGGATGTAGTCCTGTGGAACGGCTTGCCATGCCATTTCCACCTGGCGCCTCAGTTGGACCAGCGTTCGTGCTGGACGTGCAGACCGCGTGAGACGACGCTTCATCCAGTCCCAAACATGCTCAATGGGGGACAGATCCGGAGATCTTGCTGGCCAGGGTAGTTGACTTACACCTTCTAGAGCACGTTGGGTGGCACGGGATACATGCGGACGTGCATTGTCCTGTTGGAACAGCAAGTTCCCTTGCCGGTCTAGGAATGGTAGAACGATGGGTTCGATGACGGTTTGGATGTACCGTGCACTATTCAGTGTCCCCTCGACGATCACCAGTGGTGTACGGCCAGTGTAGGAGATCGCTCCCCACACCATGATGCCGGGTGTTGGCCCTGTGTGCCTCGGTCGTATGCAGTCCTGATTGTGGCGCTCACCTGCACGGCGCCAAACACGCATACGACCATCATTGGCACCAAGGCAGAAGCGACTCTCATCGCTGAAGACGACACGTCTCCATTCGTCCCTCCATTCACGCCTGTCGCGACACCACTGGAGGCGGGCTGCACGATGTTGGGGCGTGAGCGGAAGACGGCCTAACGGTGTGCGGGACGGTAGCCCAGCTTCATGGAGACGGTTGCGAATGGTCCTCGCCGATACCCCAGGAGCAACAGTGTCCTTAATTTGCTGGGAAGTGGCGGTGCGGTCCCCTACGGCACTGCGCAGGATCCTACGGTCTTGGCGTGCATCCGTGCGTCGCTGCGGTCCGGTCCCAGGTCGACGGGCACGTGCACCTTCCGCCGACCACTGGCGACAACATCGATGTACTGTGGAGACCTCACGCCCCACGTGTTGAGCAATTCGGCGGTACGTCCACCCGGCCTCCCGCATGCCCACTATACGCCCTCGCTCAAAGTCCGTCAACTGCACATACGGTTCATGTCCACACTGTCGCGGCATACTACCAGTGTTAAAGACTGCGATGGAGCTCCGTATGCCACGGCAAACTGGCTGACACTGACGGCGGCGGTGCACAAATGCTGCGCAGCTAGCGCCATTCGACGGCCAACACCGCGGTTCCTGGTGTGTCCGCTGTGCCGTGCGTGTGATCATTGCTTGTACAGCCCTCTCGCAGTGTCCGGAGCAAGTATGGTGGGTCTGACACACCGGTGTCAATGTGTTCTTTTTTCCATTTCCAGGAGTGTATTTGCCTTTGAAAGCCATTAATCTGATGGCACTTTTATTTCTAGTTTGTCTTCTTTTGCGGTCTTTGTAATTTGTATTGAGGTCGTCTTCTGTCGTTCCTTTTTGACAATCAATGTAGTTTATTTCAGGCTTTCTATCTGTCTTCTATTCTTTTATGATAGAGCCATTGTACATGTTTAAAACACCTTGTCGTGCTCCGTGTGTCGGGTTCAACTTAATACATTTGAGCCATTTCTGTTTTGAGAACTATGTACCCTGTTCTATACATTCTTTTTGTTTTAAGAAATATGCACACTGTTCTACACATGCTTTTTAAAACTCGAATGAGATTATACATACTGTTAACTTATGTTGAGCTTATCAAAAGCTCTTGGCTTTATATCTGTAAATGTGGTATGAGTTTCTAATTTGAAGACTTGGCCTTTGTAGAGCTCGTCTAGCACAGTTCTGCTTCGAGCGCCGAGCCGGAAGGTTCTTGTTTATTTCACTTGCCGCAGTGTCGCTTGTGTGAAGTTTACCTCGTTAGTGTTGTCCTGTCTGCCGAGTGAGTCGTAGCGCCTCCGCTCCGCTTTACTGTCTATTGTGTGTTCGACTATTTCAGCGGCGTCGGTCGCTCCGCTATGGCTACCATGGTTTCCACGTGTAATCTACGAAAAGGTACTGTGAGCTTTACTTTCGATAAAACAACGCAACACGTGCAGCCTTCACGATTGGCTTGTCGGTGCACTTTATATGAGCTCTGATCAGGGCCGGCCGCGGTGGCCGAGCGGTTCTAGGCGCTTCAGTCCGGAACCGCGCGACTGCTACGGTCGCAGGTTCGAATCCTGCCTCGGGCGTGGATGTGTGTGCCGTCCTTAGGTTAGTTAGGTTTAAGTAGTTCTAAGTTCTAGGGGACTGATGACCTCAGATGTTAAGTCCCATAGTGCTCAGAGCCAGAGCCAACTCTGATCAGGTCTACACCGCTTATTTTGACACTGACAATTACGTGTTTTAGGTGAAATTTATGGATCCCCTTCACGTTGAAAGATTACTGTCACAACATGGTTCTTAAGTCCCGTTCAGGCATAGCGATAATTCCGTCGGTAATTTGAAAAACGTACGTCGTGAACGTTGGTCTACTCAACACAGATTACAGCGTTATAGTCAAATTCGTTCTGTGGAAATGCATGTCAAATGCAATATTCCATCACATTTACAACCGCATACGTGTCATGTATATTGGTCAAGAGGGAAACTGCTTCCTATGTAATGAAAGTGGTCACGTTCGGTCTAATTGTTCGCTTACGGTTTTTGTATTAAAGCCATCATTGATGCAGCGTCGCAAATTGACGGTTGCTGATCTTGTTCCTTCCACTCCCGCCGTCGGACCTACTACTGCTTCGGATCATAATGAACAAAAAGACGATTCTGAAAATCGTGTCAATGAATTTCCGCCATTACCTCATCGACAGGTTCAGAATCCTATTTCCCCTAGAGCAGAACCTGTGACAGACAAGCGACGCCGTACTCAAGACGGTGAGGATTTGGCTGTCCTTTCTGCGCCAACCTCCTCCGCATCGATTGTGTCCCTTGCTGCTCTCGATGCTACGACACCTCCCGCCCATAGAATGGTTAGTGGCGAAGACGTTATCTCCATCATCCCTCCTGCTCGCGAAGTGGCTCCTTCTGAGCTGCCTGTGTGTGGGAAGGGAGCGGAGCCCCCTCCCTCGTCTTTGTGTACTCCGTTACAGTCCCAGACGATGCAATATCCTCCTGCTCCTTCGTCTTCAGCCGCGGAAGGTTTCCTGTATTTACCGCCTACAGCAACTCCCGAGGAAAATTAAATTAGCGACCAAGTGTCACCTGTCGCATTGTCAGTTCCACAGAATGCTTCTGTCTTAGTGACTGGAACTGCATTACATGTCCTATATTCTGAGGGGCAGCAAGCTGTGCATCTTACCCCTACCACATCTCCGTCTGCAGAGGTCGCTATACCACGTAGTCGACAGAAACAGCGTATACAACCTGACAGTGCGGTGATACCTCAGAAATCTAACAAAAAAGGTTTCGATGACGGGGATTCTGGTCCCCTGATGTCTGACTCCTCTGTGGATTCCGCAATGGACCTTGACTCTCAGCTGTCTACCTACTTCTGTTCGGACACCTCCCGTACAGCCATGTACAGCTGTGATCAATGATCGAAGTCTACACATTCCATCGCTTGGACTCAGAATTGCGATTAACTTACAGAAGGTGCTATTTAGGCATTTCTCCTTGCCTTTTTTTCGAGTGATTTTTAATGTAGCACCCGAATTTTCTACGGGGACCGCCTTATTTTTTCTCGAAGGCATTCCGGTTGCTGTGATGGAAATGTTGGATTCTGCCAGGGCATAGGGTGTCTACTTCTTAATCTTACCTTGTTTCTTTTATGTGTTCCCTCTGGCACTGGTCGCGCAGTGGGTCGCTCTCGGTTTTATAAAGAGGATATTGTTTATCTGTTGCATAAAAGTCCTCCGGGTATTATGCTGGGTGGTGATTTTAACTGTGTGTTGCGTCCTGCAGATCAATCTCCAAATTTTAATTTCTCTCACGAATTAGTTGAATCGGTGCGCTCCTTATGGCTGCAACACGTCTGGATGTGTAAATAACCGACATTAGTAAAATTTACCCACTTTACTGCGACTTCTAGTAGCTGGTTAGATAGGTTTTACTTATGAGACTGCCTTCGTGATTGTCTTCTTAATGTTGAAGTAATCAGAGCTTCCTTCGGGGATCACTGTGCTGTGACTACAACCCTCAATCTAGAATGGCAGCCAGTAAAATTGTTTCACACTCCGTGGATGTTGAACGTCGCTCACCTAGCTGACCCCTCTCTCGATGACGTGATGCGAGCCGTGTGGGGACGTACTGTTCTTGGCTAGTGGGCACAGCTGGCAAAACCGAGGCTCAGGCAAACTTTGATACTTTTCTCTGTTTCCAAAGCGCGAGTCTTTCGGAGAACTTACGAGTATTACGGTTCCATCCTACTTGAACTTTATGATGATGCGGATCACGCCCCTCTGCGAATTGCGGATGTTAGGCGTGTTAAGGCAAAGTTGTTGACCTTGAAATAAAATACAAATGGAAGGGTTGAAAATGCGATTCAAGCCACTATCATTGGTGAAGGAAGAACTGACTTCCTTTTATAATTTGCTGCGGCATCAGACCCGTCGCAGACGCGCTTGTATTCATTCTCTTATGACAAATAACGGACGTATCGTATCGGAGCAAGCTGATATAGTGCGTGTCTTAAACCAGTACTGTGTAGACATCTACGACATCCACGATTCCAGTGCAACCATTTACGACTCACTAGTCAGCATCTTGGATACGGCACTTACACCTGAACATAATGAAACGCACTTAGTAGCATTTCAGCCCTGAGGGAGTTTACAAGCCTATTGTGGGATCGCCTTCTCAAAAGTCTCTGGGTCTGGAAGGACTTCTCAAAGCCGTTGTTGGGTGCCACCTTTATGTCTCTCTTGAATGAAGTGTTACAGAATAGAGTTCTGCCGACCACGTTCCAAGTGGGACAAATTGTTTTAATCCCGAAACCCCCTGGACCGGCTTCCCCTAATAGCTTTCGCCCAATTACATTATTAAACATTGATTATAAGACTGTGTCGAGGGCAGTCAATAGTAGGATGTCGGTTCTGATGGAGATGACTGTTGTAAAACATCAAAGCTGCGTACCTGATCGTACCTTTCTTACCCCCATAATCGAGTGTCGTGACGTGGTTTCGGTTGCTGCTGTAACGTCTGTCCCTTGTGCTCTTGCTTTCCTAGACTGAAAAGGCATTTAATCTTGTTAATCACGACTTCTTGATTCGGATTCTGGAGGCAGTCGGTTTTGCTGTTGACACATGGCGAGTGCTCCTAAATCTGTTTACAGGTATTTCAGCTTCGGTGGTTGTTAATGGCCAACTGACGCCCCCGATAAATATTCGTCGGGGGAGGTGGGGGGGGGGGTGCCTCAAGGAAGCCCGCTGTCTAAGACTTTGTGTTGTCTATGGAGCCCCTACTTCCGATGCCAGCATCCCAGCTGAAAGGATGGACACTTTCCGGAGGATCTATAGCTGTTCGTGCATACGCGGATGACGTGATGGTTCTACTCCGCAATTTTGCGGAGATACCCCGACTGAAGGCTGTAATCGATGATTATTGTTAGAGTTTAGGTACACTACTTAATGAAGGTAAATGTAGGCTTCTTACTTTGGAAGGATTTGATGACGCTGTTGTTCCATGGGCTACTGCAGTGGATCGGCGTACTTCTCTCGGTATCATCATTGATAGTTCTCCACTCAGAATGGTGACGCTCAAATGGAAGTCTGTTACAGAAAAAATTCAGGGAGCGATACTAGAACATGAAAGGCGTCCTCTTACTCTGCTCCAGAAAATCCGAATACTGGATACATATGCCTTATGCAAAGCTTATTACGTGCCCGAAGTTTATCCGCTTCCCTCACTGATGGCGAAGAAACTACAGCAGTTTTCTGGTCGTTTCTTATGGAAAAGACGTATCTTTCGCTTACGGTATGAGGTGGTCACGAAGCCTCGTTCCTTTCGGAGGTTGAGCCTGGCTGACGTACAAAGGAAGACGCAGAAGATATGTGCGACGTACTGTTTTGATGTTGACTCAACAAACTCACACATTCACGTCTCGATTATTTCTCTGTGTCTGCCCTGCAAATCTAGAACCCCCTATTGATGTTGCTCGCATTAATTATAAGTTAAAACACATTCGTGAATTCTGTTTCGGGGTGAGCTATTCAGGGGCTGACATCTTGTGGAGACCCGTCCTCACCATGTAATTCCTACAGACTCGTTGGAGAGCAGACCCTTGTTCGAATCTCGTTGAAAGAGGATCGCCGCAAAGAACAGGACAACAGTTAGGTGCAGTATCAGTCTTCCTATTTTGCCGATGCGCGTAGTGGTCGTTGTGTAAGCTAGTAAATAACTTGGTTCCAGCTAACGAGCGACATTTCCGAAATGGGCTCAGCGACAAGGATTTATGTAGTCGTTGTATGTCTGCAGATACGATACGTAATCGCTTTACTTGTGGAGCTCATATGGGAAATTGCTCTTGGATTAGAACACAGTTGAGCTTAATTACTCGATCTTCTGAGACTGTATACACTACGGACATCGTATTGTGTCCAGATTCTTCCTTCTTTCCACGGTCGAGAACCCATACCGTTATGTAGTTGCTGGGACACTTCGTTTATTACGTTGTAGAAGACGAGGGGGAAGATCACATGAACTTCATGCAGTACATGATCCCAGAATGAGATTTTCACTTTGCAGCGAAGTGTGCACTGATATGAAATTTCCTGGCAGATTAAAACTGTGTGCCTGAGGGATGTTTCCAGGAGTGCTAGTTCTGCAAGGTACGCAAGAGAACTTCTGTAAAGTTTGGAAGGTAGGAGAAGAGACACTAGCAGAAGTAAAGCTGTGAGGACGGGGTGTGAGTCGTGCTTGGGTAGCTCAGATGGTAGAGCACTTGCCCGCGAAAGGTAAAGGTCCCGAGTTCGAGTCTCGGTCCGGCACACAGTTTTAATCTGCCAGGAAGTTTCATATCAGCGCACACTCCGCTGCAGAGTGAAAATCTCGTTCTGGAAACATCCCCCAGGCTGTGGCTAAGCCATGTCTCCGCAATATTCTTTCTTTCAGGAGTGCTAGTTCTGCAAGGTTCGCAGGAGAGCTTCTGTAAAGTTTGGAATGTAGGACACGAGATACCGGCAGAAGTAAAGCTGTGAGGATGAGGGGTGAGTCGTGATTGGGTATCTCAGATGGTAGACCACTTGCTCGCAAAAGGCAAAGGTCCCGAGTTCGAGTCTTGGTCCGGCACACAGTTTTAATCTGCCAGGAAGTTTCTGTACATGATCACAGCATATTGGACATGCTTGCGAATGCCTCGATATCGAGACCTCTTCGACAACATGTTGAACCTTGTTTTCCGTTGGCAAGGTGTTGGTTAATATCATTTTTCATATGATAGCTGTTTTTCTTTGTTATGTATGTTCCCTGATGATTTGCTTCGGTTTGTTTCTCTCCCAGTTTCCCTGTTCGTTTTTTTCTGTGTTTTGACTCAGCGTCGCTCCAGTTCTATTGTAAGATGTGTATAGAAAAGTATATATACACGAGAGCGTATACAATCCTTGCAGTCAAATTGGGATTTTCTTAGTTAGTTACTTACAATATAATCTGATTTCGTTGTCCTTCTGGCTTTATGATTCTATATAAAAGCAAAAAATGAAAAAATGGAATATAAAAAGCACAAAATAAAAAAATAAAAAGAAATACAAAAATATAAGAAACTGTATAAAAACAATGTTAAAACATATCACGAGAGCTTGGTGGTAGCTTGTCAGCTATGCTTTCGGGGTTTTTCCTTTCTCCTTTAATTTATTATTCTGTTATTATAGTTAAAATTTTTCTCCCATTTGCATATTTAGTTACATGATGATTTTACTGTGGTCTACTGAAGTGTCATGATAGTACCAAGTCATTCTGATGTACTGGCGGCCGAAGACTTCCGTCTTAACAAGACACTCTCGTTCTGCCAGCGGCGTTGTCAAATAGGCCGGAGGAGTGGACAGAGGTTCAGGCAGCTATCTTGTCCTTTGGGTGGGAAACTGCTTCTCAAGACGAAAGAATCAGCTGTGATCAACGGCAAATAGGATTAAGCTATAGAGAGAGTAGGGTTAAATACAATATTTACAAGGTCCAAGAGTGAATAATACGAGTGGACGACCAAGACCGATATGTTGGATTGAAAAGGGTGCAAGACAGGGATCTAGTCTTTTACCCCTATTGTTCAAATTGTACACTGAAGCAGCAATGATGGAAAGAAAAGAAAGGTTGGGGAGTGGAATTAAAATTGAAGGTGAAAGAATATCAATGATACGATTCGCTGATGACATTGCTATCCTGACTGGAAGAGTAGAAGAATTACATGATCTGCTGAATGGAATAAACAGTATAATGAGTACAGATTACGGATTGAGAGGAATCGAAGAAAGACGAAAATAATGAGAAGCAGCAGAAATAAGAACAGCAAGAAACTTAACATCATAATTGGTGGTCACGAATCAGATAAAGTGAAGGAATTTGCTACCTAAGCAGCAAAATAAAGAATGACGGACGGAGCAAGGAAGACATCAAAAGTAGACTAGAACTGGCAAAAAGGGCGTCCCTGGAGAAGAGAAGTCTACTAGTATCAAACATAGGCCTTAATCTGAGGAATAAATTTCTGGCAAGGTACGATTGGAACACAGTATTGTATGGAACTGAAACATGGACTGTAAGAAAACCGTATCAGAAGAGAATTGAAGCATTTGAGATGTGATGCTCCAAATGAATCTTGAAAATGTTGTGAACTGGAGGTTGTGCACAGAATCGGTGAGGAAACGAACATATGGAAAACAGTGACAAGGAGAAGCTACAGGATGATAGGACATCTTTTAAGACATCAGCGAATGATTTCGACGGTACTAGATGGAGCAGTAGCGAGCAAAAACTCTAGAGGAAGACAGAGATTACAATACATCCAGGAAGTAATGGAGGAAGTAGGTTGCAAGTGTCATTCTGAGATGAAGAGATTGGCACAGGAGAGGAATTTGTGACGGGCTGCATCACACCAGTCAGAAGACTGATGACTCAAAAAAATCCTCGCCATTTTTCTGTGATTTACTTAAAGGGAAAGATAGTAAATGTAATGTATCGACCATGCTTTACTTTTCATCTATCTTCTGTCATTTTTACGTTCTGGTGTACACTATTCTCGACTAAGTTTGACGAATATGGGGAAATTACGTATGGATAATTTTTCAAAATTATTCAGCCTCTCAGCCTTTCCGAAAAAGGAAATGACCTTAGCTGTTTGCCACGAGGGTGAAGTATCATCATCCTCACTTACAAAAACTGAAGTTTTATGGACGTGACGGCTCTACACGTAGCAGGCTCAAATCTTACTTAACAAACAGAATGCAAAAGGTTATGCTGGATAATGCAGGCAATGTCGCAAAAGTAGAAAATTTTAGTGAGTGGGAAAAATGAATGCAGAAAGGGCGTCCCACAGGATTCAGTTTTCTTCCTCATTTATGTGAATGACCTTCCACTTAACATTCAGAAAGTAAAATTTTATATTAAAATGCAGGCGTTGTTAGTTTCATAATAAACCCCTTTAGAGAGTAAGCAACAGAAACCTTAGTAAATGATATTTTCCAAAAAATTGTAAGCGGCTCTCGGAAAATGACCTATCCCTAAATTTTGAAAAAACACGTTGCATTTGTACAACAAATGGACTCATACCAGCAACTGATACAGCCCATGAGGAGGAGTCATTGCCGGCTGCGGTGGCCGAGAGGTTCTAGGCGCCTCAGTCCGCAACTGCGCGACTGCTACGGTCGCAGGTTCGAATCCTGCCTCGGGCGTGGATGTATGTGATGTCCTTAGGTTAGTTAGGTTTAAGGGGACTGATGACCTCAGATTTTAAGTCCCATAGTGATCAGAGCCATTTGAACTATTTGAGAAGTCATGAAATGCGACAGAATGCTCCAAATGCTGAAAACATGAACTGCAAGAAGCACATGACTGAGTTTATGAAATAGTTAAGATCATTTATTTTTGCTCTTCGTATAATTGCTAATTTTGGAAACAAACATATCAACCTCCTGACATTTTTTGTGTATTTCAAAAAATGTTCAAATGTGTGTGAAATCTTATGGGACTTAACTGCTAAGGTCATCAGTCCCTAAGCTTAGACACTACTTAACCTAAATTATCCTAAGGACAAACACACACACCCATGCCCGAGGGAGGACTCGGATCTCCGCCGGGACCAGCCGCACAGTCCGTGATTGCAGCGCCCAAGACCGCTCGGCTAATCCCGCGCGACTTGTATATTTCCACACAGTAATATCCTACAGAATAATTTTCTGATGTAACTCATCACTTTAGAAAAAAAGTGTTGATTACACAATAGCTAACAGTAAAAATCATATGTAGCCCCCGAACGTCATGTAGGTATCTCCTCAATGAGTTGGCCATTTTCAATGCCCGTTCACGATACATGTATTAGCTAATGAAATTCGCCATAAATAATCCATCTCAATTTGAGAAAAACAGTGATGTCCATACCTATTACACCAGAGGGAAAAATGGCCTTTACTGCTCAGTCTCAGTGGCTCAGAAAGGAAAAGGAATTCAGCAGGAACACTAATTTCTGATCATTTGCCCAACCAACAAAAAATGTCTGACAGGTAGCGAACCAAGCTTTAAATCTAATTTAAAGTCATTTCCAGTGACGAATATTTACTTAAAAACGGTAGCCAGTAAAAATTAAATAAAAAAATTGCTGTTGTAGCATGAGTAGGACTAATAATTTCGATAAAATAATCATTCAGATTATCTATGGAGCATGTAACTAACTAACTGACTGTCTAACTGCGTGATACGATGACTTGTATGCTCGAGGTAGGGGCCTCCATTTTTAATAGTTGTGTGTTCAAATCACACGGTCAAAATGTCAAATCCCATGTTAGGAAGAAAAGTATTGACCATCTAGCCATTTCCCCTTATGTTGCTATAATTTTCTAATAATGGTATCACCCTGCACATAGCTTCAGTCGTGAACAGCCCAGAGAGAGAAAATTCGACTCTCAACGGTAGCATTGGCACCAGCCGCGCAGTCCATGACTGCAGCTCCCAAGACCACTCGGCTACTCCCGCGCATCCTGCTAATCTTGACATCAGAATTGATAGTTGCGAAGTAGATGAAGGAGAGGGATTCTGCTATCTAGGTATCAAATTGAACCATGACCAACGGAGCAGGACGGACATCAAAAGCAGAGTGCAACTGGAAAAAATGACATTCCCGGCCAAGAGAAGTATACTGCTATGAAACATAGGCTTTAATTTGAGGAAGAAATTTCTGAGATTATACGATTGGAGCACAGCATTGTATGGTAGTGAAACATGGACTGTGGTAAAATCGGAACGGAAGAGAATCGCAGCATTTTAGATGTGGTGCTACAGGCGAATGTTGAAAATTAGGTGGACTGATAAGGTAAGAAATGAGAAGGCTCTGTGCAGAATCGGAGAGGAAAGGAATATGTGGAAAACATTGACAAGGAGGACGGACAGGATGGCAGATATCTGTTAAGACATCAGGAAATGACTCCCATGGTACTAGAGGGAGCTGCTTAAGTCAAAAACTGTAGAGGAAGACAGAGATCTTCGGTTTACTGTCATCCATAGAGGGCGCTCATTAGACTGTTCATTTCTGTGGTATCATGTATCGATACCACCCCAAGGAGGTCAAAGTTGGCTATGGAACCACAAGTTTCCATCAGACATCGAGAGCGGTCGTACGGAATCTTGAAGATCCAATGGTACATGCCCACTGAGTATCCCTCCAGCGGCGCGGTACCTCCAGCGTCCTCTGCCGCCGCTGTGTAGGAGGTCAGCGGCAGCCACTCGCCCAAGTAGCGCCGGGAGCCACTTCGCTAAGTGAAGCTACGCAGACACAGCTAGTCATTGCTCTGACAATGTCGTTCATGATTAGTTCAGAGAGTCTCATCTTTGTTGACGTTCAGAGATGAACTTTATTTCTTGCTGCAATATTTGCAACGAGTCTTCGTTCGCTTGGAGAAAGACAAGTTAAATAAGTCTTCATTTTGTTGTGTTAAATTGTTCGCTAGTTATTTGTGCTCCTGTCAAGATTGCCAACAAAGACTGTTGCCACCCCACTCTATACCCCACCTTTCCTTATGGTTGTGTGCAAAGTGGTAGATATAATTCCAAAGAACAGATACTGTACTTCTACTTCACTTTTATGTAATTGATATCCTTTCACCGTGAATTTTAACCCCAGATTTCTTGTATTTCCGTTATTGTTTCTTCGATGGATATATTCTGCAGTAGAGAAGGAAGACTGCATCTCATACCCTTTCTGATCTGAAGTCTCTGTTGTTTGTCATCCGCTACTATTTTCCCTCTTGGTTCTTGTACGTATTGTATGTAACCCTCCTTTCCCTACTTCCCATAGTTGAGCCTCCACACCGGTAAATCCTTGGTTTTCTTTAAGCCCCAGAGCTAGCGGGCTGTGAAACACTGTGGATTCGAGATTCGCCCGAAATACTACGCTGCAGAGACAGGAGGGCAGAGTGGAGCAGGCAGCGCGTTAAACGACGGCCGCCGCCGCAGCGACCCCCGTGCGGTCGCAGTGGATGGTCCGGGCTGACGGCGCGGGCGGCCGCGCAGTGCCGGTGATAACAGCTTCTTCCATTATTCAGAGGCCGCCGCAGCGCGCCACGCATGCTGTGGGCTGCGCAAGTGAACAGCAGGTTGCCGGACCGGCTGTTAACACTGGGCCGGTGGGCATATTTGTACAGCTAACGAACCGCCTGCCTCCCACAGGCGAAATCTGTTAGCCGTTTGCGGTTTCGTTTGGCAACTTCGTTAACATGTCACTCGAGCATAAAGTGCAGTGTGCATGCAACTAGTATCAAACGTCGCTCGCTCCTCGTCCTTAACCATAAATGTCAACTATACCCTCCCTTGTGTCTTTTTAGAAAAGATAATTCGAATATGTAGAGAAAAATTTCAAACCAGTCGACAGACAGATAATTAAAGAAAACTGTTTCGGATTTCGTGGATTAAAAAAGTGCGTTACTGCATACTTCCTGTCTTTGTGTCTTGTTATTGACAGAAATGTTTAAAACACAAATAGTACAAAAAAAAAAGATCATCATGTGGATTCTGCGTTAAAATATACTTCACAAATGTATCATATGTATAGGAGCTACACAGTGCCGCCCAAGTTCTACCTTCAGTCCCTTCTTTTCCGATTTGTTTATAATGTAACAGACCTTTTATAAATTTGCCTTTCAGACTCATAGTTCTTGTTACGAAATATGCGCTATGTAGCTGCTAGTACGAACCGAACGTATGTAAACGATAGCACACGGGTTTACAAACTCAAAAGACTAACGTAACTTGCATGTTGTGTCAGTGTAAGGTAACATAGCTCGATGAAACTTATGCCGTAAGAACACTGCTGGAAAAAAAAGCCGCAACACCAAGAAGCAGTTGTACGACATAAACGAAAGTTGAGAGGCGCGCTTCTGCATCTGAAGGATAATGTGTGTCCACATTTAGCGCCAGTCCCATACGAGTGGCGCTAATAGTGCCACTATGAGGATGCGAATCAGGTTTGCTTCAAATACACGTTGTAATGGTCGTGAGCATTAGTTACTACTGGGACTGGAGGTGGTAAGTTTATGTTACTCAAGAATGTCTTTAAGGGGACAAAGATGCCATCATCAACACCTCACTGAGTTCGAACGGGGTCGTGTAACAGGGCTACGAGAGGCTGTAAGTTCCTTCTGAGATACTGAAGAAAGACTAGGTAGGAATGTACAACTGTACGGGATTTGCGGCAGCGGCAGCACGGTCGCATAAAGACTGGGCTCCGGATGGCAAATTGGCACTACCGAAAAGGAAGACCATCGTGTTTGACGTATGTCTCTGGCCAATCGTACTGCATCTTCAGCAGCAATTGGAGCTCCAGTTGTCACAACACTGACACATCTAACTGTTACAAATCGGTTCCTTCAAGGACAGCTCCGAGCCAGACACCCTGTAGCGTGCATTCCACTGATCCCAAGCCACCGCCATATGCGATTTCAGTGGTGTCAAACGAGAGCTCAGTCGAAGGCATGTTGGAAGACTGCTGTGTTTTGTGATGAAAGCCAATTCTTCTTCGGTGCCAGTGATGGCCGTGTGGTAGTCACGAGGAGACCAGTTGAGAACCTGCAGCCAACATGTCTGTATGCTGGACACACTGGACCTATAACTGGAGTTATGGCCCACAGAGCGATTTCCTATAACAGGTGGATCATTCTCATCGTATTCCCACTCACCCTGACCGGAAATTTGTATGTCAAACAGGTGGTTCGGGCTGCCGCCCTGCCATTCATGAACAGCATTCCAGAAGGAGTTTTTAAAAAGGATAACACTTGCCCACATAACACTGTTGTAATCCAACATGATCTAAAGAGTGTCGACGCACTACCTTTTACTGCTCGATTAACAGATCTGTGTCCAATGGAGCACGTATGGGGCATCACCAGTAATAGGGCAAAGATTGTACGGCCCCACTCTGCATTGTTACCGAATTTATTCAAATTGGAGGATCCAAAATGGCGGCCATAGATGTGGCAAATGTCGCAATGACATCATCTACATGGATACTCTGCAGATAACATTTAAGTGCCTGGCAGAAGGTTCATCGAACCACCTTCACAATTCTCTATCATTGCAATCTCGTATAGCGGGCGGAAAGAACGAACACCTATATCTTTCCGTACGAGCTCTGATTTCCCTTATTTTATCGTGGTAATCGTTTCTCCCTATGTAGGCCGGTGTCAACACAATATTTTCGCATTCGGAGGAGAAAGTTGGTGACTGGACTTTCGTGAGAAGATTCCGTCGCAACGAAAAACGCATTTCTTTTAATGATGTCCAGCCCAAATCCTCTATCATTTCTGTGACACTCTCTCCCATATTTCGCGATAATACAAAACGTGCTGGACTTCATTGAATTTTTGCGATGTACTCTTTCAGTCTTATCTGTTAAGGATCCCACACCGCGCAGCAGTATTCTAAAAGTGGACGGACAAGCGTAGTGTAGGCCGTCTCCTTAGTAGATCTGTTACATTTTTCCTATGTGTCCTGCCAACAAAACGTAGTCTTTGGTTAGCGTTCCCCACAACATTTTCTATGTTTTCCTTCCAAGTTAAGTCGTTCGTAATTGTAATACCAAGGTACTTAGTTGAATTTACGGTTTTTAGATTAGTCTGGTTTATCGTGTAACCGAAGTTTAACGAGTTCCTTTTAGCACTCTTATGGACGACCTCACACTTTTCATTATTTAGGGTCAACTGCCACTTTTCGCACCGTTCAGATAAATCGTTTTGCAGTTTGTTTTGGTCTTCTGATGACTTTATTAGTCGATAAACGCCAGCGTCATCTGCAAACAACCGAGGACGGGTGCTAAGATTGTCTCCTAAATCGTTCGTAGAGATAAGGAACACCAAAGGGCCTATAACACTACCGTGGGAAACGCCAGAAATCACTTTTGTTTTATTCGATGACTTTCCGTCAATTACAATGAACTGTGACCTCTCTGACAGGAAATCACAAATCCAGTCACATAACTGAGACGATATTTCATAAGCATGCAAATTCAATTCAGGCCACTTGTGTGGTACAGTGTCAAAAGCTTCCGGTAATACAGAAATACGGAATCCATCTCAAATCCCTTGTCAACAGCACTCAACACTTCATGTGAATAAAGAGCTCGTTGTGTTTCACAGGAACGATGTTTTCTAATCCAACGTTGACTGTCAGTCAATGGACAGTTTTCTGCGAGGTAATTCATAATGTTCGAGCACAATATATGTTCTAAAAACCTCCTGCCTATCGACGTTAGCCGGCCGAAGTGGCCGTGCGGTTAAAGGCGCTGCAGTCTGGAACCGCAAGACCGCTACGGTCGCAGGTTCGAATCCTGCCTCGGGCATGGATGTTTGTGATGTCCTTAGGTTAGTTAGGTTTAACTAGTTCTAAGTTCTAGGGGACTAATGACCTCAGCAGTTGAGTCCCATAGTGCTCAGAGCCATTTGAACCTATCGACGTTAACGATATGGGATTGTAATTTAGTGGAATTACTCCTACTACCTTTGTAGAATATTGGTGCGACCAGTGCAACTTTCCAGTCTTTGGGTATGGAACTTTCGTCGAGCGAACGTTTGTATATGATTGTTAAGTATGGAGCTAATGCATCAGCATTCTCCGTAAGGAACCTGATTGGTACACAGTCTGGACCAGAAGACCTGATTTTATTAAGTGATTTAAGTTGCTTTACTACTCCTAGGATATTTACTTCTACGTTACTCATGTTGGCCGCTGTTCTCGATTCGAATTCTGGAATATTTACTTCGTCTTCTTTTGTGAAGGCATTTCGGAAGGCTGTGTTTAGTAACTCTGCTTTGGCAGCACTGACTTCGATAGTATCTCCATTGCTATCGCGCAGAGAAGGCATTGATTTCTTCTTGCCGCTAACATACTTCACATACGACCAAAATCTCTTTGGATTTTCTGCCAGGTTTCGAGGCTAAGTTTCGTTGCGGAAACTGTTATAAGCATCTCGCATTGAAGTCCGCGCTAAATTTCGAGCTTCTGTAAAAGATAGTCAATCTTGGGGATTTTGCGTCTGTTTAAATTTGGCATGTTTGTTTCGTTGTTTCCGCAACAGCCTTCTAACCAGTTTTGTGTACCAACGAGTATCAGCTCCGTCGTTTGTTATTTATTTGATATAAATCTCTCAATTGCTGCCGATAGTGTTTCTCTGAATTCAAGCAATATCTGGCCTACACTTATATTATTAATTTGGAATTAGTAGAGATTGTCTCTCAGGAAGGTGTCAAGTCAATTTTTATCTGTTTTTTTTAATAGGTATATTTTTCGCTTATTTTTGGAAGATTTGGGGATTACAATACTCAGTCTCGCTACGACAATCCTGTGTTCACTAATCCCTGTATCGGTTTTTATGCTCGTTATTAACTCAGGATTATTTCTTGCTGCGGGTTCAAGTATGTTTTCACAACCATTAACTATTCTCATGAGATCATGAACTAATAATTTTCAAAAAATGCGTTTAGCTTAATTTCACATGATACTTTATGCGTGCCTCCGGAATTAAACATGTATTTTCGCCAACATATCGAGGTTTCTAGCATTTGTAGACTTAGAGAAAGCTTTTGACAATGTTGACTGGAATACTCTCTTTCAAATTCTAAAGGTGGCAGGCGTAAAACACAGGGAGCGAAAGCCTATTTACAATTTGTACAGAAAACAGATGGCAGTTATAAGAGTCGAGGATCATGAAAGGGAAGCAGTGGTTGGGAAGGGAGTAAGACAGGGTTGTAGCCTCTCCCCGATGTTGTTCAATCTGTATATTGAGCAAGCAGTAAAGGAAACAAAAGAAAAATTCGGAGTAGGTATTAAAATTCATAGAGAAGAAATAAAAACTTTGAGGTTCGCCGATGACATTGTAATTCTGTCAGAGACAGCAAAGGACTTGGAAGAGCAGTTGAATGGAATGGACAGTGTCTTGAAAGAAGGATATAAGATGAACATTAACAAAAGCAAAACAAGGATAATGGAATGTAGTCTAATTAAGTCGGGTGATGCTGAGGGAATTAGATTAGGAAATGAGACACTTAAAGTAGTAAAGGAGTTTTGCTACTTGGGGAGCAAAATAACCGATGATGGTCGAAGTAGAGAGGATATAAAATGTAGGCTTGCAATGGCAAGGAAAGCGTTTCTGAAGAAGAGAAATTTGTTAACATCCAGTATTGATTTAAGTGTCAGGAAGTCATTTCTGAAAGTATTCGTATGGAGTGTAGCCATGTATGGGAGTGAAACATGGACGATAAATAGTTTGGACAAGAAGAGAATAGAAGCTTTCGAAATGTGGTGCTACAGAAGAATGCTGAAGATTAGATGGGTAGATCATATAACTAATGAGGAAGTATTGAATAGGATTGGGGAGAAGAGAAATTTGTGGCACAACTTGACCAGAAGAAGGGATCGGTTGGTGGGACATGTTTTGAGGCATCAAGGGATCACCAATTTAGTATTGGAGGGCAGCGTGGAGGGTAAAGATCGTAGAGGGAGACCAAGAAATGAATACACTAAGCAGATTCAGAAGTATGTAGGTTGCAATAGGTACTGGGAGATGAAAAAGCTTGCACAGGATAGAGTAGCATGGAGAGCTGCATCAAACCAGTCTCAGGACTGAAGACCACAACAACAACAACATCGAGGGTAAATTAAAGTCACCACCAAGTATTATCGTATGAGTTGGGTACGTGTTTGAAATCAATCTTAAGTTTTCTTTGAACCTTTCAGCAATTGTATTATCTGAAATGGGAGATCGGTAAAAGGATCATATTATTATTTTATTTCGGTTGCCAACAATGACCTCTGCCTTACTAATTCACAGGAAGTATCTACTTCAATTTCTCGAGAACTTAAACTACTTCTAACAGCAACAAACACGCCACCGCGAACCGTGTTTAGCCTATCCTTTCGGAACACCGTTAGGGTCTTCGCAAAAATTTCCTCTGAGCTTTCAGTGCCTATAACGATTTTAGCATCAGTGCTTCCTATTAGTGCTTGGAGCTCTGGTGCTTTCCCAACACAGGTACGACAATTTACAAATGTTATACCAATGGTTCCTGTATCTACGTTCTTCCTGTGTTCAGCCTGCACCCTTTGTGACTGAAGCCCTTCTTGTGTTTTCCCGAGACCCTCTAACCTAAAAAGCCGCCCAGTCCACGCCACACAGCCCCTGCTACCCGTGTAGCCGTCTCCTGCGTATAGTGGACACCTGACCTACTCAGCGGAACTCGAAACCTAACCACCCTTTGGCACAAGTCGATGAATCTGCAGCTTACACGGTCGCAGAATCATCTGAACCTCTGATTCAGACCCTCCACTCGGCTCTGTACCAGAGGTCTGCAGTCGATCCTGTCGGCTAGGCTGCAAATGGTCAACTCTGCTTTCATCTTGCAAGCAAGACTGGCAGCCTTTACTAGTTCTGTTAGCCGCTCGAAACCAGAGAGAATCTCTTCTGATCCAAAGTGACACACATCATTGGTACCGACGTAAGCAACCACTTGCAGTTGGTTGCACCCTGTACTCTTCATGGCATCCGGGAGGACCCTTTCTACATCTGGAATGACTCCATCCGGTTTGCAAACGGAGTGCACATTGGTTTCCTTTCCCTTTTTTTCAGCCAAATTCCTAAGAGGCCGCATAACGGGCCTAACGTTGGAGCTCCAAACTACCAATAATCCCACCCTCTGTGATTGCCCAGATCTTGCAGACTGAGTGGTTTCCTGTGAAACAGGACAGGCGACAGCATCTGGCTCAGCGACACTGTCAGCCACAGACAGCACCCGGAACCTGTCTGTCAGAAAAGCCAGGGAGGCCTTACGTGCGGCAGCCTGGGTAGTCTTTCGCCGCCTGCTTCACCCCGGGGCGACCTCCCACTCGACCACAGGTGAGGGGCTAACCTCAGTGCGAGCAGTAACTGGGTTGGTCACCGGTGAGGACCGATCGGAGGACTCGGACGTGCTGGACGTCCGTTGGATCCCCACGGCCGGCCCACAACAAATGGCTCTGAGCACTATGGGACTTAACTCCTGAAGTCATCAGTCCCCTAGAACTTAGAACTACTTAAACCTAACTAACCTAAGGACATTACACACATCCATGCCCGAGGCAAGATTCGAACCAGCGACCGTAGCGGTCGCGCGGTTCCAGGCTGAAGCGCCTAGAACCGCTCGGCCACACCGACCGGCGGCCCACAACAGTAGTGCCCATCCACTACAGCCTCAAGCTGTGAACCGAAGCCATCACAACCTGAAGCTGAGACCGAATCGTCACCAACTCGGCTCGCATTCGTAGACAATCGCAGTCCCTGTCCACACTAAAGACGATGGAAAACTAAACTATGCAGATAATCGGATTATCGGCACGTGCTGCGCAACTCTACTGTAGACCCTGACGAAATCGTAGGAACTGTGTCTGATAATACGCAATTATTCAAAAACCTGACTACCGAAGCACTCAGTTGAAAGTAAATAATTCGCCCCTGTTTAGGAACTTGTAATATGTCACAAAATCGGTTTACTTTCTGACGCAAACGAAAACGCGAGAACTGTGGCTACTAGATTTACATGCAGAAACTCAAGAAACTAAACTATTAAAGCACACAGATGGTATAAGAAAATTCGCTCCTGGTTAGGAACTCGTAAATGTCACAAAAGTAGTTACTTCCCTGTTGCTGCACCTGTCTTAGTGGGCTACTACTGCCTGATTTGGTGGGAAGTTCAAATTTTTGTGGGAAAGTAGGTCAATTGTGCTGCTTCCACTAACATAACTCTCCCACACCTCCCATCCCTTCCCCTTCTCCATCTGGAGAATGGCAGGAAAAGGACTCAGTCTGTGTGCAGCTGCTGGACTAGGAGGACAGACTTTTTTTTTTTTTTTTTAGCACTTGCAACCTACGTCCTCAATTATTTGCTTGACGTATTCCAATCTCTGTCTTCCTCTACAGCTTTTGGCCTCTACAACTCCCTCTAGTACCATTGAAGTCATTCCCTCATGTCTTAGCAGATGACCTATCATCCTGTCCCTTCTCCTTATCAGTGTTTTCCGCATATTCCTTTCCTCTCCCATTCTGCGTAGAACCTCCTCATTCCTTACCTTATCAGTCCACCTAATTTTCAACATTCGTCTTTAGCACAACATCTCAAATGCTTCGATTCTCTTCTGTTCCGGTTTTCCCACAGTCCATGTTTCACTACCATACAATGCTGTACTCCAGACGTACATCCTCAGAAGTTTCTTCCTCAAATTAAGACCGGTATTTGATATTAGTAGACTTCTCTTGGGCAGAAATTCCTTTTTTGCCATAGCGAGTCTGCTTTTGATGTCCTCCTTGCTCCGTCCGTCATTGGTTATTTTACTGCCTAGATATCGGAATTCCTTAACTTCATTGACTTCGTGACCATCAATCCTGATGTTAAGTTTCTCGCTGTTCTCATTTCTACTACTTCTCATTACCTTGGTCTTTCTCCGATTTACTCTCAAACCATACTGTGTACTCATTAGACTGTTCATTCCGTTCAGCAGATCATTTAATTCTTCTTCACTTTCACTCAGGATAGCAATGTCATCAGCGAATCGTATCATTGATATCCTTTCACCTTGTACTTTAATTCCACTCCTGAACCTTTCTTTTATTTTCATCATTGCTTCCTCGATGTACAGATTGAAGAGTAGGGGCGAAAGGCTACAGCCTTGTCTTACACCCTTCTTGATACGAGCACTTCGTTCTTGATCGTCCACTCTTATTATTCCCTCTTGGTTGTTGTACATATTGTATATGACCCGTCTCTCCCTATAGCTTACCCCTACTTTTTTCAGAATCTCGAACAGCTTGCACCATTTTATATTGTCGAACGCTTTTTGCAGGTCGACAAATCCTATGAACGTGTCTTGATTTTTCTTTAGCCTTGCTTCCATTATTAGCCGTAACGTCAGGATGTGTGTGATGGATATCACACATGCCCGAGGCAGGATTCGAACCTGCGACCGTAGCAGTCGCGCGGTTCCGGACTGAAGTGCCTAGAACCGCTCGGCCACAGCGGCCATCTCAGAAGTCATAACACCCACAAATATTATCACCTACATGGTATGTACCGGGACGCTCAGGATGACACCTACGATTGTAATTTCTCTCGCAAGCCGGGTTAGACCATGCAAAACAAGCCTGATCCTTTCTATTTTCGACATTAACGCATGCCAGCTTATTAGTTATATTCTTAGGGAGCTTGGTATAGCTGATAAGTGTACGGATGGCCAGGTGAAGTATTCAGGTGAGTACTTTAGCTGACCCTCTCACTTCTATCCTAGAAAACTGGGCCAGTATAGCAGTGGAGGTGGATTCACGATATCCCTCGACGATTGACGTGCTCCGCGTTATCACGCCATTTTCCTCCCCAAAGATAACGAAGGCTTGTCTCTTTAATGCCTGAGGCAACTTTGGGGGGGTGCGATAGTCCGACGCAGAACACCGCACTGCATTTCATGGCTGGATAATTTGCAAGGCTCCGTTTCCAGGACAGGAAGGCATGCCCTTAGAAACCCAACAGGGTCGCAGTACCCTCCTGCCGTACTCTCGATCCTTGTGAACAAGATTTGCTCATCAAAGGCGTCTGCAATCGCTGAGTGTTCTAACTGCTGTATTGTATCAATGAACTGATGTCCTTCGCAAAAAGGACGGGAGACGGAAGTGCCGCTAGCCACAGGATCTTTTGCATTACTACTACTACTACTACTACCTCAGGATGATGATGTCTACCAAATGTTCAAATGTGTGTGAAATCTTATGGGACTTAACTGCTAAGGTCAGCAGTCCCTAACCTTACACACTACTTAACCTAAATTATCCTAAGGACAAACACACACACACCCATGCCCGAAGGAGGACTCGAACCTCCGCCGGCACCAGCCGCACGATGTCCATCCTGTAGACGGTGGAGTCGGCGAGGTGCACAGGGGTACACACTGAGGCACACGCAACTTCTGTTGCCGACGAGGACGACCTGCCAGAGGTACAGTAGGATGAAGTGGCGTCAGTGAGGGCCGGAGGGAACATGCTGGTTGCGGCATTGGTGTCCAGCGATGCAGCTGCTGCATGCCGGGGCCTTTACCAAAGCCAGATTGCGTGGTGGGGGGGGGGGGGGGGGCGAGCGAGATTGTTACTGATCTTCTTCTTCTTTTTCTTCTGCTACTTTCGACTGTACCATCCGTGGACGCCAGAGGTTACGCGATGGAGCGGGGGCCGGGGCTGCAGCGGAAAAAAAAATAAGTTCAACGCTCAAGAGTTTTGAAAAAAAAAATGCTGTAAACAAATTACAATAACATTTCAGAATAATAACAATAATAAGCTGTAGTGACAACGGTTGCATTACAGTCACCTTTTCTTCTCTGGGTCCAAGAATTGTGCAGTTAAGTCGCGATTTCCAGTAGCTCTCCGCCGCGCGGAGTGGTCGCGCTGTTTGAGGCATCCTGTCACGGGCTTCGCGGCCACTCACGCCGGAGGTTCGAGTCCTCCCTCGGGCATGGATGTGTGTGTTGCAATTAGCATAAGTTAGTTTAACTCAGTTTAAGGAGTGTGTAAGTCTAGGGACCGATGACCTATGCAGATTGGTCCCTTTGGAATTCACACATATTTGAACATTTTGAGTAGCTCTCCCACCCAACCCAGAATCTCATCATCCTCCCTCGAAAGGGCAAACTGGCGCTGCCTTTCAGTTTCCCCTGCAGCAGCCGCCACCTCGTGCACACACTCTGGTATTTCACCCTCGCTAAGATATTGAACATAGTTATTTCATGAAAATGTAAGAGACATAAACACTGAAAAACGTACTGTAAAATCGTTTTCGTTAACTCACTGAAATATAAACGGAAAATCGTACTCTCGAGCTCACTGAGATTACTTATATGTGAAGTATATTGAATCTGAAAAGTGTACTCTGCTACTTACAAGACTGAATCGATCGCTCCTGGCTCTAGACCTCTTCACATGGTCCTGCGTCTACTTCCATAGAAACACGTAGAAAAGCAAAGAATATTTCTCAGGCAACTGAATGCATCTTGTTCAGCTTCATCATTACAACCACAACACATTACACGAACAAAAAAATATTTTCTCTAACGGCCACATGTTAAAGAAAATAGAAAATACATTCACTTACGTTCTTGCAGCGCCGACTCAGTTAATATTGCTGGAGACTGTTGTTGCAATAGTCTCTCAACCTCCAGCTGCCGACCTAGATTAGCAAACGTCTCAGGAATGAAGGCTACAACAACAAGAAAAAAAGAAAGGTTGTAATAACAGTTATGCAATAAAAATTCGTCACACGCTGAAGTTGCAGCAATGAGCCTTTCAAAAGCTCAGTAGTATGGAGGTTTGCCTCTACCGACAATGACCTAAACAAGTGCTGTGATAGGTACTAAAATTACGGGGCATACATAGGTAGACTGAAT
The DNA here is from genome assembly GCF_021461395.2 of Schistocerca americana. Taxonomy (NCBI): domain Eukaryota; kingdom Metazoa; phylum Arthropoda; class Insecta; order Orthoptera; family Acrididae; genus Schistocerca; species Schistocerca americana. The sequence goes on along the minus strand of NC_060121.1, from coordinate 742,578,781 downwards.
GAACAGAACAATTAACTTACTGGTTAGACCGTCCTGGCGACGGCGTTTGCTGCTGCTGATGCTGTCACTGGCCGAAAGTTTCATCTTGTATTGCGAGTGAGTGGCACACTAGCCAACAAAGGAAGACTAGGAAAACTGAGAAGCATACAATCAAGCACACAGGTGAATTGACGAAGGCAGAATGAAATCGACTGCCCCACGACAAGGGTTTATATACCATCTACACCTTCCATCCGCTGTTTTATCTAAGGAGTCAATAGTAGTGCGGCATTCTGCCACACCTGCAGATGAATGCTGGTCTGAGCGGGCGGCACAAGTTGGTGCTGGTCTGACCGGCCACGGTTTTCGCGCGCTCGTGGATCCAGCTGGAAAAATCCTGCTTCCGGTCTGCTCAACACTCTACAGGGTGGTCCACTGATAGTGACCGGGCCAAATATCTCACGAAATAAGCATCAAACGAAAAACCTACGAAGAACGAAACTCGTCTAGTGGAAGGGCGAAACCAGATGGTTGGCCCGCTAGATGGCGCGGCCATAGGTCGAACGGAAATCAACATCGTTTTTTAAAATTGGAACCCCCATTTTTTATTACATATTCGTGAAGTACGTATAAAATATGAATGTTTTAGTTGGACCACTTTTTTTGCTTTGTGATAGATGGCACTGTAATAGTTACAAATGTATAAGTACTGTACGTGGTATCACGTAATATTCCGCCAGTGCGGACGGTATTTGCTTCGTGATACATTACCCGTGTTAAAATGGACCGTTTACCAATTACGGAAAACGTCGATATCGTGTTGATGTATGGCTATTGTGATGAAAATGCCCAACGGGCGTGTGCTATGTATGCTGATCGATACCCCTGACGACATCATCCAAATGTCCGGACTGTTAGCCGGATAGTTACGTTATTTAAGGAAACAGGGAGTGTTCAGCCACATGTGAAACGTCAACCACGACCTGCAACAAATGATCATGTCCAAGTAGGTGTTTTAGCTGCTGTCGCGGCTAATCCGCACATCGGTAGCAGACAAATTGGGCGAGAATCGGGAATCTCAAAAACGTCGGTGATGAGAACGCTACATCAACATCGATTGCACCCGTGCCATATTTCTATGCACCAGGAACTGCATGGCGACGACTTTGTTGAACGTCGTGTACAGTTCTGCCACTGGGCACAAGAGAAATTACGGGACGATGACAGATTTTTGCACGCGTTCTATTTAGCGACGAAGCGTGATTCACCAACAGCGGTAACGTAAACCGGCATAATATGCACTATTGGGCAACGGAAAATCCACGATGGCTGTGACAAGTGGAACATCAGCGACCTTGGCGCGTTAATGTATGATACCGTATTATGGGAGGAAGGATAATTGGCCCCCATTTTATCGATGGCAATCTAAATGGGTCAATGTATGCTGATTTCCTACATAATGTTCTACCGATGTTACTACAAGATGTTTCACTGCATGACAGAATGGCGTTGTACTTCCAACATAATGGTTGTCCGGCACATAGCTCGCGTGCGGTTGAAGCGGTATTGAACAGCATATTTCACGACAGGTGGATTGGTCGTCGAACCACGATACCATGGCCCGCACGTTCACCGGATCTGACGTTCCCGGACAGTGGGGGAAGTTGAAGGATATTTGCTATCGTGATCCACCGACAACGCCTGAAAACATGCATCAGCGCATTTTCAATGCATGTGCGAACATTCCGGAAGGAGAACTACTCGCTGTTGAGTGGAATGTCGTTACACGTATTGCCAAATGCATTGAGGTTGACGGACATCATTTTGAGCATTCATTGCATTAATGTGGTGGTTACAGGTAATCGCGCTGTAACAGCATGCGTTCTCAGAAATGATAAGTTCATAAAGATACATGTATCACATTGGAACAACAGAAATATAATGTTCAAACGTACCTACGTTCTGTATTTCAATTTAAAAAAACCTACCTGGTACCAGCTGTTCGTCTAAAATTGTGAGCCATATGTTTGTGACTATTACAGCGCCATCTATGACAAAGGTAAAAAAGTGGTCCAACAAACATTCATATTTCTTTACGTACTAAACGAATATGTAATAAAAAATGGGGGTTCCTATTTTAAAAAACGTTGTTGATATCCGTTTGACCTATGGCGGCGCCATCTAGCGGGCCAACCATAGCGCCATCTGGTTTCCCCCTTCAACCAAGACAAGTTTCGTTCTTTGTAGTTTTTTCGTTTGTCGCTTATTTCGTGAGATACTTGGCCCGGTCACGATCAATGGACCACCATGTATAGTGACTGCGGCCGCTAATGGACGCGTTGCCGCTGTGTGGGTACCCCAGTTACGACCGTGCCTGGTGTAGCAAACTACTGTGATTGTGTATTTAACACTATTTTTCTTTTACATGACGGAGGATCGTCTTCAGAGTTTCGACGCGGTGTATCGGCGATCATTTATTTTAGAGATGTATTTTTGTGAGTGTATTCTACCGTAATGTATTTTCATTTCACGTGCACCTGGGAAGACAGCGCAATGTGTTGAGTGCCAGTGTATTTGATACAATTTTTTTAAAGCAACAGTTTCAAATGTATTGAGGCGTTAAACACTGCAACGAATTTGTTTATCCATGCAAATGTTCCGGATTAGAGGACGAAGACTCAGAGGTTTCACAAATGCGTCACGATTTTTTTAGTGTTTGTGTTTAAGTATGGTGGTATACACAGAAAAACTGAGGCAAACTACTGTGCAGTGATCTTTTTGAAAGTGGATTTAGGGACATATTAAACTGGATTTAGTAACTCCTGAAGCTGTCCGTGTTCATGGCAGTGGTAGCATTCCTCGGAATAAAACGTGTAATTGTTTAAATATTCTCGCATCATCTTCAAAGCTCTCTCTCTCTCTCTCTCTCTCTCTCTCTCTCTCTCTCTCTCTCTCTTTGTGCAGTGATGTATTTACTTTCTGTGACATCTTCAAGTTATGTATATGACAATATTTCGCAACACCAGATGCAGCAACTCTGGAAGCAGTTCGTGTTCAACGACAAAGGGTATCCGTGCGCCGGGTGTGGGAATGAGGAAGGCAGCGGGTACTCCCAACGTGATAGGAAGTACGTGACCGCTCCTGCGGCTATCGTGTGGCCGTCCCGTAAGTTAGTGCGTGGCCTCTGTGGGCTGGGAGAGCACGGACCGCAACGAACGTCTTGCCTCCTACAAGTTCAATTACAACGGTAGAATGATTTAAAGTACTCGCAATAGAGATATCGAATTTCGCTCTCTATTACGAAAGGGACTACTTGTATTAATACCACTAAACCACAACTAATACCAACACTAAAAAAAATTCACACCATTTCTTATCTAAAAACAGAAATTCGGGCGTCCACTGGAACACAACAAAATTAAACACAGTGAAAGCAAGTTTCTACCGAAATATTTCACTTGAAACAGTAAGAAACGGCGGCTGGAAACTACCGTAATAAATTTAAAAAAATGACTAGAGTGCACAAACAACTTCATAAAACAAGGTGAGCGAAAGTTTCCGAAAGTTTATTAAACCATTATTTCACGATTAACGCCGCGCGGGAATAGCCGAGCGGTCTGAGGGCGCTGCAGTCATGGACTGTGCGGCTGGTCCCGGCGGAGGTTCGAGTCCTCCCTCGGGTATGGGTATGTGTATTTGTCCTTAGGATAATTTAGCTTAAGTAGTGTGTAAGCTTAGGGACTGATGACCTTAGCAGTTAAGTCTCGTAAGATTTCACACATTTTTCACGAGAAACAGCATGAGACACCGTTGAAAACTACTAAGATTAATAACCGAATTACAGTGCACAAACAACTTTGTCAGTACTTAAGAGCGACTACAGCTACAACTGCACGCTTCGAGATGTAAACACACAGCTAATATTTGTATGAACAATTGAAAGCTACTAAATACAATATTCGAATACATTGCACAAACACCTTCGTCAGTGCGTCGTTTTAGAACCGCTACAGCTGCAACTGCACGCCGCAAGATGCAAACACACTGCTGCGGCTTCTATGAACGCTGTAAGCACACTCACTTATAACACATACTCGAATCAAGAACACAATGAGAAGGCTGAGATGGGTGAAAGTCCACTAATAAATTAACTTTACAGTAAATATTAACACCAATAATCGTTAAAATATGTATCTGAAGTCTAAAACTTGATGGAAAACTTCAAATGACATCAGCCGATCCGTCGTTCCCGGTGGGGGTCCACTAGAGGCCGAACCGCACCGTAACCCTGGGTTCGGTGTGGGGCGGCGGTGGGGTGAGTGGACTGCTGTAGCTGTTGTGGGGTTGTGTACCACTGCAGGCTATGGCGGGGACGAAGCCTCTCCGTCGTTTCTAGGTCCCTAGTTCAATACAATACAATACAATGGGACCAAACTGCTGTGGTCATCGGTCTCTAGGCTTACGCACCACTTACTCTAACTGAAACTAACTTACGCTTAAGACAACACGCACACCCATGCCCGAGAGAGGACTCGAACCTCCTGCGAGGGAAGCCGCACGAACCTTGGTAAGGCGACCTAGACCGAGCGGCGTTACTATCATGGTTTCTATCTTTAACCAAGACTGATCAAAATCTGTACTGAATAAAAAATATGGTGTCAGCCCGCAATAATTGTGCACATAATCGTTGCCATTGTGGTGTCGAACATCAAGATAAATCCTTTCAGCTATCTTTTTGTTGCGAAAGGTAAGCGGCGCTACTTCTGGTGAAAGGGGTGACTGTTTTATCAAGATTCGAGGTAAATGTACGTACAAATCAACATATAAAGCCCACAGCTCACATCTCTGACAGTAATGTTAAGTGGATAACTCTTTTTTCCATCAGTCTTCTGAATGATTTGATGCGACTTGCCACGAATTCCTCTCCTGCGCCTCCCTCATCACTTAAGAGTAGTGCTTGGCAACCTATGTCCTCAATTATTTCTTGGATGTATTCCAACCTCTTTTTTATCTTCTACAGTTCCCTCTAATACCACGGATGCCCTAATATATGTCCTATCATCTTGTGAGTGCTACAGTCTGAAAACTGTAGAGGAAGACAGAGCGTGGAATACATTCAGCAAATAATTGAGCATACGGCATGTAGTTGCTACTCTGACGTAAAAAGATTAGCGCACGAGAGGCCGCATCAAACCAATGGGAAAACGGACGATTAAAAAAAAAAAAACATCCTCCCCTCCTTCTTGTCAGCGTCGTCCGTAGGTTCCTTCGGCGATTCTGCATAGATTTATCAGTCCACCTGACTGCACATCTCAAACGCTTCCGTTGTCTTCCTTTCCGGTTTTCCTGTTCTCCATGATTCACTACCATACAGTGTTGTGCTACGAACGTACATTTTCAGAAATTTCGTCCTAAAACTAAGGCCAATGTTTGAGTCTAATAGAGTCCTCTTTCCCAGGACTGCCTTCTTTCTCTGCGCTTTGTCTGCTTTTAGTTTCTTCCTTGCTCCGACCGTGACGAGTAACTTTGCTTTCAATTTAGCAGAATTCCTTTACTTCGTCTGCTTCGTGAATACCAATATTGATGTTAATTTTCACGCTGTTCTCATTTATTCTACATTTCATTATCTTTGTCTTTTGCCGCTTTTCCCTCAGACCATATACTGTCCTCACTAGACTGTCCACTCCATCCTACAGAGCCTGTAATGTTCTTTCACATTCACTGAGGATAGCAGTGTCTTCAGCGAAACTTTGACTGATATCACCTTGAATTTAAATCCCGCTCTTGAACGCTTCTTCCATTTCCGTCATTTCTTCTTCCGTGTATAGAATGGACAGTAGGGGCAAAAGACTATGTCCCTGTCTTGCACTCTTTTTAATCCGAGAACCTCATTCTTTGTCTTACAATCTTATTATTCCCTCTTGGTTCTTGAATGGATAGTAAGATTTCAATACCCTTCTTCCACCTATCAGCATGGCCTTCTCTTAATATTTAGAAATATGCACAGTAATTAAATGCTTCGACTGTTATGTTCACTCCACGCATCCATTACCAGGTGTGGGAAACACTGTAGATAGCAACACATCAGATACTGACGGATATTGACTGGTATCCGTTCACAAGACGCCCATCCAGTTAGTAGGATAAAAGCGAGATTCGGCACTGGACACGCACTTACGCGTTAACTGTCTGTCGCTTTCGCAGGTACGACAAGACGCAGAGCAAGGAGACGGAGTGCCGCTACAGCCGCAACCAGGGCTACGTCATCTTCTCGGCGACCGGCTCGTTCTACCTGCCGCTGGCCGTCATGCTGTACGTGTACGCGCGCATCTCATGCGTCATCGCGCGCCGCCACAGCCAGCTGACGGGTGGGGTGGATGCGCAGCACCAGGTCAGTCGGACCCTTCTGCCCTCACACAGGCTTTACATCTAGCTGTGTATGTGTGAAATGACATTAAAACAGCCCCCCACTAAAGACGCAGCACCCCAAATACACCCTCCCCCCCCCCCCGCCCCCCCCCCCCAGTGAATATTTCTATCTTGTGGAAGCTGATTTACCAGGGTTGCAGGTCCACGGATCCACACTGCCTGAAAATAATAATAATCACAATAATAACGAAGCATCCAGAAGGCGCGTAGGAAACGAAATGAGACATGACGGACTGAGAGAATATGTGATGTTATTTCACTGATAACAAAGTCGAGTCACTATTACGAAGAGCTTGGCAGAGTCAGCTAGACATCAAAAGAGAGCTCCGTACACTCAACAGCGAGACGTGCGACTTCGGCTCCCAACCCAATGTCTCCGTGTGACCGCAGACTTGACTCGCTAGTCTCCGCCACTACCCATTTCTGGCATGAGTATGTTGTCGAGTACAAGTGGACTCGGCTCGCTCAGGAAGGAGAACGACTACACGATTTCGCAAGTATTTAACTGCAGACTCGTGGCATTCCTGCTGCATTAGCACCCATTTTGAAAGAAATGTCCGACATTCAATTATAAAATTACTATCCATTTCTTTCACACCGTCATGATTTTGGCTTTATAGCCATTACGAAGCGCAAGTTGAAATGTGACAAAATGTCCGAAATGCCTAAATGACAGTAGCAACCATTGGTCATGACGATTTATATGAATAAAGACTGACCGGTTAGCAGTGAATACAGTCGTGTTTCTAAGTACTTTTATATACAATGCATGGGGGCTTAATTAAATATAATTGAAAACAATTTTTTATTTTTCGTTCGTAGCAGTATGTCCGATTACGCTGTGTCTCGTAAACGGTGGCCCCGACTAGTTTTAGTACGCAATCTGACTGCATAGAACAACAACAAAGAATGAAATGAAAATTTCCTGTTAACACAATTAAATAACTAAGTCCCCAGCAACTATAAAACCTACGAAACCAAAGCACAAGTGTAATTGTTCTGTGTGTGGAAGTGTGACTCAACGTACACATCAGGCACGGTTCTTCTTCAATAAGGAAAGAAATTTTAAATATCATTTATACTGAAGTAACTAAAAAATAGAAATACTATAATTGCGTAAGGAAAGCAGAATTACACTCTAATACAAGAACACAAGCCAGATGCTTTGTTGACTGAACCTGTAATGACGCATTATTTAAGACATTGATATAATAAAATGAAAAGGAATTTTTTTTTTTTTTTTACCTTCATGTATTGAGGAAAATCACTCTAATCATTACAATATATCTCCACACCGACTCTCTACTACCACATCTCAGCAAGAATCCTCCACCACGACCTCTCGCCAAGCACTCTTCACTAGCACATCTCAACAAGCACTGACTGCTACGAGCTCTCCCCAAGCACTGCCAGTGGAGGCGGCTGAATAATACTCTTTGGCGCAATCTCTGGCGCTTTGGCTCAGTGTAGCCACCTTTCATATGCCCCTCCTCCACGGGCCAGAATTTTATGGTATTTTTGCCAGCATTGGTGGTGAAAATACCACCAAATTCGTCCACAAAAATACAGACAAAAATAAAAGATAATATTAATACGTAAATATCACATATTTAGATAAAATTTTTGGCTTTGCACTGACCTTTCAATAACCTAATATCTAAAATACAGTAAGCAATACAAAAATCTTTCATACATGTGACTTTACATAATAGTTTACACAATACACAAAAAATCAGTTTATACAAATGTTCACATAAAATGCTTTCAATGATTAAAAAAAAACAAGTAGTTGATAGTTCCAGCAGTAGCACCCAGCAATGGTCAACAGGTGCAGAGAGCAACAAGTGACATCATTCAGCGGAAGCAGTTTCATCAGTGGCACCCAGCAATGTTGAACAGGTACACACAGCAACAAGCCACATTATTTCAGTAAAAACAGTCCATCAGTGGTTCAAATGGTTCAAATGGCTCTGAGCACCATGGGACTTAACATCTGTGGTCATCAGTCCCCTAGAACTTAGAACTACTTAAACCTAACTAACCTAAGGACATCACACACATCCATGCCCGAGGCAGGATTCGAACCTGCGACCATAGCGGTCACGCGGTTCCAAACTGAAGCGCTTAGAACCGCACGGCCACACCGGCCGGCAGTCCATCAGTGGCACCCAGTAATGTTGAGCAGGTGCAGACACCAACAAGTGACATTATGTCAGTAGAAGCAGTTCCATCAGTGGCACCCATTAATGTTGACAGGTGCAGACAGCAACAAGTGACATTATGTCAGTAGAAGCAGTCCATCAGTGGCACCCAGTAATGTTGAGCAGGTGCAGACACCAACAAGTGACATTATGTCAGTAGAAGCAGTTAATTAGTGGCACCCAGTAATGTTGAACAGGTGCAGACAGCAACAAGTCACATTATTTCAGTAGAAGCAGTTCATCAGTGGCACCCAGTATTGTTGAACAGGTGCAGACAGCAACAAGTGACATCACTCAGCAGAAACAGTTCCATTAGTGGCACCCAGCATTGTTGAACAGGTGCAGACACCAACAAGTGACATCATTTCAGTAGAAGCAGTCCATCAGTGGCACCCAGTAATGTGGAGCAAGTGCAGACACCAACAAGTGACATTATCTCAGTAGAAACAGTTCCATCTGTGGCACTCAGCAATGCTGAAGAGGTACACACAGCAACAAGTCACATTTCTCAGCAGAAGCGGTTCCATTAGTGACATCCAGCATTGTTGAACAGGTGCAGACACCAACAAGTGACATTATTTCAGTAGAAGCAGTTCATCAGTGGCACCCAGTAATGTTGAACAGGTGCAGACACCAACAAGTCACATTATTTCAGTAGAAGCAGTTCATCAGTGGCACCTAGCAATGTTGACAGGTGCACACAGCAACAGGTCATATTATTTCAGTAAAAGCAGTTCCATCTGTGGCACCCAGCAATGTTGAACAGGTACACACAGCAACAAGTGACATTATCTCAGTAGAAGCAGTCCATCAGTGGCACCCAGCAATGTTGAGTAGGTGCAGACACTGACAAGTGACATTATTTCAGTAGAAGCAGTCCATCAGTTGCACCTAGCAATGATGAGCAGGTCCAGAGAGCAGTCCATAATATTCACTATCACTGATCACACTGTTCATCAGAGTTTATTAGCAGAAATTAAACATGTCCTAGTGGCACCAATCATGTAGAAAAAGTACAAGTAATAGTCCATAATATTCACTATCACTGATCACACTGTTCATCAGAGTTTATAAGCAGAAATTAAACATGTCCTAGTGGCACCAATCATGTAGAAAAAGTACAAGTAACAGTCCATAATATTCACTATCCTAATTACACAGTTCCTCAGCAGAAATTAATCATTTCTAAGTGGCACCCATTATGTTGAAAAAGTGCAGGTAACAGTCCATAATATTCACTATCACTAATCACACAGTTCATCAGCAGAAATTAAACATTTCTAAGTGTCACACATCAATGTTGAACAAGTGCAGGTAACAGTTCATAATATTCACTATCAATAATCACACAATTCATCAGCAGAAATTAAACATTTCTAAGTGGCACCCATTATGTTGAAGAAGTGCAGGTAACAGTCCATAATATTCACCATCACTAATGAGACAGTTCAGGCATGAACAATAGTTTGAATGCACATACAAATGCTTTTACACTAAATATACAAATTCTAATAAACACACAAATGATATCAGATAATTGTCATATTAACTATTACAAATACACAAATACCAGGAAACCTATAATATTTATGGGTGTCAGTGCAAGCCACAACAAACAAGTAAAATAATATATAGGAGATAGGTTGGGACTAATTATTTGGGATTAGGAAAGGAAAACACACAAAACACACTCACTCATCTTTCATCCACATTAAGTACTACTGTGTAATTGAATAGTGTTAACTGTGTAAATGCAATTCTGTCAAAATTTGATGTTCATCATGTGTATCAAGTAGTAGTGGCAGCAATGTATAACAGTCAATAATAGTTAAGGTAACGTCATAGTCATCATGTCAAGACCAATGTTTGCCAAGCCAGATCAAATGTACTGTTGCTGAACAACTGTCAGTGAGCCAAGATATGCAATTACTTCCTCTCTCACAAAAAAAAGTAAATACTGCTTAGTGATTTAACAAAGTGTGTGTAGACAATCTTCCTTCCACTTTAGTGTTCTAGTCTGCTATCTTCATCCTCCTTGTTCAATATAGACCAACAAAAAAAATATACACCTCACTTACTTTACTTCTTATCCACCAAAACTCCAATAATCATCAGCATCACATAATCTCAATACTTCAATAATACCTCTTACGTCGATACATATAAACCTTATCATCAACATCATTTACCTTACCTCTTGTCCACAAAAACTCCAATAATCGTCAACTTCATATAATCTCAATACCTCAATAATACCTCTTCAATACGTCGACACATATAAACCTTATCGCCAATATCATTTCACTTCCATAACAACTGTTTCCTCTAGTCAGTCTCCTCGAACAAGTACAGATAAAATCCTAATGCAAACCTCATCATCCCATACAATCCGAAGACACATTGTCAACACACAACCTCTGTGTAATCCAGCTGACCCAAATCTTCTACTCATTATGAATTATAAACAAAGAAATGCATACATGACCTCTAACAGACTTTGTTCGAATAACTCTCAGTAATTAAGTACGATTACGGAGTGTGAATGATCATAATATTTCACACTGTGTACACCACTTCAAGAATTATGGCAAACAGATGCAAACATGTGGAGTATTTCTTGTGTCAAGTGTCACTTCCTATTTCAATTCCTCACGAAAAATGCAGTGTAATAACTGTCAATGGTCTAAACCTAGTATTGGTATGTCATGTCATTAGCTTCCTTCCTATTAGCATACATTTATACAGCTTTCATAAAACCTCAGCTCATGTGACTTCTATGAAGTTTCTTGTACTAATGTCGTTCGTCGAATTATAGCAGTTCATTTTCTTATCTTAAAAATATAAGGCACTGAGCGTAAGCAAAACAAGCAATAGCGAGTAAATATACCAGTAGAGAACAGAATGTCAACAAGTGGATGCAGCACAATTCTTACAACGAGGCTCTGCCAAGCGAACAATCTATAATTAATACAATAATGTGACCTAAACTCTATGTTCATACACAGTATATCAGCATTTCTATATACCAAATTAAAGAGTAGTTATGACAACAAAACAGAAATGTGTAAATATGTAATCCATAAGCAAGGCAGCAAATATGTTATCTAACATAATAAACAGGTCATTAGCATCATATCAGCATAAGCAAATAAATGTTCATATGTAATCTTAATAAGTAAACATGAAGGCGCAAGCAGATAAATCACAAAGTATAACTTACGTACCTAACCACATCAGCACAATTAATCAGGTGACAATTATAATTTAAATAAATAAGCACAGCAGGCACATAATAAAAAAATATGGCATCAGTGAAAAAGCAGTGCAGCCAAGCGATGCATAATATATACAAATAACAACCCTGTTCATTAATAAAACATTGACAAAAATCAGCAAATGTACGCAAGCACGTCGCTTCACAAGTAAATTCATAGAACATGAAATTAGCACAAAGTATGAATCACGTGATTGCGAGCAGCAAATTACGTCTAAAGTACGTACTTAAGTGGAAATATGTTACCTGAAAAATAAACTCAATTAATAGTTACCTTTTTAGTTTATTAGTTTCTTCTTGGAAATTACATTCTTTCTGAAATTTTCTCGATAGCGAGTCCTCTTCACGTCGGAGACACACAGAATTTACCTGAAGTTCTTAAATATTTTATACAACCGTATCCTGAAAAATACTGAATGTTAATAACATAATTCATCAAGTCACTATAGCTTTATACTGAATTTAGTCGGAGAACTTAGACTGTGTATTTGTCTACGGCTGTCAGTGCATTCGCACTGAGCGCTTGATCAGCTGTAGGCGCGTGACGTAGGAAGCAATTGTTTGCGGTCAACGACTGCCTTGTGCGGCGCGCAGACTTGACTGTTGCTTTGAGTATACGCCGCCGCCAAAACACAGCGCGGTATCCTTGTATTCTCTGCATGTTTACATGTAGCTGTTAGTTTCTCAAAAGTATGTTATTCCACAAAAATCTTAACGTTTGATATATGATGTATTCCCTTAGAGCGCCGAGATTTAAGAGTTTCTTCTTCGACAGTGTTATCATGTATAATTTTGCGAACTCTATATGGACCGTTATAAAGCAGAAAAAATTTGCGACACAAGACTTTACCTTTGTGCGACAAACGGTGAGACTTAATTAACACCTTTTGACCAACTGACAAGATTTTTAAACGACCAGGATGCTTAGCTGATTTCTCTCTTCTAGCAGCCGCAGACGCAATATTTTGTAGAGCCATGTTCACAACTTCAGAATGCCGCAGTTTCCGTGAAGGTGGAAAAGGAACGATTTCAGATATGCGATTTGTCGGTGCTTTACTTTTTAATATCAGTTTGGCGGTAAAGAAGTTGAGTCATTAGGAAGTTCATTCAGAATGTTTTGAAAAATATGAAGATACTGATCCCAAGTTCTGTGATTCTGATGACAATAAAGACGACACAATTTATTGATTTCCTTCATCCATCTCTCTGAAGCGTTAGATTGAGGGTGAAAAAGTGAAATGAAGATTGGTTTAATCTTACGACGCCGTAGAGTACGAAGCCAAATTTTAGAACGAAACTGTGATCCATTATCTGATATAACCTTATCAACATGACCCACTTCTTTAAGAAAATGTTTGATGAAAGCGTTAGATACTGAACAAGCTGTTGCTTTGCGTAACGGTGTAAAACACACATATTTTGATGCCAACTCCACTGCTACGAAAATGTACGCAAAACCATTAGTAGAACGAACCACTGGACCAAACAAATCGACTGCAGCCATGTCCTTTAATTTCGCTGGAATGATAGGAAACAACGGTGCTCTGTGAGAAATTGTTGGCGGCTTAGCCTTTTGACATAATTTGCATTTGGCCAGAACAGATCGAATACGTTTTTCCATATTACTAAAGTAGCAATTTTTTCATAATTTATGAAAACATTTTCTGGGACCAAAGTGCGCATAACTGAAATGCGTATACCAAATCAGCTTATTAACCCACTCATCAGGAATACAAACTAACCAAACAGAGTTGTCGACCGATTTTCGTTTAAAAAGAATGTCATTGCGAACTGAATAGCATCTAGTTTCTCTAGATCAGGAAGAATACCTTCTGTAGAAATAATGTGACCGAGAAATTTCACCTGAGAACGACCAAATTCAGATTTTTCTAAGTTCACTGTAATGCCAACTCTTGCAAAAATACGTAATAATGAATCCAAAATTTTATTGTGCTCACTCCAAGAACGTTTAGCAATAAGAATATCGTGAACATATGAAGTAATATTGTCACGAAGATAAACAGGTAAAATTTCGTTTAAACTACGAATGAATGCTGCTGAAGATACAGTAAGTCCAAACGGTAATTTCCGAAATCACATTTAGGTAAAATAGTCATATCCGGTTATTGTTTACTTACTCTCTAGATAGATTGATAGTCGAAGAGTTGTTTTGACAGATGCAAAGAATAGTAAAAGAGTAGGCAGCGGTGCAGAAAACTAAAAGGGAAATAGCACCACTACAGCTCGGGGCCCTATGCACGCTACGGCACGTATTCACTTAGTGTAGTGAATCCCCTGAGGACTTTAATAGCCGCACATAATTTCCAGTTTGTGACTTAATGGCCAATTTGGTGGAAGTGCGTACATAAATTGATCTAACCATGAACATGGATGTATGTCATTCTTAGCATTGCGGAAGATCTTAAATTTCCGAACAGTCAAAAAGTGTTTATAGTCAAAGTTTTCGCCTCGTGGCGACAAAGACCTACCGCGTCTGTGCCAGTCCCAATGTTGATTATTGTCAAGTTCGCGCGCCTGGCGCTCTCTTGTTGCATCCCGTAAATGAAACAAATTATTTTCTTCAAACCCCTCTGCTACCTGTGATTCTAAATTTTTTTTGCTATTTTTTCCTACGATTTCCCCTTCAATTTGTTTGACTTGCTTTTTTAATGCCTCAAATTCCCTTTTAGCGCGTCCATTAAATTTTCCCTGTTTTTCAACATGCTTATTAATGTTCTGGTACTCTTCGGTTTCTGCAAATGGTAATGGAGCTGTATCATCCGAATCTCTATCCCCATTTAAACTAAGACTTGTCAATTTATCTGATATCGCCTCAACTCTTTCCGATAAGTCACCTATTTTTTCTTTCTGTTTACATCTACATCTACATCTATACTCCGCGAGCCACCTTACGGTGTGTGGCGGAGGGTACTTATTGTACCACTATCTGATCCCCCCTTCCCTGTTCCATTCACGAATTGTGCGTGGGAAGAACGACTGCTTGTAAGTCTCCGTATTTGCTCTAATTTCTCGGATCTTTTCGTTGTGATCATTACGCGAGATATATGTGGGCGGTAGTAATATGTTGCCCATCTCTTCCCGGAATGTGCTCTCTCGTAATTTCGATAACAAACCTCTCCGTATTGCGTAACGCCTTTCTTGAAGTGTCCGCCACTGGAGCTTGTTCAGCATCTCCGTAACGCTCTCGCGCTGACTAAATGTCCCCATGACGAATCGCGCTGCTTTTCGCTGGATCATGTCTATCTCTTCTATTAATCCAACCTGGTAAGGGTCCCATACTGATGAGCAATACTCAAGAATCGGACGAACAAGCGTTTTGTAAGCTACTTCTTTCGTCGATGAGTCACATTTTCTTAGAATTCTTCCTATGAATCTCAACCTGGCGCCTGCTTTTCCCACTATTTGTTTTATGTGATCATTCCACTTCAGATCGCTCCAGATAGTAACTCCTAAGTATTTTACGGTCGTTACCGCTTCCAATGATTTACCACCTATGGCATAATCGTACTGGAAGGGATTTCTGCCCCTATGTATGCGCATTATATTACATTTATCTACGTTTAGGGAAAGCTGCCAGCTGTCGCACCATGCATTAATCCTCTGCAGGTCCTCCTGGAGTACGTACGAGTCTTCTGATGTTGCTACTTTCTTGTAGACAACCGTGTCATCTGCAAATAGCCTCACGGAGCTACCGATGTTGTCAACTAAGTCATTTATGTATATTGTAAACAATAAAGGTCCTATCACGCTTCCCTGCGGTACTCCCGAAATTACCTCTACATCTGCAGATTTTGAACTGTTAAGAATGACATGTTGTGTTCTTTCTTCTAGGAAATCCTGAATCCAATCACAAACCTGGTCCGATATTCCGTAAGCTCGTATTTTTTTCACTAAACGTATGTGCGGAACCGTATCAAATGCCTTCCTGAAGTCCAGGAATACGGCATCAATCTGCTCGCCAGTGTCTACGGCACTGTGAATTTCTTGGGCAAATAGGGCGAGCTGAGTTTCACATGATCTCTGTTTGCGGAATCCATGTTGGTTATGATGAAGGAGATTTGTATTATCTAAGAACGTCATAATACGAGAACACAAAACATGTTCCATTATTCTACAACAGATTGACGTAAGCGAAATAGGCCTATAATTATTCGCATCTGATTTATGACCCTTCTTGAAAATGGGAACGACCTGCGCTTTCTTCCAGTCGCTAGGTACTTTACGTTCTTCCAGCGATCTACGATAAATTGCTGATAGAAAGGGGGCAAGTTCTTTAGCATAATCACTGTAAAATCTTAAGGGTATCTCGTCTGGTCCGGATGCTTTTCCGCTACTAAGTGATAGCAGTTGTTTTTCAATTCCGATATCGTTTATTTCAATATTTTCCATTTTGGCGTCCGTGCGACGGCTGAAGTCAGGGACCGTGTTATGATTTTCCGCAGTGAAATAGTTTCGGAACACTGAATTCAGTATTTCTGCCTTTCTTCGGTCGTCCTCTGTTTCGGTGCCATCGTGGTCAACGAGTGACTGAATAGGGGATTTAGATCCGCTTACCGATTTTACATATGACCAAAACTTTTTAGGGTTCTTGTTTAGATTGTTTGCCAATGTTTTATGTTCGAATTCGTTGAATGCTTCTCTCATTGCTCTCTTTACGCTCTTTTTCGCTTCGTTCAGCTTTTCCTTATCAGCTATGATTCGACTACTCTTAAACCTATGATGAAGCTTTCTTTGTTTCCGTAGTACCTTTCGTACATGATTGTTATACCACGGTGGATCTTTCCCCTCGCTTTGGACCTTAGTCGGTACGAACTTATCTAAGGCGTACTGGACGATGTTTCTGAATTTTTTCCATTTTTGTTCCACATCCTCTTCCTCAGAAATGAACGTTTGATGGTGGTCACTCAGATATTCTGCGATTTGTGCCCTATCACTCTTGTTAAGCAAATATATTTTCCTTCCTTTCTTGGCATTTCTTATTACACTTACGTCTTCCGTAAGTGTCGCGACTCGGGTTTCAGTATTAACACATTTGGTAGTTAACTGTTCATATTGTTGTGTTAGGTTATTTAATCTGTCATTTGCTACGGATTCCTCGATTCTCTCAAATATTTCTTCCTTACCTTTCCACATTGTAAATTTAACTCTGAAAATTTCTGTACTATCACGCGATCTCTTTCCTCCTGTTCTCTATCCTGTTCCCTTTGTCTAATCTCTACACACCGAGCGAGGTGGCGCAGTGGTTAGACACTGGACTCGCATTCGGGAGGACGACGGTTCAATCCCGCGTCCGGCCATCCTGATTTAGGTTTTCCGTGATTTCCCTAAATTGCTCCAGGCAAACGCCGGGATGGTTCCTTTCAAAGGGCACGGCCGACTTCCTTCCCCGTTCTTCCCTAATCCGATGAGACCGATGACCTCGCTGTCTGGTCTCCTTCCCCAAACCAACCAACCAATCTAATCTCTACTGCAACTAATCTATTATTATGAGAATTCAAAATCGGTTGTACTTCTTCTCTGATTTCTTTCTTTAATTCATCTTTCATATTTTTGAAACATGTCCCTATTCGTGAATCTAACCGTGTTTCCAAAGTTCCCATCTCTGTTTTTAATTCAGATCCAAACCGTGTTTCCATTGTTCCCATATCAGTTTTTAATTCAGATCGTAAAGTTCCCATCTCTGTTTTAATTGTTCCTATATGTGATCCCATTGTTCCCATCTCAGTTTTAACTGTTCCTATCTCTGTTTTAAATTCAGATCGAAAATTTAATATTACACTCATCAACTGCTCCATATTAACTTGTTCGAAATTCCTTTCGCCCCTAACATTTCCCACAAAACCAGCTTCCTTCGTCATAGCTGTAAAGCTATCTGTGTTCGATACTATTCCAGAATCTTCTATCGTTAATCTCGTATTCTGTGAATTTTCTGATCGAGAAAAATTTTGAAATGGTTCCGGACTGTCTTCCCGACTTATTAAATTGTTTTCAACTCCATTATTCATCATACTGTTGTCCTGTGTTGGCGAGTTCGCCATGTCAACAATTTCGTCATTCTCACTATTCATCATTTTCGCCTTTTCATCGATCGCGTAATCATTTACAAAACATACAAAACTCGTCACTGTACGAAAATTACACACAATGACTCCTCATCTCCAACAATACCATTCACACGAGATGTTTCCCTCAAACACGATTAACGAACAATTGAAATAATTGCACTAAATTGTCAAACCCATAGACAAGACAACAAATTTAAATTTTGGAAAATACCATTAGAAGAATCTACACATGCAAAATAGACTACAATTACTAACTACAAATTACTACAACAATACTACTGTCTACTATTTTTACAATCAGAAGAATTCCAAGGGACGATCCGAAGCAGCGGTCGCCACGTGCATGGGGGCTTAATTATTATTTTTTAACGCAAATATATTTTTAATTTTCAGTCGCTGTATGTCCGATTACGCTGTGTCTCGTAAACGGTGGCCCCGACTAGTTTTAGTGCGTAATCTGACTGCATAGAACAACAACAAAGAATGAAATGAAAATTTCCTGTTAACACAATTAATTAATTAAGTCCCCAGCAACTATAAAACCTACGAAACGAAAGCACAAGTGTAATTGTTCTGTGTGTGGGAGTGTGACTCAACGTACACATCAGGCACGGTTCTTCTTCAATAAGGAAAGAAATTTTAAATATCATTTATACTGAAGTAACTAAAAAATAGAAATACTATAATTGCGTAAGGAAAGCAGAATTACACTCTAATACAAGAACACAAGCCAGATGCTTTGTTGACTGAACCTGTAATGACGCATTATTTAAGACATTGATATAATAAAATGAAAAGGAAATTTTTTTTTTTTTTTTACCTTCATGTATTGAGGAAAATCACTCTAATCATTACAATATATCTCCACACCGACTCTCTACTACCACATCTCAACAAGAACTCTCCACCACGACCTCTCGCCAAGCACTCTTCACTAGCACATCTCAACAAGCACTGACTGCTACGAGCTCTCCCCAAGCACTGCCAGTGGAGGCGGCTGAATAATACTCTTTGGCGCAATCTCTGGCGCTTTGGCTCAGTGTTGCCACCTTTCAACAAATAATTTTTTCAGAGACTGCTCTCAATTTGTTTTAATATTTAACTTCTATTCACAGAAAGTCTAGCAATAACGTTGACATATGAACACTTTCGAAGCGTTACCAAGTCTGAAAGACACTACCAGAAAACATGATATGAGGATGAATTTAGCTTGCTCTGAGCAAATTTTGTATGTTTTTTGTCTGAAGCGTGAGCTACCAAAAACTTATTCCATGTATCACTCCTATTCTAATGGAATTCATTTTGCAGTTGCGTACTTTGCATCAACGAGTTTACGTCTTACACTCACCACAGTCTCAAAAAACACGGCCTCAAATAACGTCTATCTGATCCCAACAATAAATGAATTCGCGTTGTCGGTGCCTCTTTACAACTGCAATATCGTGGCCGGCCGGGGTGGCCGTGCGGTTCTAGGCGCTACAGTCTGGAACCGCGTGACCGCTACGGTCACAGGTTCGAATCCTGCCTTGGGCATGGATGTGTGTGACGTCCTTAGGTTAGTTAGGTTTACGTAGTTCTAAGTTCTATGGGACTGATGACCTTAGAAGTTAAGTCCCATAGTGCACAGAGCCATTTGAACCATTCTTTTGCAATATCGTGTACTTATCTTCCGTATTAATAATACGTCACGACTAGCCTTACACTTCGGCATGCTTCGGTAAGAGAGAACGAGTCGATGAGCTAGAAGCGACCACAGACTGCAGCGCGTACGAAGGACGCCCGTTTGTACTGATGTAACGGCGGCAACTTGATTTGTTGCAGCCCGCAACAAACGACTCGTACCCGTTCCATTTCTGATGTCTAGTGTAAGTCCACTTGTCGTTGTGACGTTGCACACTCTCTCACCTGGATGGATGCACCGGTCGAATTGGGCAGGGCGTCATAAATCCGTTGTGCCATCTCCTGAAGCAAGTCGGCCCACAGCTATTGTAATTGGTCCTTGATACCCTTCCACTGGCTCAGAATGGACATCTGACCAGGTCGCACAAGGGAGACAGGGCGGCTATCTTGCTGGCCCTGGAGTACTTCAGTTCCATGCTTACTTTTCTGCAAATGCCGTGTGTGAAAGAGCATTGAAAACCGGCACCATAAAACTGTCGCATGAGAGGTAACACATGAGAACGCAGATGTCTGTGACGTGCCGCTGTGCTGTCGGAATACCTAAATCACAAACAGCCGTGACTGGAAGTCATACCCGATGACGTCAGGAGCAACATCATTGCGCCTGTCTAAAAACACAGGAAGAATGAGATTCTTCACAGATCCCGCCTTCTCGCTGTCGATCATCCGTGGGCAGTTCAAAATGGTTCAAATGGCTCTGAACAGGTTCGAATCCTGCCTTGGGCATGGATGTGTGTGACGTCCTTAGGTTAGTTAGGCTTACGTAGTTCTAAGTTCTAGGGGACTGATGACCTTAGAAGTTAAGTCCCATAGTGCTCAGAGCCATTTGAACCATCTTTTTGCAATATCGTGTACTTATCTTCTGTATTAATAATAAGTCACGACTAGCCTTACACTCCGGTATGCTTCGGTAAGAGACTGGGACTTAACGTCTGAGGTCATCAGTCCCCTAGAACTTAGAACTACTTAAACCTAACTAACCTAAGAACATCACACACATCCATGGCCGAGGCAGGATTCGAACCTGCGACCGTAGCGGTCGCGCGGTTCCAGACTGAAGCGCCTAGAACCGCTCGGACACTCCGGCCGGCCCGTGGGCAGTGCTGAATCGCTCAGCACAATGCGACTCCACTCATCAGCAGTCCATATTTCTCCCTCACGCAGCTGTTTGTGTTTTAATGTTAACTGCAGCCAACGCATGGGACGGTAAGTCCCTGGTCCGGTTACTAGTAATCTCTTACGATTGATGCGGCATAACACAGAATGCGGCAAGGAGTCTTATTCTCGGGTGGCGGCCGCAGATGTGAAGGCGTTACAGTGTGCTTGGTGCACAGTACAGCGGTCCGTCCTTGTCGTTGTCAGACGTGATCGACCGGAAACCTGACGATGAGTGAGCCTCCCCTCACATTCCCATATTGTCCAGCATCGGGCCACTGTCACTATCCGAATGCCCAGAAAATATTGATAGTTCACAATTCAAATGCAGACCCACAGCTCTGTCAGGCACCGATAATCGGTCTCATGTGAGTGCGAAGCATCTCCGTTTCTTTCACAGAAACTGCTCAGCATCTGACGGTATTCCCGCCCATTATATACCCTAAAAAACCTGGAAACGACACTAGACACGAAGTCTGTCTGCCTAACACAGCAAATTACAACTCTAACCATTTAGGGACCTGCAGAAATTTTCTACGTAAACGATGTTACATTTGCATCCAACCGTATCTTCTGGATGCAATTCTTAGGTCAGGCACTGTATTTTATATCTGAAGCGTTCTTCACTTTATAAATAACAAACAAAAATTAGAGAAATGTTTGTTTATTACTGTTGAGCACAAAAACGGTGAGTTGCACTGAAGTATGTCCTTGCAGCAGTGTTTCCATCTTCTCACGAGGTAAAATCAACTAGCTGTAAAATAATGCACCAGCGTAACTGTCGAAGTGTACGCCTGCTATAGCCGTCTGTACCGTGACTCCCCGCAATTTACACTAGCGCTCATCTTTAGTTACGGTCATTTCTATTATTTTGGTGGTGTATGAGGTCATTTTTATGGTATCAAACACGCACTACGTAAGAATTAAAATGTTTCTTGTGTGTGTGTGTGTGTGTGTGTGTGTGTGTGTGTGTGTGTGTTTGAGGTTTACGGGCGCTAAACAGCGGGGTCAACAGCGCCCAAAATGTTTCTTAAGGGGCTCCGGATCGCCCTATACTTGCAATGTTAAAATAACGCTTATAAATTACATCTTTCCTCACAAAGTATTTGAGGTAGGAAGTTGAACATTTTACAGATTATTTATTGGAATATGGGCTACAACTTCACACAGGGATTTTACAAAATTTTAGTTCAGTTATTAAAGATGATTTTTTTTTCAATTGTAATGAAAATTCACAACATTTTTTTGCAATTTTTTATTTATATATTCAAAAATATACAGTTTTTTGGAAAAAGGCTGTGTTAAATTATGCAGAAGGTACTGTGTAACATTTACTGAAAGTTTGAAACAAATATGTTTGGAAGATCCTTAGAAAACATGTAATTAGTATGAGAAAATAAAAGTTTTGGGAATCGAGCGACAAAGATTGGATTAACTTTTTAGTGCATTCCAGGTCCATATGATGGATTATCTCCATCCTCTGCAAACTCCTCCTCCAGCTTCCTCTTGTTCCTCCTCCTGTTTACTCTTGCTTGTGTTTCTAGACTCTTTACAGCCCTGTCTGCAGCCCGAAGGCGTTCCTTGTCTAAAGCAAGCATCGCTCGTACCAACTTAGAACCTATCTTCATTCCCATATTTCTAAATACCTTGCACGTTACAATGTTGCCATCATTGAAAGTCGCAACAGCATCATACACACCAAAGTGAAGTGTTTCTATTCCAACAAATACAGTCTTGGGGATTCTCGACCATATAACACTATTTACACTTTCATTGGGGTTTTGAGTTTTTCCGTGAATACACTTTTTCAACAGTTCAGGTGCTGCTAAGTCTCTGAAAATAGGTTTTATCACCTCCATTATTGCATGAGGCAGACTATGCTTATGAGTGTACACTTCTCCAGTTAGCAATCCTTTGTTATATTTACACCAACTGTCTTCTTCTTTGGGACACAAGCTATGTTGGGGATTTTCATCGGTTGAAGAAGTATGAAAAAAAAGAGCCCAAACAGCTTTCTTCATTTGGTCGACACTTTGTGTATTTTGCCTAACAGCCATTCCATAATAGTTCTGTATTTTGTCAAATACACTGTCAGTTAACCTTCCCTTCCCATCCAACCCTTTACCATCACTGAGTTTTTGTTTTTTGTACGAAGCTTTCAGTCGCCGAAGTCTTGTTCCCATTCGCTTCTGTACGTGTCCAATACATTCAAATTTCTGCACTACAACATCATCACCATATCGCACTTTATCACACGCCTCAGAACGCTGGAATATACTGGCAACACCAGCCACTTCCATTCCTCCACTACTGCCACTATAGTTAGCTTTGCAATTATTTTCATGTGTACCTTTATATTTTTGTGGACATCTACAATACTTTGATATTACTGCTACATCTAAAACTTTCCCTGTATACATACTGGTGGCAGATACTACACCATGAAGAGATGTGTGTCCCCGTTTATGCCAGGTACCATCGAACGCTGCAGTCAAATCTCTGTTACCATTATTTTCCATTACTGCCTCTTCCACAGCGTTCTTCATAGATTCTATACAGACATCTTCTACTTTAGACCCTATTAATTTATTATAGGTCGTAAACTTGGTTGGGGGATGTGGAAGATTCATGATGCCACAGAAAATTGCACCTGCAGTAGCACCCTTACCAACTGAACGCAAGGAATAAACAAATCTAATGTTGTGTTCATAGATTTTGCTACCATTTTCTTCAGTTGCAGTTACTGCAATACTGTTCCAAAAGGTGGTCATGTATGAACACTTATCACATTTCAGTTGTATTTCACTAGCAAGTCCTACGTGCTTTATTATGGAGAGTTCCAGACCAACTTCACTACAATGAATACATCTTACACAGTTTGAAAAAATTCCTTTGAGAACCGACATATCAAATATTTCATTTACATCCGATTCGCCCATAAAACATTCATAGTTTTCACTCATTGAACCAAGCTTCTTCTGTGAAGTATTTTCTTTCCCACTTTGACTGCTATGGGCAGCTGTACTTGAGAGGTTAGGTTCACTCACTTGGTTATCGACTTTATTGTTTACAGTGATAACACATACCTTTGGCTTTCCAACATTTCTCCTTTTCTTAAAAGCCTTCAGAGGATTTCTAATAACTTTACTTTTACTCATTATTATACTTCAACAAAACAGAGACTCAAGAAACAGAATTAATTACGAATATTTTCGAGATAACGACAGAGTAAATAAACATGAAACAATCGACAATCACACCAGCGATATATATTGAACCATCACAGGTTAGCCACAACACATACTTTATCTCACATCACTAAAATGTACCTGATGAACACGGACGTTAATAATAACACCATTTGACAGCAGTTTAACAGCGCCACACTGGGTCACGCCCATGTAGAACACATTTCAAAAAAAATTTAAAAATAGTTGTAGTCTTCGGAATTGAATAAATTATATATCTATTAAAAGGTAATAGTCTGCAGATTCAGAAAACGCAAAAAAGTAAAAATTGAACTTTTCATGATTTTGAGCCTTTCCGGAGCCCCTTAAGAGTCAAATTAAGTTTCACTTTATGTTAACTTTTCCTGTGACGAATTATATCCACAATTCAGTGCCTCTAAAAGACATTTGGAAGCCCTAACAAATTCCGGTTTTGTTAGCACGCAAATCGTGTTTATCGATTAAACCAGGTTCAAAGGGAATTACAGGTTGTCTATGTAACTCCTTCTAGAGGCAACACCAATTGATTTTCAGTATCTCGTAAATTATCTAGATTATATTCATCCATTATGTTAGAATTAGAGTACTTAGTGGCTTCCAATAAACCCAACACACACAATACAAAAATAAAAATCCTAGGAAAAATGTCAAAATATAAGGAAAACAAAATGTTATTGTGAGGTACACCAAAAGATTCCGTTTGATGAGAGGAATGTAAATGGCATTGTGTTTGTATTGCAAGAATTTTCGATGCATATTTATCGATATTTAATTAATGAATAGTAATTAAAATATTGCCTTTTAAGTAAAACTAATTGTCATAATCGAATTATTTGGACATAGTGCTTCATTGAAAGAGTCAGTTGCTGTAAAAGGCTTTCCTATAAAAGGGTGAAATATTTGACACAGGCTTTCAAGGGTTAGTTCGCGGAAGTCATAACCCTGAAAACTTTGTGTGTCACTACTAATAAGAGGTGGAACCCAATTAGAAAAACTGGGGATCTGTACTATTAAATGGGTAACTCGGGGAAAAGTCACAATTGCAGGTTGTCTATCTAACTGCTTCTAGGGACAACAAAAATTGATTTTCAATATCTCGTAAATTATCTAGATTATATTCATCCGTTATGTGAGAATTAGAGTACTTAGTGGCTATCAATAAACCCTACACACACAATTCCAAACCTGTACGAAACTTTATCTCCATACCCGCAGCTAAAATGTCGAAAGTAAAAACGCTTATTGCGCTTTCTCTGATATGTAGTAAAACTACACCATCGGGTATGACGTTTTAATTTATTACCTCTTTACTGCTAAGTCTATTGGCAACATGTTTTGCAGGCAAGATCCACCGAGTGAACCTGCAAAATTATGTTGTGCGACACACATTTCGGAATAAATGACTTTTTATACAGAAGATTTCGAATCCTTAAAGAATCGTTGGTGGCCGTTTACCGGTATTTTATAGTAGGGAAACCAAATACGAAATCCGTAAACAAACGAAGAAAGCTGATAAGGTAAGTATGAGAAGAGTGATCGATATGCAAAGAGACGGATAATTTAAACACATTTCAAGTAGTGGCCGATAGTGTTAAGATCGTAGCACTTTTTGAACGGTGGACCATGGAATGTTCAGACGTCGTGACACAGCACGTACCCTGGCTGAACATCGTACGCTGCGTCCAGCGTTCTCAACCATGGCAGCGCTAATTTCTCCAGCAATTTGTGGCTCAGTTGATCGTCCGCTCTTCTCAGAGGCAACTCCAAAATCGCCAGTTAATTCGAACTTTCGAATAATGTTCATCAACCCCGGTGCCTAAAGAGAGCCTCTCCGTAATCCTTTAACGAGCCGATACTCGTGAAGGGAAGCGGTATTACTGCTGTTGTTTCGATAAAACTGCTTTAAGAGTAAAGCTAAACTTTGGATGAAGATGATGATGGTGATGATGATAATAAGACGAAGATGATTATAAGAGTATGAAAGGTGGGCAACGTGAATATACTTCGAAGCGTTTCGATGTTACGTTCATTGTGCGACAGCCTTTTGAAGAATTATTGCTACTATGTTTCAGTCTCTTCTGTGAAAGACTAATTTTTCACCGTAATGTACAGCAAAATGCTTTTTGTGTTTGCTCGAATTCTTCTTCGAGGGCATTCATGGAATTTCAGTTCAGAGGAGGAAACCGAACAAATTACACTACTGACCGTTAAAATTGCTACAGCACGGTGATGACGTGCTACAGACACGAAATTTAACCGACAGGGAGAAGATGCTTTGATGCGCAAATTATTAGCATTTCAGAGCATTCACACAAGGTTGGCGCCGGTGGCGACACATACAACGTGCTGGCAAGAGGGAAGTTTCCAACCGATTTCTCATACACAAACAGCAGTTGAGTGGCGTTGCCTGCTGAAACGTTGTTATGATGCCTCGTGTAAGGAGGAGAAATGCGTACCATCACGTTTCCGGCTTTGATAAAGGTCGGATTGTTGCCTATCGCGATTGCGGTTAATCACATCGCGACATTGCTGCTCGCGTTGCTCGAGATCCAATGACTGTTAGCAAAATATGGAATCGGTGGGTTCAGGAGGGTAATACGGAACGCCGTGCTGGATCCCAACGACCTCGTATGAGTAGCAGTCGAGATGACAGGCATCATATCCGCGTGACTGTAACGGATCGTGCAGCCACGTCTCGATCCCTGAGTCAAAAAATGGGGACACACTGCAAAAGTACTCACTGCCATAGTCCTCACTGCCAAAGTACTGAATCTACTGTGAAGATCTAGATACATTCATTGAGAACAAACAATGAAAATTCTCATCGCATGTAATACAGTTAATACAGATGTAATTAGGTTTGCCTGCAGTTCGTTGTTTTTTTTTTGTTTTTTTTTCTTTTTTGACGTGAAAAATGCGAAAGTAACCATCAGAAAGGACACGATCTCCATTAAACGCCGAATATACGCCACCTGCTACTGTTCATTGCTTACAATTAACACGCACGTTCCTGGCATTTTGACTGGAGGGCCATATGGATGTCTGACGATGTTCTGTAACTCTGGAATCGATAAAAAAAGTTGTGAACATAAAAAGTAAAAATAAAGACAGTTGAGTTTAATAATTAAAAAAGATTGCTTTGTGAAAGAACGTACAGTTGAACGACCAAGAAACTCATTCAGCAAAGTGGATCACAAAATAAACGATGCAACATTATGAAATAGGCATCTTTGACAGAAAAAATGCTGAAAATTAACTATTTTTTCTTACAAAATAAAGTTCAAAACTAGAACTATCTTTGCTTACAGAATTATCTTGGGTCGCATTGTAACATTTACACTCTACAACAGCAAATTACAGTAAATTGAGACTGAATTTTCGTTAAAAATGCAAGTTCATCTCACTGATATACTGTAAAAAATTTATAAATTGGTGGGTCTTCACAAAAATAATTACAACAAACAACTAGCCGTAATTACAATGCCATTATCTAGCGCAATAGTCGTCAAACTGAGGTGCGTGGGGCGCATAAGACCCGAATTACATATTTTAGCGGCCCGCGGTTCTCAGGCGCATTTTATAATAATACGAATCTAGCAACGAACGTGAAAAACTTCTTAAGTAAATAGTTTTACTGAATAAACAAAAGCACTCACAGAGAGTAATATTATTTTCACAGTCACTTCTGGGAAAGAGTTATTTCAGTTAAAAAGTGTAATCAGCTTACCTCGGAGTTTTTATTTCTCCTCCCTGAATTTTAATTCGCACGCCAAATTTTTCTATGGTTTCCTCTACTGCTTGCTCAATGTAGAGATTAAATAATATAGGACACGCTGCAACCCTGTCTAACTCCCTTCTTAATCACTGCTTCCGCTTCATGTCCATCGACTCTTACAACTGCCGTTTGGTGTCTGCATAAGTTGGAAATAGTTTTTCGTTCCCTGTATTTTACTCATCCTACATTCAGACTCTCAGTGAAAGTACTCTAGCCAACATTATCAAAATCTTTCTCTTAGTCTACAAGCGCTATAAACGTAGGTTTGCCTTTTCTTAACCTGTCTTCTAAGGTAAGTCGTAGAGTCAGTATTGCGTCGCGTGTTCCCTGTGGTTGACTACTACCGACTTTTCCATTTTTCCGTGAAGAGTTTCTGTCAGTATTCTTCAGCCATGACTTATTAACCTGATAGTCGGTAATATTTACTACCGTGAGCATTGCTTTCTGGAGGAATTACAGTAGGCGTGCGAAAAGTTCGTCAGTCAAGGAAAACTGGTTGCAGGGGCAGATAGATATGTGGTTTTGAGTGTGTGTGTGTGTATGTGTGTGTGTGTGTGTGTGTGTATGTGTGTGTTTTGAGGAGGGGAGACGTGATAGGATTGGTTTCTTGTTAATCTTCGACTGTTGACAACTGATGGGCTTGCGTGTATCCTACTATCAGTTGCTATGACATACATATCAACCGGAAGTAACATAGTCAGTGAATGCACGATACAGAAACGGTAATCTTCAAAAGTGGTACATTTTTGTAACAAACATTATGAAATTAAATAAAGGTTGTTGTAATACAACGCAATGAGAAGAAGAGAAACGACATTCAAAACACTTAGTAAACATTTGAGATCGTGTCTCATATTGCATAACGCATTTCAATATATAAAACATACAGTTACTGTTACTAATCAATTAATCATCTGCTCTCATAGGCAACAAAATAACACTTCGTCGGCCAACTACAGTGTCACCACTTTGAAGTCGCCGAGCGTGACAGCAGTCTGAAGCAGAGAACAGTCGATACAGCATGTTCGGAATGGTACCGACTTTAAGCGATCAGTACTTTGGGACCGGCGGGGAACTTATCGCGCCCTTAATCTATCTAGTGTGTTTGGACCTCACTACAAACTAATTCATTTGGCTTACCAGTTAATAAGAAGATCGGTAATTTGCGTCTCGATGTGCCTATCCACGGTGTCAATGTTTACTCGAACAAAAAGGTTTGACGACCTCTGATTTATCCAGGTCTTAATGAAGTAAAAAGAAGCTGAAGACACATTTATTTAAAATATACATCCCCAGCTCGGGAGCTACTATACACTAGTAAAACACAGCTTTTAAAGATCTAATTTCTTCACCTTCAGAAGGCGCTGTATTTCTGGCTTCTGTGTTTACATCTGATTCGACATACGATGTTTCTCAGGCTCCATTTTACTAAAGCTTGTTGCAAGAAGATGGCACTGATCACATTTTCCCGTATCCCACGAAAGAAGTGGCTTATAAGGCGCTTCTTTGCCCGATTCTTGAGTATTGTTCATCTATCTGGGATCCCTATCAGCTAGGGCTGATGGAGGAGGTAGAGAAGATCCGACGAAGAGCGGCGCGTTTCGTCACGGGATCGCTTAGCTGGCACGAGAGGGTGTTACGGAGATGCTAAACAAACTCCACTGGCAGACGTTACAAGAGAGACGTTGTGCATCACGGAGAGATTTACTACTGAAATTTCGGGACAGCACTTTTCAGGAGGAGTCAGACAACATATTACTTCCCCCCACATACATCTCGCGTATTGACCACGAGGAGAAAATTCGAGAAATTAGAGCTAATACAGAGGCTTACCGACAATCATTCTTCCCATGCACTATTCACGA
Source organism: Schistocerca americana (assembly GCF_021461395.2). Taxonomy (NCBI): domain Eukaryota; kingdom Metazoa; phylum Arthropoda; class Insecta; order Orthoptera; family Acrididae; genus Schistocerca; species Schistocerca americana. The sequence continues at coordinate 742,549,110 of NC_060121.1, read as the reverse complement.
GTGGAACAGGGTTGGTGAGATTAGATAGGGTTACTGAAAGCAACCTCCCCCACACATCATTAGGTGGCTTGCGGAGTATGATGTAGATGTAGATATAGATTTGTCGTCTCTTGTCATACATAGAAATAATAGTACTTATCAGTACTTAGTCTTCCCAATCCCCCTTACAGCTAAACACACTATAAAATGTAAACTACTATTCACATTTTCTTAGCACAACCAAAGGAAGCAAAACGGTCCAAGAGTTTAGCCCCCCTTACTGGTATGAAATATAATTTGTTACAGTTCTGCGAAATTTTAATGTGTTGTATTACACTGGTAGCCCGCCACGCTGATCTCAATGAAGCAAGTGACATTCTCTCTGGTGGAATACATGTTGCAGTTTTCTAACTCTAAGCAAAGTCCTTACACTTTCACAGACTGAACCATTGGGCGTAATGTGAGGATAAAGATAGTTTGTGAAAGAACGAGATTGTATGCTGCAAGTAACTCGTAGGTGAGAGGTACATGTGAGGTGTAGCTGGCTGGCTTAATTTGTAGTTGGCGCTTTTGTACAGTACTAATGGTTGTTGCATTTGGCAGAAATATCGCCGAAACGAAGCACCACACAAGAAATAACGTACATCGAAGTTACGCTATGTTTCTTGCTCATTCTTTTCATTTGCCTCTCTGTTTTGTGGTTGGATTCACCTCAAAGGAAAATGAGCTCTCCCTTAATCAGGGATAACCAGGAATATATCCTAAATTAGCAGTACGAAGCAATAAATATGATCGTGTAGGAAGACCATATCACTGATTGCTGACGTCACTCTATTGTAGAATTATGGACATGTTCTGTACTCACGCATTATAATGTTTCTGGAGAACGAAAACCTCTGTAGAAACCAACATGGATTCTCCAAAGATAGATCTTGCGAAAGACATCTCGTTGTGTTCATCCGTGAACTCCAGTGTTTCGTTCGAGAATTGAATCTAGGCTGCTGCCGTGTTCCTAGACTTCAGGAAGACGTTCGGCACGGCTCCGCACTGTCGTTACGTGAACCAAATACCACCTTACTGACTATCGGACCACATTTGTAATTAGATACATGACTATCTAAGAGATATTACGCAGTGCACTATTCTTAAATGAACAAAGTCCAAAGGTAATTTCTGGAGTAGCCCAGAGATCCGTTACACGACCACTACGGTTTACAATATCGATAATGATTTGATGGATAACATCGGAAGCTCTGTGAAACATTTTGCAGACAACGCCGTTGTGTATAGGAAGGCTGCTACGCCAAAAGTCTGTAGTGAAATACAGAAAGAACTGAAGAGTATCAGTGGCTGGTGCAGGGACTGGCATTAATGTGAGCACATATCGAAAGGCAGGATAACTACCTTTTACAGTGTCGACCGCTGCGAGACTTGCAGGAAGAGGGTCATTGAGGTTCTGGAAGGTAGCGATAAGGTTTCGGAGTCATGCTTACTCGAAAGCCGCGGCCAGCTGTGCTGGGTTTCTCGGTTGAGATCCATGGCTCGAACAGCCTGATCGAAGTTGTCCCACAACTCTCGACTGGGTTTTAACTCGATAAGTTTGGTGGTCAAGTGAGGAAGGTAAATTCATCCTTGTGCTCTTCGAATCGCGCACTTACATTAGGGGCGGTGTGACACGTTGCATTGTTCACCTAGTAGATAACATCGTGCAGAAGAAAAACGACATGGTCACCGAGGATAGATGCGTATTTGTGTTGATCCACTGTGGATTACAGAATGACGATGACACCATGGGAATGTCACCAAAAATGTCCCCAGAATAAAAGCTCCCTTCTCCGGCCTGGGCCTTTTCAACGATTGCTGCTAGGTATTTGCTTTCAGTCGTTTTACGCTGTGCGTGCCAAAGTCCATCTGTCCACTGGTGCATAAAACGTGATTCTAATGAAAAGGCCAACTGCCGTCGTTCAGTGGGCGTCCAGTATCGGGTACTGGCGTGCAAATTCCAGTCCTCATCCTCCAGGAACAGCAGTCAGCTTTGGTGCATGAACCAGGCGCCTGCTGTGGAAGCCCGTGCCCAGCAACGTTCGCTGAACGATCGTTGAGCAGACACTGTTGGTAGCCCCTTGGTTCACCTGCGGGTGCAGTTGCTTAAGAGTTACACGTCTATTCGCCCGAACGCATCTCCGCAGCCGTCGTTCACCTCTGTCATCTATCTACATCTACATCTACTTCCATACTCCGCATGCCACCTCACTGTGTGTGGCGGAGGGTACCTTGAGTACCTCCATCGGTTCTCCCTTCTATTCCAGTTCGTGGAAAGAAAGATTGTTGGTATGCCTCTGTGTGGGCTCTAATTTCTCCGATTTTCTCCTCACGGTCTCTTCTCGAGATATACGTAGGAGGGAGCAATATACTGCTTGACTTCTCGGTGAAGGTATGTTCTCGAAACTTCAACAAAAGCCCGTACCGAGCTACTGGGCGTCTCTCTCTTGCAGAGTCTTCGACTGTAGTTTATCTATCATCTCCGTGATGATGTTTTCGCGATTACTAACTGATCCTGTAACGAAGCGCGCCGCTTTCCGTTGGATCTCCTCTATCTCTCCTATCAACCCTATTTGGTACGGATCCCACACCGGTGAGCAGTATTCAAGCAGGGGGCCAACAAATGTACTGTAACCTACTTCCTTTGTTTTTGGATTGCGCTTCCTTAGTATTCTTTCAATGAATCTCAGTCTGGCATCTGCTTCACCGACGATTAATTTTGTATGGTCATTCTATTTTAAATCACTCCTAATGCCTACTCCCAGATAATTTACGGAATTAAGTGCTTGTAGTTGCTGACCTGCTATATTGTAGCTAAATGATAAAGGATCTTTCTTTTATGTATTCGCAGCACATTACACTTGTCTACACTGAGATTCAATTGCCATTCCATGCACCATGCGTCAATTCGTTGCAGATCCTCTTGCATTTCAGTACAATTTTCCAAATACGCAAAAAGCCTCAGTGAACTTCCGATGTTATCCACAAGGTAATTTATATATATTATATATATTGTCAATAGCAACGGTCCTACGACACTCTCCTGCGGCACACCTGAAATCACTCTTACTTCGGAAGAGAATGACATGCTGCATGCTGTTATCTAGGAACTCTTCCAGCCAATCACACAATTGGTCGGATAGTCCATATGCTCTTACTTTGTTCGTTAAACGACTGTGGGGAACTGTATCAAATGCCTTGCGGAAGTCAAGAAACACGGCATCTACCTGGGAAACCGTGTCTATGGGCCTCCGAGTCTCGTGGACGAACAGCGCGAGCTGGGTTTCACACGATCGTCTTTTTCGAAACCCATGCTGATTGCTATAAATTTCAAGTCTCCAGAAAAGTCATTATACTCGAACGTAATATGTGTTCCAAATTTCTACAACTCATCGACGTCAGAGATATAGGTCTGTAGTCTGTGGTGAACCACAGTTGTCTCAGAGTCAGTTTTCGATAGTGCCATTTTGCCGTGCAGGGTATACTTTAATCACGGCGTCACGCGAACAGTTACATACTTAGACGCTTCGGAAATGCTTCCATTCTTTGCCCGATAGCCAATGATCATGCTATTTCCCAGGTCAGACAAACGATCGATTACTGTTCGATTACGCTATTGTCGAAAACTTGTTGATAGTAATAACTCCGTAAAATACCTAGAAGTGACCGTCCGAAGTGACTGTCCGAAGTGACCTAAAGTGAAACTACCACATGAGGTTAATTTTAGAAAAAGCAGATGCGAGGCTGAGATTAATAGGAATAGTCTTAGGTAAACAATTCACTTTCAGAACAATTGTTCGGACGAGTCTTGAGTATTGTTCATCGTCTAGGACCTTTATCATGTAGTGTTAATAGAAGAGACAGCGAATAGCCAACGAAGAACCGTATGTTTCGTCAAGGCGTCGTTTAGTCGGTTCGAGAGCCTTACGGAGATGCTCAACAAACTGTAACACATAATGTTACGAACTCTCCCAAGAACGCCATGTGCCGTGACGAGCACGATGACGGTCGCCCAGGACCGGAAACAAAGGATGGGTCGAATAGTATTTAATGAATGTTACATTAGGTGACAGATTCGTGGCCTTTTAATGAGGAACAAACCGCTGCTGTATGCATAATTTGCACGTCAGTTTTATTTCGAAGTGTCTAAAAATTCAACAATGAATTAGTATAATGATTCTCTACACACAGATGAAACAAAATCTGTAAACAAATTTCGGCTGCCGTTGTTTCAACGGCAGAGGCTGTGCCACGTTGGAAACTTCTGGGTCAAAAAGGGAGCGGCCAGCTCTATGGGCCAGCAGGCGACAGCTAACCACTTGACCACCCAGTAAGTTGGCCCCTGAACTATTTTTTGCAGCCATGGGCACGCTAGCGCGAGGTGCCGACCAACTAACAAAACCCCTATGCATCGCCGCTCCGGGGTATTCTACAACGTCTTCTCGGAAGGTCCGCCAGGTGCCTTCTCGCACGCGACCGCGCCTTGTCTGTAGGTAAGCTCCGCCCTGCTGCGCTAAGGTTTAACGCTTGGCTCCTTCGGGCATGGTCTAGTAATGATGCTCGGATTCGATCGCCGTTTCAGTCGTGTGGTGATCGCGAGTATTTCGCAATACTACGGGAGAGCAGCAGCGCCAGCCATGTGATAAGGTTCACCGACGTCTGCCACCCCCCCCCCCCCCACACCCCCCCCACGCTTTCGTTGCCAAAACCTAGGTCTCGTGATTTGCTGTCCTCTTTCCGAACTGTTCTCAAGCTAAACTTGTATTGTTGTACGTCAATCCAAGTACTGACTGGTTTCAGTCACAGACCATCTTCATGGATTACGGTTAAAACAGTTAAAGCCACAGCATAACATCTGTCATTACTTAAATACTGGCCGCGTCTCGTATGTAGAGCATGTCGCGGATTCCAATATGCCACACAGGACTTTTAAAGGCAAACATATTAATAACATGCGTAAGCAGAGTAGAGGTATCTTCTGCCACCCACCGTAAGATGGCTTGCGGAGCGTAGATGTAGATGCATAAGACTGTATGACGATTATGATAAGTGTCTCACTCGACTGCTACAGCAGATAAAATATTTTAATGGAATAGTAGAAGTCACATGTGGTCCGAACTAAAACTTAACTGAGGCATATAGAATATTTGAAAAAAGAAAGATTAGGATAAAGACGAGGTCACTGGAGACTCGGATTTATGAAAGAGCATTGAGGAAATCTACCGTTCTTCCATAGGAACCATCCCGGAATTTGCTTTAAACTGCTTAGAGAAATCACAGAGAACGTAAATATGGACGACCACATGACGATTGGACGGCTGGTCTCCCTAATACGAGGCAGTGTCTTATCATCATGTCCACTCGCCCGGTTATGATATCGGTACCCGTAGCAGAACTTGGACGATAGCACAACTTAATAAGTAACGGTTCCTGGAGAACAAATATTTCAATGAATTTTGAACTGTACAGTAGTTTTTTTTTTCTAGTGCCGAATTTTCTTAAACAGTTGTAAAACATTGCCGATTACATAGACTCACGTGTAGAATTTCGACGTTGTTGCTTCCTTCTTTTTAAGGGGAAGGAGGAGAATCTTGGTCGGGAGCTACACAGAAAGGAAATTATGTATTTGCCTGTAGCAACAATGAACTGGGCTAGAGTGGCCGTATTGTTGTCTGGGCGTTTGTCCTTTTAGTTGGCGTCCAGCCGTCCCAGCCTGACGTTCGTGTCGTTTCCCGTCGTTTCACAATAAAAGTTTGAAGTGTGTGCCACAATTGAAAAACCTGCGGGTAGTGAAGTGCATCAGTAACAAGGTTTTTCTTACCCAAAACCACTAACAGTTTAAAATTTACTGGCAACGTATACACTTAAGTTGGAGTGCGCCAATGGTGCATTAGCTTTAAAAGTGGGCGAAGGACGGTTCACGAACAAGAACGAGGTGGATGATTGATGAACTGCTCGCAAAAGTTAGTGAGAAGACTGGAGAAAACCGCCGATCCACAATTATGGAGCTCTAGTTTGGTTTCTCAAGAATTTCACGAAGTTTGTTGCATCAGATTGTTGCACAGAAACTAGCCTATCACAAATTTTGTGCAAGATTGGTACCAAAAGTCTTGAAAAAGGCCACAAGAACCAGAGCGTGGATGCATCACGGACATTTCTGGAATCTTATCAAAAAGAGTACTTGATTGAATCGTGACTGGAGAAGAGATTTGGGTCAGACACGTGAACTGCGAGACTAGATTGCAGTCTATGGAAATAAGGTGCACAAATTTTTCCCAAAAACAAAGAAAAAAAGAAAATGCTGGCAAACGTGGTTTTCAAGAAAGATTATGACGACTGTTTTGTGGAATAGGAAAGGTGTGCTCCTTGTCGATTTTTCTTGAGCATGGCATAACCGTAAACACCACGAGCCATTGTCAGACTTGCAAAACTTAGAACTATAAGGGCGGAGAGAGGTTGAGATCAAACATTTTGCTCTTGCACAACAACACTCGACCACACACGGCAAATAGCACTCGAGATGTACTCGACGCTTTTAAGTGTGTTCCCTCATCCAACGTACAGCCCGGATCTTGCACACAGTGACTACCATATCTTTCCACTATGAAAACTTGGCTCACAACGCAGCGTTTTGACGACGACGCGGAACGGCGGGTGGGGGGGCAGAATTTAATGACAGTGGAACTTCAAAGCTCGTTCGCCGCTATTACAAGCGCCTAAATTTGCATGAAGACTACGCTGAAAATAGTATTTAAGTGTCGCTCTCAAGTGAATCAAATATCATTTTCCCTACACTTAAAAAAAAAATCCAAAGTGTCAACCGCTCTCTGGATAGCTCTTGTACGTTGCTAACATTCAGAAGTCACAAGTGTCTTTTGAGATATATTCTCAACTGTTCTTCAGGTTTGGTATCTTCAAGTGAAATTTATAAGACATTATAATAAAATATGTGTACACATCTGTCGTAGTGAGTACCTGGTCATTTCTCTGCCTCTTGATGACTGGGTGTTGTGTGATGTCCTTAGGTTGGTTAGGTTTAAGTAGTTCTACGTTCTAGGGGACTGATGACCATAGATGCTAAGTCCCACAGTGCTCAGAACCATCTGAACCAAGTATCTGGTCAACCAAGAGCAATCGTACGGTGGCAGCGACATTAGTGCGCTCTGTGGAGCGGTTTGTGTAATCATAAATGGGCAGGACTTGTAATCAGCCATTCCCAGAATTTTTTACACGAACTTAATGAACGTTCTCGGGATCACAAATATAAAGTACAGAATGCTTGCCACTTCTGTAATTAGAAGGGATAACGCTGCAAATATGTTAGTAAATTGTAAGAAGCCTCACATTTAACTTCCTATCAAAGCAGTACTTATTAACGAAAGAATGGTATTGTTGGGTACAAAACGCAATTTCTGACTAAATTGAGATTTTCTTTCTAAGGAGGACCGAGCATGTTATACGTCGAAAGATGTAATTTCAGGCCTTGGTCAGGAAACAGTGTTGGGACCGTTGCTGTTGTTATTGTACATTTATGACCTGGCGAACAATATTAATTGTAGTGTCAGACTTTGAGTTAGTGACACTGTTATCTATAATGAAGTACTACATGCAACAAGCTTTGCAAATATCCAGTTCTATCTACGAAAGAATATAAAAAAATTACAAAGATCAATACCGTCCTCTTGTCCTTTTGCAGTGAAACCGTTGATTTTGCTGGTTGCGTAATTCCGGAAAATTGTCATTCGCAACTGTAAATGATCTCATTACTGCCGACTGCATCGAAGTAGGAGAAACCTTTATACAACGGTTTCCATAGCTTTTCTAAGTATCAATATGGACGAGTGGAAACGATTTTTCATTTTTTTTTTTTCAGTTTCGCTGCTGACGATTTGCACCTTTGCAATTGGAAAAAATTGTTATCCCATGTTCCTACTGCAATCCACGACAACACTTTGCTTTTACACGATGCCATTTTTTGAGTCGACTTTCTGAAATGCATTGCCGTCCGCGGTGGTCTAGCGGTTCTAGGCGCTCAGTCCGGAACCGCGCGACTGCTACGGTCGCAGGTTCGAATCCTGCCTCGGGCATGGATGTGTGTGATGTCCTTAGGTTAATTAGTGCTCAGAGCCATTTGAACCATTTTTGAAATGCATCGTCATGGAATGTGGTAACAATCACGACGTTTGTCTTGTGCTTCCATTTCAAGAGTATCTGCTTGTTTCTGTACGCCATTCCATATTCGCCCTTCTTCCCTTCTTCAGTTTCTCATTTTTCACGAAGTCACAAAACTCCATTCCGTTTTGCTGCTTTGCCTGAGAACATCGATGTTCTTATTCGTTATCTGATTAACCATATCAGGACTAGTGTACCAGTTATCGAGGTAACAACAACCCTTTCTCAGCCAGTCAAGAGCAAGGTCCAAAGCAATTCGAGGAGATATTTTCTTTTCAGGATAACGACTGCCGTAATATGTATCCTTACATGTGTTGACAGTGAAGCCACATATACGGTATTATGTTAGGGCTATACGTTCAGACGTTGTGATAATCGGTACCTTGATATTTACCTGCTTGAATTTGTCGGTTGGTTCTTACCTGCATTTAACAGTCATCCATCAAACACATTACATAGTTTAATGCCTGATGTCACAGTCGTAACTGCGCTGCGAAGTGGATTACACCTGTCAGTATAGAATATCCGTTTGGCTGCCACGTATACCCTTTTAAACGTCTGACCCGCTGCTCGGTGGAAAATGACCATTAACGGTTTGCATATACCATACGTACTTGTAGATACTAACCAAACTAAAAACATTCTATTCGTAATCGCTATAATGATTAGCCTCCAAATGAATAAAATGTTCATTGCACTGTTCTCAGTCACTAATAGAACCATCTGAACTTATAACCTTGATACACTGTGTATCTGCGACAGCTTCCACACTATTCATAAAATACACTCATCAAAAAAATTTTTGCATCATGCCGGTTCCCAGAACTCCTAAAGATAGACGTTGACTGTGCATATTTTATCACATACACATCCCTTTAACTGTTTAGAGAGGTCACGAAACCCACCCAAAGATGTAAACAACCATGCATGAGCAGCGCCTATTAGACGGAGGGGGTCCGACAGCCGATCAGTTCCAGTCATTCCACCAGGAAGGAGGTACAGGGCTCGTGTTCTGTGTTTTCCAACCATGCCTAGAAGGTCAATACCGCGGATCGATCGCGTCTGCATTGTTACTTCGTGACAGGAAGGGCTCTCAACAAGGGACGTGTCCAGGCTTCTCGGAGTGAACCAAAAAGAGATGTTGTTCGGCCAAGGAGGAGGAACAGAGAGACAGGAACCGTCGATGACATGCCTCGCTCAAGCACCCCAAGGACTACTACTGCAGTGGATGACCGCTACCTACGGATTATGGCTCGTGTAGCCACAGGACGACGTGTTACACTCAAACTGTTCGCAATAGGCTGCATGATGCATAACTTCACTCCCGACGTCCACGGTGACGTAAAAATTTGCCGCCACGACACCATGCAGCGCGGTACAGATGGGCCCAACAACATGCCGAATGATCGCTCAGGATTGGCATCACGTTCTCTTCACCGATGAGTATCGCATATGCTTTCAACAGCCGGTCAGGCTGAACACTTTAAACACATTGTCAAGCTCGTGCAGCAAGGTGAAGATTCCCTGATGTTTTGGGGTGGCATTATGTGGGCCGACGTACGCCGATGGTGGTCATGGAAGGTGCCGTAACGACTGTACGATACGTGAATGTCATCCTCCAACCGATAGTGCAACAATATCGGCTGCATATTGGCGAGTCATTCGTCTTCATGGACGACAATTCGCGCCCCCGTCGTACACATCGTGTGAATGACTTCCTTCAGGATAACGATATCACTCGACCAGAGTGGCCAGCATGTTCTCCAGACATGAACCCCATCGGACATGCCTGGGGTAGATTGAAAAGGGATGTTTTATGGACGACGTGACCCACCAACCACTCTGAGGGATCTACGTCGAAGCGCCGTTGAGGAGTAGGACAAGCTGGACCAAGAGTGCCTTGATCAACTTATGGATAGTATGCCACAATGAATACAGGCATGCATCAACGCAAGAGGACGTGCTACTGCGTGTTAGGGGTACCGGTGTGTACAGCATTCTGGACCACCACATCTGAAGGTCTCGCTGTTTGGTGGTACAACATGCTTTGTGTGGTTTTTATGAACAATAAAAAGGGCGGAAATGATTTTTATGTCGTTCTCTATTCCAATTTTCTGTACAGGTTCCGGAACTCTCGGAACCGAGGGATGCAAAACTTTTTTTGATGTGTCTACAATTTTTACTAACAGGTGGTACCACCTGGTGGAAAAGCATTAGCTAATATTATTATGACACCCGCCGGCATTAAATTCGTCATTTCCATCAGCTTCAAGCCAGAGAATGTTGCGGACCCACGGAGAACGAGGAGGTCGACTGAAAATGTTAAAGGATATTCCATGACGATTCGATCTTAAAATAGAGAACTGTTGACAGGAACAGTAGATGATGACAATCACATCGTCTTGGAGACATTAAGTGAGGCAGTCTCAACACTGAATCGGCATGTCACACGACGCTCATGACGCAGACTGTGGTCCTCTTGTGTTAGAAAATTCTTACCTTAACATTTTGGCAGTAAAACTGATTATATTTGATTAGTTACGCTGACAGTACGAACAGCTTTAAAGCAGAGATCGTGGGTTTAGTTCTCGGTGGCACAACGCAATTTTTCCTTGGCGAAATAGGTTTCTCCAGCGCAATGAATAAAACCAGATGGTGAAAAACTAATTCTCGTGTCCTATGAAGACTATTTGCTACGACGGCCGAATGATATAACTTAAAACTGTAGACGCCAACGAAGTAATGCAATATTTGTACCTAGAACGAACTACGGAATATTTTATTATTCTTAGCATGGAGACATTGATCGCTGAGGTGGCATATCTTGTCCGAATTCCATCTAGAGAGTTTACTACAGCACATTTCTTTTCTGTCACTTACTATACAATAACAGTTTCTATCAAACTTGCTGAGATGTACTGAATTAAATTCAAACAGCCTTTTGGGTCAGTAAAGCTGCATGTATTAACATATGGCGGCAATTATTCGGTTATTGACAAGAAACAGCAATGAAATCCAAAAATAAAGGTTCCAGGACACCATATTATTCCTGGACCGGTTAACACAGCCAGGTGCGCTTCTCTTGGGACAGTTTGAAATTAAATCACTCCGTGTATGTGGATACACCGGAGACATATACAGACAGCTATTTGCACACCTTTATTATCTGGGGGTTATAACAGCATTCGTATGAGATTAGTTTTCTGTTTGTAAATTTGTAGCTTTCTTTATCCAGCAGAGAGGATGAAGCTTTTAACTATTCTATTCTCTGTGGGTGCTCCAGCGAATAGCAGTAGTAGAAATCCAAAAATAAATGTAAACACTATGGTACTACGCCAGATAAATAACAGATACCGGGATTAAACTTCATGTGGACGACAAGGCCATTACAAAGAGGCCTAGAGAAATAAAGTAAGTACATGATTTATGTTACTAGAAAAACTGCCTAAAGAAGCGGTACGTGTTCTTTTCCGGCAACCAACAGTAGTAAGCTATCAAGACGGATTTTGTCGGGAGAAGGGTGGGAGACTTAATGTTTCATACTAATTTTCTTTACAAGATGGTAACTATAGATCCAAATTTTGGACAAATGGTGATCTGCATTCGCCATTGATGGGGCCCAAATTTATAGGGGTTTCTCTTTCTTTAGGAAACCTCCATTTGCTCCAAATACGGCACTGAGATGGTAGAAGAGCCGAATTGCTTAGGGGATATGTGTTATTTTATGTTTAACAAAATTAATACAACCATAACTAAAGAAGAAAAATGAAGTGATAATAGTAACTCATCCTTAACTTCTTGTATCTCTACTTAAAATTTCACCATTAGTTACCTCACTTCCCACGCATGTGTATATCGGCTATCACGAACCCTGAAGATCATGCGACAACCTTAAAATGTTCCTCCATATATGGCGATTTTTGGATCCAGTTCTCTTGGATACCCAGCCGCTGAAGGTCCTTCTGCATGTCGTCCTCCCATCGCTTCCTAGGTCTTCCAATTGGGCGAACTCCATCAGGTTTACCAGAAAGCACAATTTTGGTCCGGTAAGTGTCTGGCTACCTGGGAGTGTGCCTTCCAGGCTTATTCTCCGCGCTTTCTTTTTTTTGCACTCTTTAGGGTTGATTCATACAGTCCCTGGTTCTTTCCATGTCTCCATCTCTTTTCTCTCTGGATTGGTTCAAAGATCTTTCTAGCGATTTTCCGTTCAAAGTTCAACAGGTTCTCTCCATATTCTTTGCCGTGCTTAAAGTAGATCACATAACTAATGAGGAGGTAATGAATAGAATTAGGGAGAAGAGAAATTTGTGGCACGCCTTGACTAGAACAAGGGATCGGTTGATAGGACATGTTCTGAGACATCAAGGGGTCACCAATTTAGTATTGGAGGGCAGCGTGGAGGGTAAAAGTCGTAGAGGGAGACCAAGAGATTAATACACTAAGCAGATTCAGAAGGATGTAGGTTGCAGTAGGTACTGGGAGATGAAGAAGCTTGCACAGGATAGAGTAGCACGGAGAGGTGCTTCAAACCATTCTCTGGACTGAAGACCACAACAACTCCGGTATCGTCAGTGTGTTATAGGCGGTAAGTTCGGTCTTAACCAACAGATTTTTGATGACATTACCAACTTGCGACTGAAATAAGTTTTAGGATCTTTGACAATACATTGATTAATTTCGTGTTTTGGATTATTACGCCTGTTGAACCAAGTGCCAAGGTACTTAAAATTTTTCACTCAGCTTGTATTCAATATTCCAGCCTATGATGGAGCGTCATTATGGGCCTCACTGGATAGTTTTATCACTTCAGTCTTCTCCATATTAGCCCTCAGTCCAATCTTACTGGAATTCTTTGCTAATTCCGCTGTGGTTTCTGTCATCTCTTTCTCTGACTCCGCTAGGCCTGCAATGTTGTTTGCATATCCCAGTAACTCCTTTCTTGCAATACGCTTCACGACTCTACAGTATCTTTTCATTTCCAGGATTACATTCTCCAGGAACAAATCAAAAAGCAACGGTGAAATTGCACCACCTTGTCACACATCTGCTCTGAATTCAGCATCAGAATTCCTTGGATATCTCCCCATGATATTTAACAAGGGCTTTTGTCTCTGCTGCGACCACTTTCACCAAGTTAATTAACTTTCTTGGAATGCCAGACTACCTCAGGATGTTTTATGTACTTAATCTGTTATAGTACCATACGTCTTTGAGAAATCTACAAATTTCACCAGGAACCGATTGTTGAATTACCAGCGCCTCTCCCAGATTTGTCTCAAGGTGAAAATTTGATCCATGGTTGATCTTCCTGTAGGAAAACCTGCCTGATACCCTCTGACAATATCTTCAGTAAAACGCTACAGCATTTCAAGAAATATTAATGATAAAACTTTGCATGATACAGTCACTAGAGAAATACTTGTATAACTACTATAGTTCCTTTTATTATTCTTTTTGTGCAGTGGGATAGTGGTAGCTTACTTCCACTCTTTTTTCTTCATCTTTCTCCATACTTCACTTGTGAGACGGTATATCTCTTTTTCAAGATTTCTGCCTCATGCCTTTAACACTTTTGCAGTTATTCTGTCTTCTCCTGATGCTTTTTATTATTCAGTTTCTTAACTGTTCCAATTATAGTACGTTGAGTTACTTCAATTTCCTCTTCCTCTACACCCTCTGGAATTCTTCCTCTTGGGAAGACATTTTCAAGATCTTCAGCATTCAGCATCTGCTCAAACTATTCCCTTCTCCTACCCAGAATTCTTTGCTTGTTCGTTAGCATATCTGTTTCCTTATTAATAACTAATGCCTCTCTTTTTTTGTCCGTTCCTCGCATATTTCAAAATCAGAACCATTTTTATGCTGTCAAATGTTGTACTTGCCCTTTTATTTAATTAATCATGTTTCTCATGAATTTTCTTTTCTTTGTCCTCAGAATCCTCTTTGTTACTCTTTTTGTATTCTTGACTCCTCCCTGTTTTTCTGCACGGTTTCTATCCAGCATGAGTGTTTCTTGAGCTCTCTTCTTGGCCTTCACAGCTTGTTCACATTTATCACTGAACCATTTCGTCTTAGTTGTTGGCTTTTTTTCTCATAGAATTTCCTTTGCCGCCTCAGTTACAGCGATCCTTATACACTGATCAGCCAAATCATTGTGACCACCTGCTTAATAGCTTGCTTGTCTGTCTTTGGAACGAAATACATCAATGAATCTGCCTGTCAGGGATTCGACAGTTTGTTGGTAGGTTTGTGGAGATATGAAGATTAGATGTCTACGCACAATCATGTAATCCGCATAAATAACGGGCCCCTGATTTGTTTAGGCCGTGATGACGCCCGATAGTGACCGAGATGGGTTCTATAGGATTTATATCGGCGAATTTGGTCGCTGAGACATCAACGTGAGGTCAGTAGAAAGCTCCTCAGACCGCTGTAGCACGGTTCTGGCTCTGAGACAACGAGAGTTATACTGCTATGTCATCGCCGTAAGGGAAGACATTAAGCAGGAAGGGATGCAGGTGGTTCGCAGCTGTCAGCACGTCTTCGATTACTACCGCAGGTAAAAGTATCCCATACCATGATGCGACTCCCACCAGCCTCCACCCATGGCGCGCTATACTTTTCGAGCCACCGTTCATCCAGATAACGGCGTTTGTGGAGACGACCATCGACCTAGTGTAGCAAAAATGTGAATCAGCCGATGAGCTGACATGTTTCCATTGCTCGACAGTCGGATATCGACCGTGTCGTACCGACTGCAGTCGTAATTGTCGATGTCGTTGAGTCAACATGTGAACACGTAGGGGTGTCTGCCGCAGACCTCCATGGTCAACAATGTACGATGAACGGTGCTACTAGGCGGCTTCCAACGTCGCGTTGGGCAGTGGTCATAGTGTTTTGGTTCGTCAGTGTATCTTACCATTGATCACTAACAAATGGTTCAAATGGCTCTGAGCACTATGGGACCTAACATCTGAGGTCATCAGTTCCCTAGGACTTAGAACTACTTAAATCTAACTAACCTAAGGACATCACACACATCCATGTAAGCAGAATTCGAACCTGCGACCGTAGCAGCAGCGCGGTTCCGGACTGAAGCACCTAGAACCGCTCGGCCACAGCGGCCGGCCGATCATTAACACTTTTTTTGTTACTGTAATCTGAAGCCAGGACTTCAGAGTTGTTATGCACTCTGATAGTGTATTGGTGCCACAACTCTGTATCCTTAGACTTCTCAACATCAAACTGTCTCTTGACCATGTTGTTCCTCTTTCTTTTATAACACAGCTATAGTTGTTGTTTGCCGGTCACCAGGTAAAGGTCTGTGTCCGCAGCAGCTCCTCTGTAAGATCTAATATCTGTCATGTACTCCTGTTTCCTTCATCTATAGCTATATGGTCAATCTGATTGATTGAATTAGCATCTGGGGAAGTCCAGGACCCTTTTGTACACTCTCCTTGCCAACTAGTGGCCTATAAGTGCCTTCCTGTCCAACTTTGGTACAGAAATTTCACAAAATGTTCTTAATATTGTAATACGTAATATAGTTAAGATTAAATTGTTTTGTAGAAATTGTGGCACATTCGCACTTTACTCAAAGAAAATTTTCATATTCTAACTGCAACTAACGAAAGGAGACATTTAAAGTGACCCGATGTTTCTTAGCAGATACTGTAACTCACCCTAAAGAATAGGAAGCCGTTCTGTGGAAATTCTTGACGTTGATAACAGACGGAGCGGATGGTACCCATATGTTATTCACTACAGAGATTCTCGGAATGCTTGAAACAGTTCGATCACAATGACCAAATAAACGCTGTTAAACACAGTAATTCAATTTACGCCACTTCAGTCATTCTTTTCATTCATTTTTTTAAACATTGTTGAAGAAATCAGCGATCATAACGTAATATTTGAGATTGATTAGAAAACGGTGTAGATCAAAACTGTAATATAATACAGTACATAAATTTGAGGGATAGATAAATAGAACTTAAAATCAGTTATAAAATTACGTAGCATAAATATGCCCACACTGATGGACAATAGTTGTGCATGGAGCAGGAGCCACTGAATGGCGCTTGTCAGCTGCTGGAGAGAGCAGTGCGGCTGACGGTTTGATGTCAGCGTTGGCCAATCAGGTATAATTCGGGAGAATTATGTGTAGAAAGATGTGTTTGTTACTAAATAGAATGTCAAAATTACGAAGAATAATTATTATAAAATTGTTGTTGTTGTTGTTGTGGTCTTCAGTCCTGAGACTGTTTTGATGCAGCTCTCCATGCTACTCTATCCTGTGCAAGCCCCTTCATCTCCCAGTACCTACTGCAATCTACATCCTTCTGAATCTGCTTAGTGTATTCATCTCTTGGTCTCCCTCTACGATTTTTACCCTCCACGCTGCCCTCCAATACTAAATTGGTGATCCCTTTATTAAAATTATTATTTTTTAATTATTTTTTATTAAAATTATTATTTTTTCATTATTATTATTTATTAAAATTATTATTATTTATTTTTTACTAAAATTATTATACGTAATTTTGACGTTTTATTTGTACGTCTCTGTTTCGAAAATTCCAAAAACCGACGAGTCTTATTTACAATGATTTTAGTGAGCTAACACCTCGCAGTCCATCTAATCGTAGTGATGAATCCTGTCAGAAGACAGCACTAATCATGGAAGATCCGCTGAAACTGGTAACCACTCTTAGCACTTCACATGCAGTTCACTACATTTATTCGTCGCATTGCACTCAATACTTGATGGACGGTATATGGAGCTATTCACTTCCTTTTTCACCTATTTGAGTAACGGATAATATAAACTATTACGTAAAGTAATGAACTCTCTCTTTATTGCAACAAAAATCCTGCAAAATCCTGGGAAGGACTTTTTAATCAAAATTTTCGTTTGTATTGTCTCAATGCGACTGTAATGTTTGAAGTCTTTTATAGTAACATATCGTCTTCGTCCATTACACTACATGTTTCTTACTACGTCTGGCGGATACCTACATTAAAGCAATATTTCGATGGGCTACATCAATTTTTTAGCGTAGCATTTGTTTTAGTAGCTACAAGAAATTGGTAAACTGAGACAATTTTCTAGGTTGTAGTTTTGCCTTAGTTTTAGGAAATGCTTAGGAACCTGTCCTGTGTCAAGTTGAAATATTTGATTTCTATTCTTTGTTTCTATGCCCAGTCTTTCTAGTATTGTTTGTTACCAAATTACTTTTTTATGAATTTCAGTTTCGTTCGTTACTATGTTCTTGTATGACTAGTCGTTGCGGGTCTAAACTTAATTCTGTGATATTTTGCAAAGTTTTATTTTCAGTACATTTTTGAACCATCTTTACTAGTCATCCCAACTTCCAGGTCCAGACTTTGTTGTCACCGCTCAGTAGTGCAGCAGATGCGGCTTCACCGTACTTATACAAACCCTTTCTGCCCTCGTTATATGAGAAACCGCACCTGTCGAACTGGGTAGCTTTTATATGTGAATATTTTAAACTACCTCCAGCACAGCTTTTGTGAAGGAATGCAAGAGGATATTAAAAATTATTTTGCAGCCTTTGCATAGTATTAATGGACAAATGTAATGAATACGGTTGCTCTTCATAGCTACTGTTAGGGAAACAGTGATCTGTATATCTACTTCTATTTTTAGTACTGGATAATTCGCTATGAAGTACAATACGATTTACCTAAAATATAAATACTGTATGGCTTTTATAGCAATACTAATAACAATTTCAAATAGAAGTTGCGAACTTCGTTTAGCGTCTCGTATTCTCAAGCTGTATCCCTAAGTTTTCCGCCGAGGACAAATGTCTGTCTCTCCAAACTGTTCTACTACCGCATGGAGCCAAAATGCCTTGCAGTTCATTAGCAGAGAAGTTTATCGATTGGCTGCTGTCCAAGCACGTGATTTTCAAACTGTGAGAAAACTTTTGAGCCAACTGAAAGGAGAAAATTTATGTGTTGTGGCGTGAGCGGTGAATACATTTTCAAACCGTTAGAAAGTTCTGATTCAATATGAGCTGGGTAGCTACTTTCATCCAGGCAGTCTTTGTCGTATTGCCAAATTCAGTATTAATATAGATACTGTATATGAAACACCTCTTTTTATTGTTTAACTACTTGCATAATCCGTAGTTTTTATAATATAGTTTACATAAGACAAGTTAATAATGTCTACCAAACTGAGACGCGAACATAGATGATACACTTCTGGGGCTAAGGACCGTAGCAAATGGGCTATTCCAGCACACTCAATGACGCGAGTACCAAGCTTCAGCTTGTTGCAGGGTTCTCCTCAATCTTTTACGAACTCTGAATGTGTCCATCAGGCGGTCTCGGACAGCCGAGTTGGTAACGCACTGCACTAGCAACGCAGGTGTTCCTGATCAGGCACATAGTTGTGTCATATTTAGTCAATTCGGTGCGTGGTGGTTGTTAGTTTACAGACACTGCCGTAAGATATCGCAACATAAAGGAATTGTGTGACGAGAACAAAAGTTTGCAGGCGTGTTATTGCATCAAAAAGACGATTTCTATTCAATTTCGCGCCAGTTTCTCAAGAATGATCCTGAGCGTTAGCTACTTTTGAGATTGGATGTGGTGAGCTGTTAATCTAAAATGTCCTTAAGTAGACAAAGATGCCATTATCAAGACGTCGCTGATCGTGAGCGATGTCATGTAACAGTGCTATCAGAAGCTGAATGTTCCCTCTGCGATACTGCACAAAGACTTGGCAGGAATGTAGCCACTGTACCTCATTGTTGGTAGCTTTGGTTGCCAAAAATGTACGGTAGCAGGAACACAGGGCTCCGGATGGCCATGTGAGACTACCGGGACGGAAACCATCGTATTCGCTGTATAGACCTGGCGCTTTGTACTTCACGTGGAAGAACAATTTGAGCAGCCGTTGGCACAACAGTGATACGAAGAACTGTTACAAATCGGTTACTTCAAGGACAGCGCCGAGCCAGGCGCCCTGTAGCGTGCACTCCACTGACGCCGAAGCACCGTTATTGACGACTTCATTGGTGTCAACGAGAGCTCGTTGGAGGGCAGAGTGAAGGTCTGTTCTGATTTCTTCTCCCGTGCAGCGGGCCCGGTTTCGACTCCCGGCCGGGCTGGAGATTTTCTCCGCTCATGGACTGGGTGTTGTGCTGTCATCGTCATTTCATCTTCATCACCGGCACGCAAGTCGCCCAATGTGGCGTCTACTGAAATAAGACTTGCATTCGGCTGCCGAACTTCCCCGGATGGGCCTCCTGGCTAAAAATGCCACACGAGTATTTCATTTCATGAGAGATGATTCTGCCTCGATGCCAGCGGCGGCTCTGTGTTAGTTATGAGGAGACTCGTAGTGGGATCGCAACCAGCCTGCCAGCGTGCTAGAGACACTGAACCTGCTCCTGAAGTTACGGTCTGGGGCGCGATTTCGTATGACAGCAGGAGCACTCTTGTACTACCCTGAAACCAAATATGTACGTCAACTGGTGATTCAGCCTGTTGCGCTGCCATTCATGAACGTATACCAGGGGGTGTTCTCCAACAGGGGTAACGCTCACCCACACACCGCTGTTGTAACCCAACATGACGGCTCTGCAGAGTGCCGACATGTTGTCTTGGTCTGCTCGATCTCCAAATCTGTCTCCAATCGAGCACATATGGGAAATCAACGGACGACAACTCCAGCGACATCTACAGCCAGCATTAACGGTTCTTGTATTGACCGATCAAGTGCAACAGGCATGGAACTCCATTCCAAAAACTGACATTCGTCACCTGTACAACGCAGTTTACGTACGTTTGAATGCTTGCATTCAACATTCTGGCGATTACACCAGTTATTAATGTAACAGCATTTTACATTTACATTAACCTTTGATCCTGTATTGTTAATTATTTACCTGCTACCTAGACAAATATATTCTTGAAATTCCATTACTCTCCATTATTTTTTGGTGTTGCGACTTTTTCCGTCAGTGTGTTTTGAAGGTGTATGAAAGGCATCGTAGTGTGCTGATTTTGGACATTTACAAGTCATCTCCATCAGTATGGAGTATTTTACTACATTTACAACCAATAGCAGTCGAAATCTTGGTCAAGGTCATGATACGACAACGCTGCCACGTAAGGCACTAATGTAAAAGCGACGTATACTGGTCATGAAGACAATATTACAGAAATGGAAAAGAAAGTAAATGAAGGTGGAGTGAAGGATATGATACTGCGTTAAAAATTTGACACACCACTGAAAGACCAAAGCCGAAACAAGGACACTAGTGTAAACGACATTCCCTCAATAACTGAGTCCTTGGGAAAGCAAGCCATGAGAGAACTTTTCCACCCCCTGTGCAAGATGTATGAGGCAGACGATATACCCTCAGACTTCAAGAAACAAATAATACTTGAAAAGTAATACTTCCAGTTCCAAAAAAAGTCAAACGCTGAAAGACATGAAGACACTGAAGCATCAGTTTAATAAGTCATGGTAGCAAGTTGCTGACACGAATAATTTACAGAAGAATAGGAAAACTGGTACGAGCCGACGTAACAAAGCACAAGTAATTCTGACCCTTTGTCGTTTCTTAGAGGAAATGTTAAAGAGAAGCATTCCTACGTTTATAGCATTTTCAGATTTACAGGAAGCTTTTGACATTGTTGACTCGAATAGACTGGTTGAATAAAAATTTTTAAATAAAAATATTCTAGGATCGTATGTAGTTGCTAAAAATTAAAATTTATTAATCAGGTGACTGGTTTCGTTATTGTTACGATCATAATCAGACTTTTAAAACTCCGCAAAAAGAGTAATACATGTGGTGTCACCGCCAGACACCACACTTGCTAGGTGGTAGCTTTAAAGCGGTCGCGGTCCATTAGTACATGTCGGACCCGCGTGTCGCCACTGTGTGATCGCAGACCGAGCGCCACCACAAGGCAGGTCTCGAGATACGGACTAGCACTCGACCAGTTGTACTGACGACGTAGCTAGCGACTATACTGACGAAGCCTCGCTCCTTTGCCGAGCCTATAGTTAGAATAGCCTTCAGTTAAGTCAATGGCTACGACCTAGCAAGGCGCCATTAGTAACATTGCATGTATCTAAAGAGTCTCACTTGTATCGCCACAATCTCCAGATTTACCAAAAGGACGGATTAAAGTTAAGTATTCCAGGAGCTACGTACTTTTCTTTATAGCATTCATTACGTATCCTGTTTCAGACCTCACGCCATCCTGCTTTAACTTAGCGCGTGCCTTTCGGCTTCTTCTCATTGTATCTAGGCTGTCTTGTCTAGACACAACAATACATATAAATAATGTAACTAATTTAAGGTACGACTGCGTTCCCACCCCCTACCTTCGTTGAAGTTTCGGAGGTAGTCAGGATAAAACACAGCGAGCGAAAGGTATTTACAACTTGTACACAGTCTTGTAATAAGATTCGAAAATTGACAAAGCAGTTAAGGAAAAAAAGGAGACATTTAGAAATGGGATTATAGTTCAGGAAGAACAATTAAAAAACTAAGATACTTGCCGAAGATATTGAAATTCTATTAGAGATTGCAAAACACTAGCAAGAGCATTTGAGCAGAAGGGATACTGTCTTGTAAAGAGTTTATAAGATGACCAGCAACAAAGTAAAACAAGGGCAATGTAATGTACTGAAGCACTTCAGGTGATACTGGGCGATGTAGAGTCAACTACGAGACACAAAAGTTTTCTTATTTAGGAAGCAAAATAACCGATGATGGCCGCAGTAGAGAATGCAGACTGCCTACAGAAAGAAATACATTTCTGAAAAAGAGGAATCTGTTAGCATCAACTATAAATTTAATTGTTAGGAAGTCTTTTCTGGAGTTCTGGAGCGTGCCGTTCGTTGTACATGAGTAAAAAGTAAGCGATAAGCTCTTGGGAAAAGAAGAGAATACAAGATTGTAAAATGTCTTGCTACAGAAGACTGCTAAGATTAAACGGGTGGATAAAGTAACTAGTGAGGAAGTACTGAATCTAATTGGGAAAAACGGGTGTTTATGGCATTACTTGACTGAAAGAATCGATCTGTTTGTAGGACACATCCTGAGGCATCAAAGAATCTTCAGTTTGGCAATAGAGGTAAGTGTGGGGACGAAAATTGTAGAGGAATATCAAGAGATGAATACGGTAAGCAGATTCAAATGGATGTAGGTGTGACAGCTATACAGAGATGAAGAGGCCTGCGAACGACTGACTGGCACAGAGAGCAGCGTCCAGCCAGTCTTCGGACAGAAGACTACAGCAACGCAGAATAAGAGAACTCTTTCTACTGTGTGTCACTTTCAATAGGCCCTTTGTGTGACACTCGTAGATTTTAATAGACCGGTTAAGTTATCTGCAGTTCTCGTTTATGAGTTTCTGTCTATTTCAATGACAGGTTGTGTTTGTCCATGTTACTGAGCATTTTAGAAGTGTTCATATATGCAAGTTTTGAAAATGTAACATCCTAACAGAAATTATGCTCGACTAAGTACTTTTTCTCCAGTCTAATGTATGACTGAAAAATTTTTAAACTATTGCCTCAATACTCCACAATGATCATTAAATTTTTTTTTTGATAGCTCCGTTTAATTCAAAACTTGGCAAATGTGCACTGTAAATAGAACAGTTTTGTGAATGATGGGGAAATTAGCTTCATTTTCCAGACGACCCAGCAACTTGTCGATTTTGCTGTCTATAGGACAGTTGACAGAAAAACGTTAAATCGGTAAAAGCGTTACTCTCGCTCCAAGTGTCGTCAATGCTTGAATATTTCCACGTAATCGTTATAAGTCTTTCACCTATGTTGGAACGTGGAGGCAAACGGAAAGCCATTTGTCGCTTCGTTTGAAACCTTTTGAAAGAATCAGCGATCCATCTGAATCACAGTGAGGGGCATTTGAATTCATACCTGTTTAATCATACATGGGTTCGAATACTTATTGTATCAATACGTTACTTACGAACGGAAAGAGAAATAGTAGCAAACGTGGTTCTATGATGTATAGCGAGGTGAAATCATAGAAACTATATAATATTTCGTGAACGTGTCATGATGGTAACCTAAAGTTGTTTGTGCTTGGTTTCGTTTAGTTTTTGTATGTTCCACGCATCATTCTCATGAGAAACCGCCATGATGTAGGGCTTGTCATTAGGCTCACAAATATGATACATTTCCTCTGTGAAAACGCGGCTACATGTAGGCCATTTAAATAAGCGAATTTTTAAAGTCTTAAACTACGCAATATTTAGTAGATGTAGTGCTACCACTTAAATACGAACCACCCTTAACTCCATCTACGGAGTAAGAGGAGTTGTTAAGTAGGAGTTATTTAAATCTGTTTTTAAAATTTTCGTCACGATGGAGGAGCTTAATTACATTTATGTCTGCATAGGTTGCTACTTTCTGTGCAGGAGTAATTTTACGTTGTGGGTAATAGTAACTGTTTTCCTTACAGTGACTGTTCTTCTGGCGAGTATTGTATTTATTAATGCGACTATTATTTTCAAATTTTGTCTGGTTCATAAAAGAGTATGTATAATGTGAGTATGTATAATTTAATGCTTAAATTTTGGAACGGTAGTACAATGATGGACTTAGTATTATCCTCTGCAATGATAGGTTTGTATGTATGTGTAGAATAACCCTCAAGCATATAATTCCATGAGACAGCAGTGAATGGAAGTACGTAAAATAAACGAATTTTCTAATTGTTTCATCAGAATAATCATCATCTACACGTAGACCAAACGTTTCATATCTCAAGCGTTTGAGAAAACTACGGGGTATTTTTTATTCTGTTTTATATCTAACTATTTCCCTTTCCCTCTCTTCTAGGGAGGAGGACCCCTTTGTGATTAATGACATTGCACTCCTCGGAAAAAATTGATTACATTTTTTTTATTTCTCTTCATCACCAATTTTTTTTCTATTCGTCGAGATTGCTTTAATTTTTTTTTTTAATGACGATTACAGTTCAACATGAACTATCCTCAGATCTAGTTGTTGGACTGGTTAATCTTGTAAGCGATACAATCAATTCCGAGAGTGTTTCATATCGAACGGAAACTTGACATTGTGTACAAAATTAAAGCAGTCTGGACGGATAATCGAAAATCTTTTTTACAGGTGTTTGAGGGTCTTCTCCGAGGACATTTTGTCAGTTTACGCACCAATAGTTCTTCCATAAAACGAAGTATTATGCAGTAACATTATTCCCACCGACATACTAGAGACGTAACCCGTCGAGGTGATAGCAGCGTCACCTGGCAAGGAATGACTTAGTCAGACACACGCACGGTGCATGAAGTATCAACGAGTGTGCTATCTGTGTGTAGAACGGTGGAGACGCGCGATCAGTCTGAGTTTGACCGAGGACAATTGTGATGGCTCGGGGGCTCGGAACGAGCATTTCGGAAACTGAACGGCTTGCCTGGCGTTCGAGGAGTGCTGTGGTGAGTATCTTCAACATGTGGCGAAGCTGAAGTGAAACCACGTCCAGACGTCGTGGAGCTGGACAGTCACCCCTCTTTGCCGATGTCGAACGTCATACGCTCGACAGATGGTAAAGCATGACAGGCGGAGAACAGTGGGAGAACTAACAGCAGACTTTATTGCTCGCAGAGTACAAGTGTGTCTGAACTGACAGTGCATCGAACACTCCTAACGATAGGCCTCCACAGCCGACGACCCATGTTTGTGCCAACGTCAACGCCACGACATTTCATGCCCTGATGAATCCCGATACCTTCACCATCATGCCGATGGGAGGGCGTGAATCCGCCCCTTACAGTGGAACATCTCCTTCACATCAGTGCTGCGGGACAGAGACAAGATTGCGGCTGCTCCATTATGCTCTCGGGAACATTCACGTGGGCATCCATGGGTACAGTAGAGCTCGTGCAAGGCACCATGATGGCCAAGGGGTACCCCTGCAAACCACGTACACCCCTTCACGAATATCATGTTGCCCGATGGGAGTGATGTTTTTCAACAAGATTATGTTCCATTATCATAAGGTCAGGAGTGTGATGGAGTGATTCGAGGAACACAGCGGTGAGTTCCAGTTGACGTTCTGGCCGCCCAACTCGCCAGACTGAAACCGATACAAAACATCTGGGAAGTTATCGAACGTAACGTCAGAACTCATCACCCCCTCTCAGAACTTACGGAGTTAGGTGACTTATGTGTGCATAGGTGGTGCCAATTCCCTCCAGTGACCTACCAAGCCCTCATTGCTTCCATTCCAAGTCGCGTCGCCGCTGTCATCCGTGCCAACGATGGACAAACCGCTTACTAGGTATGTGGTCATAATGTTCTGTAAGACCAGCGTAGAAGCAAAATTTTCAAATATACATGACATAATTCATGGAGTATTTTGTTGTACAATTATGCTACAACTGTAAGGGTACTTCGGAGTAATAAAGCAATTAATAAACAAATAAAATACCAAATACCAATAAACTAACGAAAACCAACCAAAGTCATGCCTTCCGTTCTGTTGAAGTTTGTCATATAGCTTTGTTACCTAAGGTGATGATTACGACAGTCAGTCCAAATGACACTGCCGACGACCTTTTTCTCTGTAACATATTTGCGGTTATTTTCAGTTGACTGTTTTCGTACTTCCTGCAGTGAGTTCATTTTACCGGTCAGACTGTCTGAAGCTAACACTAGCGGTACACACAAAAGGTATTACGCTGTTGAAATGCTAAAAATGAACAAACTGCGGAGATCGAGTTGAAAACAAAACCGTGCAGCAGCTGTCGCAGATGTACGGCAGACAGGGGCAAAGGCGAACACTCATAGTTGCATCCTTTATATCTGACTCAGCTCAACTGTCAATCATTTCGTTATTTTGAAATAGATAAAGTTGGCTCTAAGTGGAAACGTAACACCTAGTTGTGAAATAAAATTTGCAGTTGACAGCCGTTACAGAAATTCAGAATTTGAAATACGCCGAGGGATAACAGCTTGCTTATGCAAAAGGCTCTGTGTACTGGTGAACACACTGACAGCTCCTATTTCAACAGAGCAATTACCGATCTAGGTTTAAGTTGGAGTGGCCAGGGAGGGAGACTGAGTTCCAGCGTGAGATTAGAAAGTTTGGTTTCTCATTCCACAAAGACGTCTTCATTTATGGTGACTGGGTCCATAGTAGGGGCTATCACGGAGGAGATTATTGCTGCGTTTTGTGCCACTGTATGCCCTGGATAAATATCTTTATACACTAGCGGCCTGTACATTGAAGGCTTCGTCTTTAATAGGACCTCCACGTTTGGTCTTCGGTTTCTCATTACACACGGGCCAGTCACATTAAAATGACCTTCGCCTGCCTTCGTTGTAACGTGCAATAAAGGTGGTTATTCGTGGATTTTTCGGGTGGTCACATTAATGTGATTGGACTGTGTATCTTGTCCTAATCCGTCTCAGTATTCAGTCGGAGTATTTTTTGATGGTTATGACTTTATAATTCGGTAGACATCATTTTGGATGTCCGGTAGTGGAGGCCTGTCAAACCGCGTAGTGATCTTCTGTCATACAAAATCCGAGTTCCTACGCGCTTAAACATACTTCCCGTAGAGGCAGCCCCGAACTGATACAATGGCAGTGTGACAGTCTTTTGTATATTGCTGCATCTTCGGTGCAACTACGGAGCAGTCATTGTATCTGTCGTGTTTCCTTGTTTTGTGTTCCCTATCACATACTCCAAGTGGATCTTCCGGATCATATGTTAGTGGAAGTACACGGTCTGGTATGTCATTTTCTCACAGATTTTGACGTACGTCTGTATCCTCTTGTTTCATTTAATTCTGAAGTGTCTCTGTCTGAACCGTATTGCTTGTTTCTTTGTCGCCCAACTGATAAGCATTGCATTGAGCTGAATAGTAACTGTTGTGAGCCCGGTGAACCAACGCTGTATGCAGTGGACTCAGAATACGTTGCGACTATTCTAGAATCCGGTCAGCGTGAGGAACCCACAGCAGTTACATCCCAATATCAAGAAAGAAAGAGTTTAAAGTCCCATCCGAAAATACTACTACCATCATTAATTAAATCCGCCATGGTAAATATATGTCAAACCGGTGACAAGACTTTCTGATACTGCGTAGCGCAGTGATTAGGACCTCTATTCTTGAGCATCAGAGTTTTCGGATTCCCATCAGAAGAACGTGGTTTAAAAATTCATTCGATTTTTATAAATCACAAAAAATAAAATTTACAACGTTCCTAAATGAAATATCTGTTGATTATCATATCATTGTTTTCGATGTGAGCTGCGATCCGCTGTGGAGATGAGCTGTATAATTTACATCAGTGATTCCAAATGCAAGTGCCAGATGCATTATTTTACTTTGCACTGCTCTATATTACACGGGCCAACAAGACGAAGTAGCCCAAGGAGGTGATGTTCCCACCATTGCTTTCCGTAAAGGATGGAGGTATATTTCAGGTCTGAGAAAAACAATGCCTCAGTAAAAAAAAAAGACCAAGCGAGAGCATTCGAAACTGTAAACGCAAATAAACCGAAGCATGCGTACTCTGCGGGCAAGATTTTAAAAGAGTAGGAGTTTTCTGTAATGCGGTTACCTCCTTCCCACTGTGACCTTAATCCAGCATAACTGATTTGCTAAATAATTAAAAAAATATTTGAGAATGAAATGTAGACAATGATCAGTCAAAGCTTTGAAAAAAAAAACTGGCTCAGCGTTCCGTCCAGTAATTAGCTGTACTAACTGCAGAAGATTGGATGAAAAGCCTGCCGGAGCGGCCGAGCGATTCTAGGCGCTTCAGTCTGGAACCGCGCGATCGCTACGGTCGCAGGTTCGAATCCTGCTTCGGGCATGGATGTGTGTGATGTCCTTAGGTTAGTTAGGTTTCAGTAGTTGTAAGTTCTAGGGGACTGATGACCTCAGATGTTAAGTCCCATAGTGCTCAGAGCCATTTGAACCATTGGATGAAAGTGTGTGCGGATATTACTCATTCTGAAATGGAGCATTGGCACTGAAATACTTCAGTAGAACTGGAACTTTGGATGGTTACAATACAAGTTGTACTTGAAGAGAGTGACGAGGACGTCACGGTCAACTACCCCAGCTGACCACTGTCCAGAAGGAAGTTGTGCAGGCATGACAACAATCTTCGGTGTTGTAGAAGCGAAACACCAAATTATAAACTTAAGATTTACTAAAATTTTTTCGTCTAAATTTTGTGAGTATTTTAACGTCCCCAGTATACACAACCGGCCTGTAGTTGCGTAGCCTAGTGTCGGTCGTCGTGTGACGAGGGCCTCCCGGCGGGTAGACCGCTCGCCTGGTGCAAGTCTTTCGATTTGACGCCACTTCGGCGAATTGCGCGTCGATGGGGTTGAAATGATTACGATGAGGGCAACACAACACCCAGTCCCTGAGCGGAGGAAGTCTCCGACCCAGCCGGGAATTTACAGAGTGTTTCAAAAATGACCGGTATATTTGAAACGGCAATAAAAACTAAACGAGCAGCGATAGAAATACACCGTTTGTTGCAATATGCTTGGGACAACAGTACATTTTCAGGCAGACAAACTTTCGAAATTACAGTAGTTACAATTTTCAACAACAGATGGCGCTGCGGTCTGGGAAACTCTATAGTACGATATTTTCCACATATCCACCATGCGTAGCAATAATATGGCGTAGTCTCTGAATGAAATTACCCGAAACCTTTGACAACGTGTCTGGCGGAATGGCTTCACATGCAGATGAGATGTACTGCTTCAGCTGTTCAATTGTTTCTGGATTCTGGCGGTACACCTGGTCTTTCAAGTGACCCCACAGAAAGAAGTCACAGCGGTTCATGTCTGGCGAATAGGGAGGCCAATCCACGCCGCCTCCTGTATGTTTCGGATAGCCCAAAGCAATCACACGATCATCGAAATATTCATTCAGGAGATTAAAGACGTCGGCCGTGCGATGTGGCCGGGCACCATCTTGCATAAACCACGAGGTGTTCGCAGTGTCGTCTAAGGCAGTTTGTACCGCCACAAATTCACGAAGAATGTCCAGATAGCGTGATGCAGTAATCGTTTCGGATCTGAAAAATGGGCCAATGATTCCTTTGGAAGAAATGGCGGCCCAGACCAGTACTTTTTGAGGATGCAGGGACGATGGGACTGCAACATGGGGCTTTTCGGTTCCCCATATGCGCCAGTTCTGTTTATTGACGAAGCCGTCCAGGTAAAAATAAGCTTCGTCAGTAAACCAAATGCTGCCCACATGCATATTGCCGTCATCAATCCTGTGCACTATATCGTTAGCGAATGTATCTCGTGCAGCAATGGTAGCGGCGCTGAGGAGTTGCCGTGTTTGAATTTTGTATGGATAGAGGTGTAAACTCTGGCGCATGAGACGATACGTGGACGTTGGCGTCATTTGGACCGCAGCTGCAACACGGCGAACGGAAACCCGAGGCCGCTGTTGGATCACCTGCTGTACTAGCTGCGCGTTGCCCTCTGTGGTTGCCGTACGCGGACGCCCTACCTTTCCAGCACGTTCATCCGTCACGTTCCCAGTCCGTTGAAATTTTTCAAACAGATCCTTTATTGTATCGCTTTTCGGTCCTTTGGTTACATTAAACCTCCGTTGAAAACTTCGTCTTGTTGCAACAACACTGTGTTCTAGGCGGTGGAATTCCAACACCAGAAAAATCCTCTGTTCTAAGGAATAAACTATGTTGTCTACAGCACACTTGCACATTGTGAACAGCACACGCTTACAGCAGAAAGACGACGTACAGAATGGCGCACCCACAGACTGCGTTGTCTTCTATATCTTTCACATCACTTGCAGCGCCATCTGTTGTTGAAAATTGTAACTACTGTAATTTCGAAAGTTTGTCCGCCTGAAGATGTACTGTTGTCCCAAGCATATTGCAACAAACGGTGTATTTCTATCGCTGCTCGTTTAGTTTTTATTGCCGTTTCAAATATACCGGTCATTTTTGAAACACCCTGTAGGATTGACATTCAGTCGCGCTGACCGTTCAGCTACCGGGGGCGGACTAGTGCCGGTGATGTAACTTTAATGGATCTAGACCGACACAGAGGCATACATGATTCTCATGGGAATATTTTCTCTTAGTCTTTTAGCTCCAAACTTCCAAATGCTAGGGACGGAAAATATTAACGAACTCCAACGGCACACATTTAGTTAACAAAGTACAAAAATTGAACAAAATGATTTTATACACAACAATGCGCCCAGCTTGGATTGGGAAGACCTGAAAACTAATCCGCCAGCCTATCGTGAATTCAGACTCAAAACTCAAATTCTTTAGTGAAATTACTGGGTCTTCCGAGAAACTCACAGCTATTCGGTGGGCATATAACGTCCCACACAGCAGTTTTCACTGCCCTAAACACACTTCGTGAGAAAATATATGAAGCGCCCAGAAAAAATGGTTGGCTGTCATAACTCGGTATACGTGCACACTAGTGGCAGGTGTATAAATGATTAAGATTTGCAATTCTCTCTGACAGGTGTAAATTTTACCAGAGTGTATTAGTGTTGTCCATGTTTAGTGTTGTAACCAGGTCTCGTAGTTTATATGAGGGCGTGAACGACTTCAGATCGTGAGTGATGACTGTGAAGGATACAGAGATTTCACATACAAATGCGAGACGGCATTTTTAGCACCTCATAGAGTTTGAAAGGGGCCTCTTTGTGGGTCTCCACTTAGCCGGCTGATCGAACTGGGCAATATATAGATTTGAGGACTTTTTCGGTTGTGACAGTGACCCGATGTTGAATGCATGCGAACGGGCAGATAGGATACTCGTCACTAAGGTCCCAGTCGAACACGTCTGCCACACAAGGACGACAGGAATATGGTGCACCAAGGATAAGCAATGGACAACCTTCAGCTTTCTATGTTATCCGACCATTCGTCGGATATTAGCAGCAGCCGGAATAGAGGCTTCACTGTCCTATTTATAGGCTGCCGTTAACACAAGAACAGAAACGACTGTTGGTGGAGGGTTAGTTGCTTAGGATTAAAACTGCAGACGGCAGAAACGAGGTAAATGTACTGACCGTGGAAGTGACGGTTCATCGTACTGTACACTGTTACATGGGAAACAATAATGTCCACTGAAGGAGTAAAATGCACTGGAGTACGTCGTAAACGAGCGTATGAGGATGGAATTTGACATATCTAGAGCTCAATAAACACACACAGCATAACTAGAACGGACAGCCACGCTGTACAAAGTATTCTAGCACTAAACGTGTCAATAATAGTGTCGTAAGAGATTGTGTTTGGATATGCAAGCAATCGTGGCACAAGTTTTGATCTGTAGGTGGCCCAGAATATACTACTAACAATGGGTCCCCAATTTTAAGGCCATTGACTTTCAATGCGTGAATGAATGAAGTGCAGACATTTCAGTTGGCAACGCTACAAATCAATCTGTTATCATAAATTTTACTTCGCATTCAGATTGAGTGGCTTCTCCAACTCATGACAGGAGGTTCAACCTCCAATTCTAGCCTAGACCTCGAGCTATGAAATGTTTTAATAGAGGGTGCCCTCTCACTTAGGCCCTGATTATAATGAAGTTTGTGTTAGTAACGTCTGTCGCAAATGATTAGTAGAATTAAGTGACGGAACGATTTCGTTTCTTTCGATCACGCATGGATGAAATTTTACTTTGTAACATGAAGACACTAAATATAAGCGGTCAGATTGTCTCCAAATATTGTACATTGGACTAGACAGTCAATACTGGTTTCCAAATGGCAGGCAACTGCAGAGGTTTGCCGGTAACAAAGGTGTCAAAATGGAGCAAGCGCAGAGTGACGGCCCACCGTCCACGCAGTGCGAGTAATTTGTGTTTCTCAGCATGCAAAGTTCCAAAAGCTAAGAGCTGGGAGAATATGGGCAAATCCTGATTTGGTTGTTTTTCACGCTATTTGCTTCCCTTGTCTCTGATCCAAAACGTAGACCTTAGGTTAGGTTCCATCAGAGATTACACCGTTAACGCACCCAGGGATTTGTATTCTCACTCCTTAGCTTCATCAGCACGGAGTCAAATCATTACTTTCCATACTAATCTAGACCACGAACTACACTATATGTGAGTCTATCCCAAGCACTACAGGAAAATTCTAATTGACAACTGCTTCATCGTAACAAGCCAGGGCGAAAGCACTACATAGAAGTCAATAACATTCATAAGCATGAGAAAAGCTCAGAAAGTAAATGCAAAGAATGCGTATTTTCGAAAAACGTGCGGGAAGAGTACTAGCAGTTCGTATTTTCTAGTGTAATAGACGTCACCTGCTAAGAGGCACTCTGGAAGTGAAGGATCTCCAACACATTGAAAAATGTTCGTAGATACCGCAATACGGACGTCATCTAGTTAGCTCACCAATGGTTGCCAATATCATTTTCTCGCTGACTTCCTCCTACGTAATATGAAAATACATTAACTTAAGTTTAAACTATAGAGCAGGCAGTTACCACAACCAAGGTTTTGTATTCTCATTTTGAGCTTCGCTGTCTCACAAACAAAATTTCACTTTCCAAATCAAACTAGACATCTGGCTACGTTACAGATCAGTCTATCAAAAAAACAATCTACTGAATCCTTTAATAGAATTAAAGGTTCTGTAATGTATAATGGAAATGCTTTTTTCAAATGGTTCAAATGGCTCTGAGCACTATGGGACTCAACTGCTGTGGTCATCAGTCCCCTAGAACTTAGAACTACTTAAACCTAACTAACCTAAGGACATCACACACATCCATGCCCGAGGCAGGATTCGAACCTGCGACCGTAGCAGTCGCACGGTTCCGGACTGCGCGCCTAGAACCGCGAGACCACCGCGGCCGGCGGAAATGTTTTTTTCATCATTAACACACAGCTTCTGCTAGTGTGTGTGACCCTGCTACAAACGTGTGATACACCCATTTGTTGTAATTCAGAGGTTTTTTCAGCGCTATTAAGGTCAGCAGCCACCACAACAATCTCAGGATTAGGTAGGAAGAGAAAATTCACTATATTAAAAACATCAAAAGCAGGGCTAGCGTACGAGAGCATAAGAATACGCATCCTCAAGTTTTCCAGTACAGTTAATAATTTGGAACATACTGAATTTAAAAATTTAGTAATGAAACCTAAACTCTTTGGCATTTCTAAACTGTAGGAATAAAATCACATTATCGCCACCTGACATGTATGTGAACGTGTGTATAACAATAGGACCCTTTCACAGTTAATTGACGTAAAAACTCACCACAAAGTGGGTTTGACACGCACAAACAGTTTGCGAAACTTTCAAAATTACACTACGATATACATATGTAACGACTTTGCTTGACTTTATAATGGTTGTCCTTTAATGTCAAAGTTTAGTGGCACTGCTTGAAATTAGAAGCAGATCACATCCACGAGAAAAACATTAATCAGTATTGCAGTCCTTTGCGATTAGTTTTATGCCATATGTTTCTTGTAGGAGTGGCTCAGGGTTGGTAAGTGTGTGTGTTTGACTCTGATGCAATGCGATTAGGAGGATTTTTGTTTAAGATTTCCTATCTGAGAGAGAAATGATAAGTTGAGAACGTAATTGAATCATTTTTTTTTTTTTTTTTTTTTGTCATCAGTCTACTGACTGGTTAGATGCGGTCCGCCACGAATTCCTTTCCTGTGCTAACCTCTTCATCTCAGAGTAGCACTTGCAACCTACGTCCTCAATTATTTGCTTGACGTATTCCAATCTCTGTCTTCCTTTACAGTTTTTGCCCTCTACAGCTCCCTCTAGTACCATGGAAGTCATTGCCTCATGTCTTAGCAGATGACCTATCATCCCGTCCCTTCTCCTTATCAGTGTTTTCCACATATTCCTTTCCTCTCCGATTCTGCGTAAAACCTCCTCATTCCTTACGTTATCAGTCCACCTAATTTTCAACATTCGTCTATAGCACCACATCTCAAATTCTTCGATTCTCTTCTGTTCCGGTTTTCCCACAGTCCATGTTTCACTACCATACAATGCTGTACTCCAGACGTACATCCTCAGAAATTTCTTCCTCAAGTTAAGGCCGGTATTTGATATTAGTAGACTTCTCTTGGCCAGAAATGCCTTTTTTGCCATAGCGAGTCTGCTTTTGATGTCCTCCTTGCTCCGTCCGTCATTGGTTATTTTACTGCCTAGATATCGGAATTCCTTAACTTCATTGACTTCGTGACCATCAATCCTGATGTTAAGTTTCTCGCTGTTCTCATTTCTACTACTTCTCATTACCTTGGTCTTTCTCCGATTTACTCTCAAACCATACTGTGAACTCATTAGACTGTTCATTCCGTTCAGCAGATCATTTAATTCTACTTCAGTTTCACTCAGGATAGCAATGTCATCAGCGAATCGTATCATAGATATCCTTTCACCTTGTATTTTAATTCCACTTCTGAACCTTTCTTTTATTTCCATCATTGCTTCCTCGATGTACAGATTGAAGAGTAGGGGCGAAAGGCTACAGCCTTGTCTTACACCCTTCTTAATACGAGCACTTCGTTCTTGACCGTCCACTCTTATTATTCCCTCTTGGTTGTTACACATATTGTATATGACCCGTCTCTCCCTATAGCTTACTCCTACTTTTTTCAGAATCTCGAACAGCTTGCACCATTTTATATTGTCGAACGCTTTTTCCAGGTCGACAAATCCTATGTAAGTGACTTGATTTTTCTTTGGCCTTGCTTCCATTATTAGCCGTAACGTCAGAATTGAATCATAGGGAGCGTGAATATTAACGATAGAACGCGTAAACAACGTATTAACAGATGGTTGGTTAATTCGGCAAAGTTATACGATTTGGGTTTGGAATATCTCTCTGTTTTCGAAACTGTATTTTGCATCCTGCAGTGTACGATCAGGTCACAGAGCGGAAATACGTTTCCTACGCAAACAGGTTTATCTCTTGACTTCGGAAAAGAAAAGGTTAGGAGATGAAAGGTTTTGATATAAAAAAAACAGTAGTAAGTATACGATGCTACTATGGCGTAAAGTGCGGCTAAGAGATTAATGTTGCACAGGATTACACAACGCAGCCTAGTGAGTATATGCATGTCTGATCCCATAGTTGAAGAAATAATTTTAAATAACAGAAAAAAGCAAATGGTCTTCAAAAACACAAAGTGAAGGCGGGTGTTTTAGCTTTTAAGATCTCGTGTGTGATGGGACCACAAGAGACGCAACAGAGTTTGAGTAGGATGAGTGTGTGGGCAGTGGCCTCTCGTGATTTGGATCTTAAGCCGGTGGAAAAAAAAACTCGATTACGCTTTAAACCTTAACCCTCATCTTCTGAAAACCGGAGGGATCTCATTTGCGAGACTAAATAAAGTTAAATGTTGGTAGCCTTCCAGTTCCGTGTCGTTAACTGCAAAACTTTTTCCCTAGTCGTGATTCAGTGAATGTCGATAATTGCGGTCCATATGTCTACGGAACGGAGGACTCATTTACAAATAAATTAAATGGACGCATCAATGTTTCGATTTTTGGAGACATGAGTAAAGAATAATGAGTTTAACCAAGAAAACAATGTGCCAGGTCCTTCTGGTCCACTAATGCATATCGTCACTGTATAATTATTGAAACAAAACAAAGACGAAACGGTTTGAAGGGCAGCTGAACCTACAGGATGAGCTCCCTGAAAACTCATCCGACCTATTAAATTACAGTCGAATAATATATATCCAAGGCACACTCTTACGGCAAATAAATAAAATTTCTCTCTCTCTCTCTCTCTCTCTCTCTCTCTCTCTTTCTCTTTCTCTCTCTCTCTCTCTCTCTGTCTCTCTCTGTCTCTCTCTCTTGTGATAAATGAATATTGAAAACAGTTGAACTCCAGACAAATTATTGTTTAAAGAAAGATAATTTTCACGTAACTGACACTTATTTAAATGAACTGAAGACACAGATACGACGTTGTTTGATAAATGTAAATTCTTGGCTCTGTAAACAAATGTACATATGATATAATATATAGAAGCAGTCACCTTATTCATTTGAAGGCGAAGCGGCGAGACGAGGAAACTTCGGCACCTTTGCCGCAGGGTTTAACGAGATGTTGGCGATGAGTGTGCGAGTTGGCGCCTCTTAGTGTCGCACTCTTCCCCACAGCGACAGCTACGTACACAGGTTTCAGGAATGGCTACGATGAACATCTTCCGGTCAGTTGGCGTCCCTATTAGGTCGTGCCCATCTATTCATTAGGAGTACCATTGCTGCATTTATGAAGACAACGAAATGGCGTAAATAAACCTTTTTCACTCGCTCCAAGGAGAGGCGCCTACTTTAGTGCTGAGCGTGTGTCCGTCTCCGCAGTTAGTGCTGGCTGAAGTGAACGTCACTAGAATCTCACTCTGGTGCTGGATGCCACACCGACTACAGGATGTGCGTCACCCTCTCTGGCGGATGCATTGACCAGAAAAAAGTGCTTTGATGTCCTTGTTACATTCTATCGATTGGAGAAGTACCAGTTTCATTACATGAGCACAGCAGTGCTTAATTAGCCTTTGGGTATTTTCCCTGAACTTTAGAGCCCACTGAGATGGCTGCTCATCACGGCAGCGCCACCACAGCTTTGGGCATTAGTTTATGCCCACAGTTACATTGTCCCTTTATTTCATCGACGTGATTAAAAAGAGCTATTGCAGTTCTGTCACGCTGACGTAGCGAAACCCAAGAAATCGTTCCACTACTTTTTTCTGTGAAACTGAAAAGTAACTGAATACAGTTGATAACTGATTTATTGCTTGTATCTGATGTTTCATCAAGCATAATAACCACAATATCCGTATTCTTAATTTCATTACAGACTTCATCTCTCAAAACATCAGCTACTGCATTTATAAAATCATTTTGAATGCTTGCTGAAGTGCTGCGGAAAACCATAGAAGTTACTGAATATTCTTTCAACGGAGGATCAAACTCAGCGTTTGAAAGAAGAAATTTCATGTGATTTCCTTTGTTCGCAATTTCTGAATTTTTCTCGTGGCCTCGTAAGGATCGTTCTTGGTTGGTTGGTTGGTTGTTTTGGGGAAGACCAGACAGCGAGGTCATCGGTCTCATCGGATTAGGGAAGGACAAGGAAGGAAGTCGGCCGTGCCCTTTAAAAGGCATTTGCCTGGAGCGATTTAGGGAAATCACGGAAAACCTAAATCAGGATGGCCGGACGGGGGATTGAACCGTCGTCCTCCCGAATGCGAGTCCAGTGTCGAACCACTGCGCCACCTCGCTCGGTCGGATCGTTCCTGTTTACCTAAACAGCAAATTGCATTAATTAATCCGTTCAGTATTTCCCTGTACCTTCTTACTTTCTCACTGTACAGTTGTATTTCTACTCTTCGTTGAGAACTCAAAAGTTCATCGATTCTAGCAGGGCCGCCAATCAATTCGTTGTGTGTTAAAAAAATACACACATCAAAAGAAGTTTTGCTCAACCCGGCCCGAGAGTTCCGGAACCTGTGTAAAAAATTGGAATAGAGATCAACATAAACATCATTTCCGCCCTTTTTATTACTCATGAAAACAACCAAAAAAATAGTTTAAATGGCTTTGAGCACTGTGGGACTCAACTTCTGAGGTCATCAGTCCCCTAGAACTTAGAACTACTTAAACCTAACTAACCTAAGGACATCACACGCATCCATGCCCGAGGCACGAGTCGAACCTGCGACCGTAGCGGTCTCGCGGTTCCAGCCGTAGCGCCTAGAACCGCACGGCCACTCCGGCCGGCTGAAAACCTCACATTCCATGTTGTACCACCATACAGCGAAACCTTCAGAAGTGATGGTCCAGATTGCTGTACACTCCGGTACCTCTAAAACCTCGTAGCACCTATTCTTGCATTGATGAATGTCTGTATTCGTAGTGGCACACTATCCACAAGTTCATCAAGGCAATGTTGGTCCAGATTGCCCCACTCCTCAACGGCGATTCGGAGTAGATCCTTCAGAGTGGTTGGTGGGTCGTCCATAAACAGCCATTTTCAGTGTAGCCCAGGCGTGTCTGATAGGGTTCGCGTATGGAGGCAGTCATTCACAAGATATACAAGGTGGCGGCGTGAATTGTCGTCCACGAAGACGAATGCCTCGCCAAGACTTTCTGTAATACCACTTCTAGTAGCTTTACGAAACGACCTCGTTGAAACTCAGTGAGGTGTTGATAGCGGCGTCTTCTCCGCCGCACTATCGGTCGGAGGATGGCATTCACGTATCGTACAGCCGTTACGGCGTCTTCCATGACCATCAGCGGCGTACGTCGGTGCCACATAATGACACCCCATACAGGAGGGAACCTTCACCTTGCTCCACTCGCTGGACAGTGTGTCTAAGACGTTCAGCCTTACTGTGTTGCCTCCAGACACGTCTGCGACGATTGTCCGGTTGAAGGCATATGCGACAATCATCGGTGAAAAGAACGTGATGCTAATCCTGAGCGGTCCATTCGGCATGTTGTTGGGCCCATCTGTACCGCGCTGCATGGTGACGTGGTTGCAACAATGGACATCGCCATGGACGTCGGGAGTGAAGTTGCGCATCATGCAGCCTATTGTGAACAGTTTCAGTCGCCCTTTGGCTGCACGAAAAGCTTTATTCAACATGGCGGTGTTACTGTCAGTGTTCCTCCAAGCCATAATCCATAGGTAGCGGTCATCCACTGCAATAGTAACCCTTGGGCGGCCTGAGCGAGGCATGTCACCGACAGTTCCTGTCCCTCTATATCTCCTCCATGTCCGAGCAACATCGCTTTGGTTCACTCCGAGATTCCTGGACACTTCAGTTGTTGAGAGCCGTTCCTGCCACAAAGTTACAATGTGGACGCAAA
Organism: Schistocerca americana; assembly: GCF_021461395.2. Classification (NCBI taxonomy): domain Eukaryota; kingdom Metazoa; phylum Arthropoda; class Insecta; order Orthoptera; family Acrididae; genus Schistocerca; species Schistocerca americana. The sequence continues at coordinate 742,510,014 of NC_060121.1, read as the reverse complement.
CGAACCGCGGTATTGACCGTCTAGGCATGGTTGAACTACAAGCAACACGAGCCTTGTACCTCCTTCCCGGTGGAATGACTGATCGGCTGTCAGACCCCGTCCGTCTAATAGGCGCTGCTGCAGCATGTTTGTTTACATCTTTGGGCGGGGTTAGTGACATTTCTGAACAGTAAAAGGACTGTGTCTGTGATACAACATCCACAGTCAACGTCTGTCTTCAGAAGTTCTGGGAACTGGGGTGATGCAAAACTTTTTTCGATGTGTGTAGAAAAGAATTTCAGATTCACCATGTTTTTTCATTGCGTTATTAATATGATTTAAATCACAATTCCTTTGGTTATTCCAAATTGTTTTCTGTGTATCAAATAACTTACAGATCCAACAATAAAATCTGTTCGTCACATCACAGTTGCAAAGCCGTTTTGATAGCTTCGTACAACTCCTTACGAAAATGCCTATCAGGTTCCTTTCCAGTGAACCACATTTTACCGTTACACAGTTTGATACCATTAAGTTAGGACGTGGCCTGCCATTGTCAATAATTCGTTTCTGCTCTGTGCAATATTGTAATGAAATAGGACTGAGTAATAGTTTTTGCACAATGCTTTCACTACCCATTTCAAAACTACCATGATCTTCACATTCGCAAGAAACACAAGACGTAAGCAACGCAACACAACAGCAAAGCGCCGAGTCGTTGACAAAGTCCTGGCTGTGGTGCGGCTGATCAGTGGACGTAGCTGACGCACGCGCAGTGACACTGTCACAGCGGGGGATTTTGCGGCGAAGCTTTGACTCACGTTTAGCGCGTTCCATACTGCCAGGGGCTAAACTTGTAGCAAACAGTTGAGTTGAAGCGTTATCAACGAAATTACAAAGACAATGTATTCACTGATTAAGAATGATTTCATAACCTGTTTTTTTTTTCCCCCACGTTGGCACTTGAGGTGCACGCCCCTCACAAGAGACGCCACTGGGTGCGGGAAGAAGTAGACCCTGTCATTTTCAAAAGACCAATATGATGCTTGCTTTAATCGAATTAGAGGATTAAAGAAACCGTGTAAAACGATGGTCTGGATGGCCGCACATGCGTCTAACAGCTGATTCTCCTGTAAGCGACTCTAACGCCTTGGCAACACCGTCACTTCGCTTAGTGAATGAGAGTGATTCTCAGGGATTACTAATGCATACCCATGCGCTTACCTTGTGTGAAACACCTTATGGAGTAATATTGCACAAGTAAAGAAGTGAGGTTCATTATTGAAGTTACAGTTTAACATCAGAATTTTAAAACAAAATAATAGCCTTCCCATAAAACATTTATTGGACTAAGATAGACTTTATCGCAGTTTGATGATGTGTATCCCGCCGTAATTGTGAGAACTGTGAAAAGGAGCTACACCGGGTATAGCGTAGAGTTTAAAAGTTGACTCGACGAAGGCTATGAGTGGAATGACACCAAACCTTCCAAAAATCGGATAATAAATTCAGTTTCATCTAAAACTGGCTGGATCGTAGCAAATACGCTACCCACGTTCTGCTGCTCCCCTGATGTTAACTTTCTCACTGCCTGTCGATCCTGTTGGGTCAACCAAACTCCATACCTGTGAGGCGTGTCTTTAAATGCAGTTTCATAGTCCATCTCGTCCTTCCTCAACCAGTTATTAAGAGGAATGTCCTTAGCCGCCATTCCTGCAACAGTGCAACAAAAGAGTTAAAGGCACAGTAATATAATAATACTACCTTGCTACTAACATCACATAAAACCAAAAACACGACCACATTCTGCTACCAATTGTGTTCAAATGTTCAAATGTGTGTGAAATCTTATGGGACTTAACTGCTAAGGTCATCAGTCCCTAAGCTTACACACTACTTAACCAAAATTATCCTAAGGACAAACACACACACACCCATGCCCGAGGGAGGACTCGAACCTCCGCCGGGACCAGCCACACAGTCCATGACTGCTGCGCCTTAGACCGCTCGGCTAAACCCACGCGGCTACCAATTGTGGTACAGGAAACAGTGGGAGTGGAAATGACTGGGGTTTGTGGGCATAAAACTTTAACAATATTTAAATATATTTATTACTCTATTTCAACAACTCCAAGCATACACACAACATGACACAAGTAAAATAGTCAGCGTTTAATATAATGAAACACAAACACGTAATGTCTAACGCAGTACAACTCATGGTAAAATAATGTGCCCCTCTGAAATGCACAACTTTGCAATGAAGGGGGCAAGAAATATATTAATAAAAATAATAACACAAGCGTAGAAGAAGAACAAGGAAAGACACAGTAATCAGTCTTAGCCCAGAATATAAAAGCGTAACATATACACAAAAAGCCAAAACACTGACTAACACGTAAAAGAAAGCGTTTAACAAGGAAGCAAAAATCAGTAACACCTTACAATAGCCAAAGTTACTCTCTGCTGGACAGAGTTGTTGTTGTGGTCTTCATTCCTGAGACTGGTTTGATGCAGCTCTCCATCTTACTCTGTCCTGTGCAAGCTTCTTCATCTCCCAGTACCTACTGCAACCTACATCCTTCTGAATCTGCTTAGTGTATTCATCTCTTGGTCTCCCTCTACGATTCTTACCCTCCACGCTGCCCTGTACAGAGTAAATGAGAACAATACAATAGTGGATGCCAGCAACAAAGAGGTATTAAATTTCACTGACAACAACAACAATGAAACAAAATTTTTACATTTTAATACACCACGCCCTAAAGCTGCCTCGCTGTAGTAGAAAACTGTGATACCTTGGTACCTAATTTGGAAAACCCAAGCACATTCGTCTGCACTATAAGACTGGACTGATCACAGCTGGCACAATTTCCCGTAACTGTGGTAGCCGAAAACACACTGCAGCTAACAGAACTAGACTCCTGGAAATGCTACATTTTTTTTGGATCCATGAATCCAAGCCCAGTCCACTCACTGCTCACGGCTGGAAAGGTGGCTCATGTCGAGAGCACGCCGCTATCAGGCCCAACTGCTAGTCCACCAGGCTACGAGGCCGCTTTCCTTCACTTCTTCATGCTTCGCAAAGTCTAGAAAGCTGCTCTCCTTGGAAGTTGCTAGCTTGTTGTCTTCTATACGGGCACCTTCTAACTCGGTCCTCTTCAACGAAGTTTCACCTCTAATGACGGCAGCGGCTCTCTAGTCTTCCATCTCCATAGCCCTGCTGTCATGGGCTGGCCCTCTGGACCATTCACGATCGATACGCCATGTGTTGTCCAACACAGAATTTGAAATCGCCCACCGAACACGGTACTTCCACCACTGGTTCCAGGTGGATGTTCCCGTTTCTATCCTGTAAAACCATGATCGAGGGGTAGCATCTCTGATTAGTAATCAATACTTCCTCGGGCCTGGATTCGAACCTCACCACTGCTTAAATTTTCAATAAATATCACCAGCAATGCGGCCACAAGAAGTCACCTTTATTCTGCCAACAGCCTGAGGGCAGATGAACGGACAGTTTCAGGGCACTCCCCTGCCCTTTGGGTAGGAAACTGCCCTAAAAGGCGGAAGTATCAGCAATGAACAACGGCATGAGGATGCAGAAGGCAACGGAAGCAACTATGTTAATGACACATAATGTGTATCCATAGGACATGTGACTCGTAATAGAAAAACGTATCGTGATGGTCTCTCCATCGGCAAAAGATTCCGAACTAGTCCTTCATTCACGTCTCCAGGATGGGACTGCCAAGGGGGAGATGGCTATGAAAAGAATTGAATAACCAATGAAATGGTAATGTTCTACGAGTTTGGTGTGGAAAGCCAAAAGTTTGAACGTGGTAGCTATTCTATAAATTCCTAAAAGGAAGTGCTAAGGCTCAGTGGGCATCAGTGAAGTAAAATGGAAAGAAGACAAGGACTTCTCGTCAGATGAGTATGAGGTAATATCAACAGCAGCAAAAAACGGTGTAACAGGATTACGATTCGTTATGAATAAGAAGGTAAAGCAGAGAGTGAATGACTGTGAATAGTTCAGTGATAGGGCTGTTGACATCTGAATTCACAATAAACCAACACCGACTGCTGTACGTCAGGAAGACAGAAGTTGCGAAAGTATATGAGGATATTGAACGGGTAGTAGTACGTAAAGCGAGATGAAAATCTAATAATCATTGGGGATTGGAATGCGGTGGTGGTGGAGGGAAACGAAGAAAGGGTTACGGGAAAATATGGGATTGCTCTTAGGAACGACAGAAGAGAAAAGGCTGGGAGATTCAGTTGGATAACATCATGGTCAGGCAGAGAAATCTAAACCCGATATAGGATTGCAAGGCTTACCCAAGAGCAGATATAGATTCAGATCACAATTGAGTAATGTTGAAGAGTAGGCTGAAGTTTAAGAGACTAGTAAGGAATAATCATTGTTAAGAGAAGTGATGTACGAAAGTACTATGGAATGAAGAGACATGCTTGGAGTTCTCTGAGGCTGTATATACTGCGATAATTAATAGCTCAGAGAGCAGTTCAGTTGAGGAGGAATGGACATCTCTAAAAATGGCAGTCACAGAAGTCGGAAAGAAAACTGTAGCTACAAGGAAGGTAACTGCGAAGGAACCATGGATAACAGAGAAAATATTTGACTTGATCGACGAAAGAAGATAGCAGAAAACTGTGCAGGGAAATGAAGGAACAAAGGAATACAAGTCACTTGAGAATGATGAAAATTGGAAGTGGGGGGGGGGGGGGGGGGGGGGAGTTGAAGTGAAAAGGCTGCATGAAAAATGTGAAGAAATCGAAAAAGAAATGATTGTCAGAAGGACGGACTCAGCATACAGAAAAAGTAAAACAAAACAGGTTTTGGTGAAATTAAAAGCAAGACCGGTAACATTAACAGTTCAAGGGTAATCCCACTGTTAAATGCAGAGGAAAAAGCGGTTAGATGGAAAGAGTCCACTACAGGCCTCTATGGGAGAAAGGGCGGGGGGAGGGGGGGGGGGGAAGTCTGATGACGTGATAGAAGAAACAGGAGTCGACAGGGAAGAGATAGGGGATACAATATCAGAATTAGAGTCTATAGAGTTTGTGACTACTTAAGATCAAATAAGGCAGAAGTCATAGATGAAATTTCATCGGAATTTCTAAAATCATTGTGGGAAGTGCGAACAAAGCCACTATTGATGTCGGGATGGAGAATTTACGAGACTGGTGATATTCCATCAGACTTTTGGAAAAACATTATCCACACAATTCCAAAGATAGCAAGATCCGGTAAGTGCGGGAATTATCGCAAAATCAGCTCAACAGCTCATGCATCCAGAAAATAAACGCCCTATTTATAATAAAACGCCCCTCCATGTTTTTCATGGATCTTCAAGCAATTTTTTGTTGCTCCCACCCTACTGTGGCGGAAAGCAACTACAGCACTGGTACCAACGGCCATGCAAGGTAGGAATTCGACAGTTCTGTGAATTGCTAATTCTTGGCACAAACTCACCTCCGCCCCTCCCCACAAAACTGAAAATTACACCAACCAAATGTGAGATTCGTAAGCAACTACAGCGAAAATACAGGTTATAACACTCTGGTGAAATCGTAACTTTCTGCAGTGTAAGCAAACAATGAAAACATTACATCCTAGAGGAGTGAGTGTCGGCTTGAATGGGAAACGTGGGCAGGGCAGTCTAATTCTGTAGACAATAGTGCAAACCGTATGGAATTAGAAAAACGATTACAGTGAATACACAAGTTACAACACTCAGGAAAAATTCACAACTATCTGAACCCTAGGCAAAGAATAAAAACATTTCATCCTAGTGGTGAATATCGTCTTACGTGTGACACATGGACCTGGCACTCTTTCTCTGCAAACATTAGTTCAAACTCTATGGAACCCAATATAATATCAACTGAAAAATATCACTCTATCATTAGCCTGAATAGTGGTAACCAAGCAAATTGTTTACCACAAGGCACCACCTCAACACTGTTTGTTGTTGTTGTGGTCTTCAGTCCTGAGAATCGTTTGATGCAGTTCTCCATGCTACTCTATGCTGTGCAAGCGTCTACATTTCAAAGTATCTACTGCACCTTAAATCCTTCTGAATCTGCTTAGTGTATTCATCTCTTGTTGTCTCTCTACGATTTTTATCCTCTACGTTGCCCTCCAATGCTAAATTGGTGATCGCTTGATGCCTCAGAACATGTCCTACCAATCGATCCCTTCTTCTAGACAAGTCGTGCCACAAATTCCTCATCTCCCCAATTCTATTCAATACGTCCTCATTAGTTACATGATCTACCCATCTGATCTAATCTAATCTAATCTCATCTCTGCACTAGAGACCATTAACTCCTGCGTCTGGAAACTGCCATCTTTACGCACCATTTCCAAATTCATAGTACTGCCGTGCACTGAAGTAGCTGGCAGCCTAAGATATAGTGTAAGTTTTACTTGCACAGATTTTTCCTGTAATCCTGGCATGTCGCAGTTTGTCATGAGATCAGTCATCTAATTCAAGTAATGAGTTACCCAGTCTGCAATATCTATATCTGTGGGTGGGCAGGCACCTCAGCTTCCAAAAATCTGATGAACAGCTCAGTTTGAGTCCAATCTGTCTGTATCATAGCAAATCCACTGTTGATGTCCTACTGCTCCTCTGATGTAAACCACATCAACTCACCCACCACTTGGCAAAGCTGCTGCGTTTACCAGGCACTGTACCGGTGGAGACCTGTCCACAGATGGCAACTCCACAGGCCAAGTCGTCCTTTCTCAACCAGTTTATGAAGGGGATATCCACAGCTGCCATTTCTGCAACATGCCAACAAAAGAATACATGACACAGTAATACAATATTACCTTATCTTCTAACATAATGCCAAAACACGCACATACATCCACACTCTACTATCAGTTGTGGTGCAGGACGTGGTGGAAGTTGAAAATGTCTGATGGTTGTGTGGGCGTAAATTCTTATTAACTTTGATGTTCATTTGTTAGTCAGTTTCAACAACTCTGAGCATATACACAGCAAGACACAGGTGTATTATTCAATATACCAAAATGTAAAACCTAATATCTAGGACAGCAGAACACAAAATAATGTGTCCCGCCAACTCTAAAATGAAGGAGGCAACAAATGCTGCATCAAAAAATAATAACACAAAGCCAAAATGAGAACAAATAAATACACAATAATTACTCTTATCGCAGAATACGAAAGCCTAAAATGTACCCAAAAAAAGGCGGCAACGTACCTAACACTAATGAAAGCAATTAAAAAGATAGTCAAAATCAGTAATATATTACAACAGTCCAAATTACTCTCTGCTAGATAAAATAAATGAGAAAAATAAAACAACGGATGCAACAGCAAGGAGATATTAAAATTCCAAATGGTTGAAATGGCACTGAGCACTATGGGACTTAACTGCTGAGGTCATCAGTCCCCTAGAACTTAGAACTAATTAAACCTAACTAACCGAAGGACATCACACACATCCATGCCCGAGGCAGGATTCGAACCTGCGACCGTAGCGGTCGCGTGGTTCCAGACTGTAGCGCCTAGAACCGCTCGACCACTCCGGCCGGCTACTAAAATTTCACTGAATACAACAACAACACGATAAAATGGTTCTGAGCACTATGCGACTTAACTTCTGAGGTCATCAGTCGCCTAGAACTTAGAACTAATTAAACCTAACTAACCTAAGGACATCACACGCATCCATGCCCGAGGCAGGATTCGAACCTGCGACCGTAGCAGTCCCGCGGTTCCAGACTGAGCGCCTAGAACCGCTAGACCACCGCGGCCGGCAACAACACGATAAAATTCTCCACTTTCAAACACTATGCCTTACAACTGCCTCGCCATTGTTCAAAACTGATCACTTGTTACTTAATTTAGTCGACTCAGACATAGTAATCTGCATCACAAGACTGCACTGGTCACAACTGGCACGCTTTCCTTTAACTGGCGTAAGTGAGAACGCACTGCAGCTAATGCTACATTCGTGGTCATGCCGTGTTTCATGGATCCATGAAGCCAAGCACTATCCACTGCTCCAGACGAAAATGTTGGCCCATGTTGACCGCAAGCTGCTGCCAGCCCCAGGTGCATGTGCGAAAGGCTGGTTCACTGCTTTGTTCCATGTCTTACTCCACAGCTACATCCAACCAGTTTCTCTCCTTGGAAGTTGCTAGCTGTGTTGTCTCCTAGCTGACTGTCTTCCAGCATGCTCCATCCCATCGAGATTCCATCTCTGATGACCACAGCAGCTAGCCCGTCCTCCATCTACAAGGAGCAACTATCACCAGATAATCCTCTGGGCCAAGCACGCCAGTACATAAAGAAGCTCATTTGGCACGCTATTCATGGCCTAGTACTTAACATAAGCTAAAGTCTGTCGCGGACCATGGCCCCAAATTGATGCCGCTTCACTCCCATCCACCCGATACCCCTTCCCAGTGACAGCACACTGCTCCACACCTTGGCGTGGCGTTGCTAGCGGCAATATTTCTGCTACAAGTGCATCCTGCTGTGGCAGATGGCAGCACCAACACCGGCACTGACGCCAACAGCCAAGCAAGGTGGCAAAACGTCAGTGCCCTGAATCGCTGATTCATTGTGCAAAATGAATGTCATCAAACACCACTGTTTGGAATTCATTTCGAAATAAGGGGAATAAATAATTACTCTATTCAGTAACTGCTTAAGAAAAACAGGTACAGTGTGTAAACCTTCCTAGATGCCACGATCTTCAGATGTGACAACTATTGTGAGGACATGATTAACAGGACATATTATACACGGCATCCATTATAGGGACTAAATAGATACTGTCAACGTTATAACCTGCGTACAAAGACATTGTTACATTAATAGTTACTCACATATATGCAAAAATATCATTCTCTCCTTGATCCATCCAAGATTTGAGCCTGAAAAAAACATCTGATTATTATATGCAATAAAAGTTACATTCTGTCACTAAGCTTGTAGTAGCATTGTCTAGCTGCATATGAGGAACAACACACTCGTCTTTCAGAAAGTGTTTTGCATGTCATAATGAGTTAAACAACATAATAAGGAGAGCAAATCTACAATTTTGTCACGTAATATAGATGTCTAAGGAAGGACATTTCAACTGAATGGGAAGTGGTTCTATGACAGTCAGATAAAATGCAGATGGAAAAGTTACGTTGAGAGCGATACGAGAATGGTAGAACAATCCTCCAACTATTTCTCATCTCGACTTCTGAAAACTAAGTACATTTCATGATCACAGTAATCGAAAGATTCATCAGCTACAAATTGTTCAAAGTTCAACAAGATGATTCACAAATTAACACATGTGACACGAAGAATAGTAACTCATGCTCTGTCTATTCTCATTTCCTTAAATCAAGCGGCTGGAGCACATTCAGTCCCCTCCAAATATAAAGTCCCTTTAAAAGTTCAGGTATTATAACGGCTGTTCACTGCCCAGAAACAATCACCTATCGAATCGCTCACGTTGCTCTAGACATGTCTGCCTTCTTCCAGAACTCGCCACCAAAGTGTCCATAATCTCTCCCTTGAACTATCCACTCGAGAAGTTACGGTCTCCCCTTGACTTCCATAGTGACCCGCTACTTCCAGCTTTTCCATTGGCTAAAGCCCATTCCCACCAAAAATATATTGTCTTTAAGCCCTTTCTTTCCACGAACTGGAACAGAAGGGAGAACCGATGGAGGTACTCAAGGTACCCTCCGCCACACACCGTCAGGTGGCTTGCGGAATATGGATGTAGATGTAGATGTAGATGCTTCAGTTGCTGAATGGACCGGAAAATGAAAAAAAAAAGAAACAGAGATAAACATGTTTTATAATTCAACGAAAGGTAGAATAGACGTTGCAGATGAGCTGCCTGCGACATAATTATGGTGCAATCCGCAACTCAAAACAAATAGCCTCAGACAGTGTTCTATGCAATACTGAATATTACTGGCATGCACGCTGATATCGTTCACCGATCAAATAGCAATAAGACCCACAAGAATCGTACTGAACGCACTGAGGTTGATCCCTCGCCCATGATCGAGTGGGGGGTTGTTCCAAGGTGTGGCCGGCAGCGAAGGACTTTCCAAGGGGCGATGGTAGGGCCTCCCAGGTTCATCTCACGAATAGGTTTCATGCGCTGCCTATGGCTAACGAAGTCCCTGAGCGAGATGAAGTCGCTCACGCTGTTTCAGAGGAATCCTCTCGCCTTGCAAGATCTGAGCGTTGACAGAAGGTATTGTTACTAGTAGTTGAGAGTTCCACCGTTAGGCATGTAATGGTCCCCATTAGGGACATGGCTGCGAAAGAGGGGAAGGAATGCTGGGAGGAGTCGTTTCAGATGTGGAACAGGTGTTTCCGGATGCCATGAGGAGCACAAGGTGCAGCCAACTGCAGATGATGGCTCATGATGGTAATAGCGATAAGTATGGCTTTGGATGAAAGGTGACTCTCTCTGGTTTCGAGCAGTTAGCTGAAGTAGTGAAGACTATCAGTCTTGCTTGCGAGATGAAGGCGATGCTCACCATCTGTAGTATCGTCGACAGAACCGACTGTGGTTCTTTGGTACAGAGCCGAGTGGAGTGTCTGAATCAGAGGCTCAGGCGGTTCTGAGACCGTACAAGTTGTAGATACCCCAGATTACGCCATAGGGTGGCGGCTTTCTGGGTTCCGCTAAATAGGTCAGGAGTCTACTACATGCAAGAAACACAGGTAGCGAGGCTGTGTGGATGGAGCTAAGCGCTTTTTTTAGGATACAGTGCCTCGGGAACGTGCAGAAAGGGCTTCAGTTTCAAAAGATGCAAGACGAACACAGGAAGAGGGCGGACATAGGAAGAATCAATACTTTAGTCGTGAACTGTTGTAACTGTGTTGGTAAAGAACTAGAGCTACAAGCGCTAACAGGAAACACTGAATTTCAAATAGTTATAGGTACGGAGAGCTGGCTATAGCCTGAATAAGCTCAGCCGACATTTTTGCAAAGAACGTAACCGTGTTCAGAAACGAAAGAGTAAACACAGTTGGTGATGAGTGTTTATTGCTTAAGAGGTAATTTACCTTCTGGTGGAATTGAAACTGAAGTAGTTCGTTCCTGTTAGCTAGTATGGATAGAGGCTATACTTGACAACCAGAATAAATTAATAATTGATTCCCTTTACTGACACCCCGACACAGATATACAATTGCTGAAAAGTTCAAAGAAAACTTGAGTGCAATTTCAAATAGGTACCCCACTCATACGACTATAGTTGGTGGTGCCTTCAATCTACCATCGAAATGTTGGCTAAATACAACTTCAAAGTCGGTGGTAAGCATAAAACGTCGTCCGTAACTGTGCTGAATGCCTTCTCAGAAAGTTATTTTGAGCAGCTACTTCAGGGTCCCATTCTAAGTGTAAATGGTTGCGAAAGCGTACTTGGCACATTAGCAAACAAATAATCCCCACAAAATAAGGAGTATCATGACAGATACACGGTTTAGTGAGCACAAGGTTGTTGTAGTTAGACTGAATACCGCAACATTCAAACCCACCAAATATAAACGCAAAGTACATCTATTTGAAAAAGCAGATAAAAATTCTCTTGACACCTTCCTAAGTCTCCACTCCTTCCAATCTGACTATGTAAGTGTGAACCAGATGTGGTTTAAATTCAAAGAAATTGTATCGACGGCAGTTGAGACATATATACATACCAAAGACATTAATAAGATCCCCCATGGTACACAAAACAGGTAAGAACATTATTGCAAAAGCGAAGAAAAAAGCATACCAAATTTTAAAAAATCCAAAATCCCCAAGATTGGTGAAGTTTTACAGAAGTTCGAAATTTAGCGCGAACGTCAATACGAGATGCTTTTAATTGTTTTCACAGTGAAACTCTGTCCCTAAATCTGGTAGAAAACACAATGAGATTCTGGTCGTATGTAAAGTACACCAGTGGCAAGACGCAATCAATACCTTCACTGCAAGATAACAATGCTGACCCTTTTGATGATAGTGCCACTAAAGCGGAGTTACTGAACACGTTTCCCGAAATCCTTCACGAAAGAAGACGAAGTAAAAATTCCAGAATTCGAATCGAGAACAACTGCCAACATAAGTAGCTTAGAAGTGGTATCCTTGGTGTAGCAAAGCAACTTAAAACACTTAAGAAAAGCAGGGCTTCCAGTATGGATTGTATACTAGTCACGCTCCTTTCAGAGTATGCTGGTACAATAGCTCCATATTTCGCAGTCATATACAAACGCTCGTTCGTAGAAAGATCCGTCCCCAGAGATTGGAAAGCTGCACAAGTCACACCAATTCCCAAGAAATGAAATAGAAGTAATCCGCTTAACTACAGACGTATATCACTAGTATCTATTTGCAGTAGAATTTTGGAACATACAGGGTGGTCCTTTGATCATGACCGGGCCAAATATCTCACGAAATAAGCGTCAAACCAAAAAACTACAAAGAACTAAACTTGTCTAGCTTGAAGGAGGAAACCAGATAGCGCTATGGTTGGCCCGCTAGATGGCGCTACCATAGGTCAAACAGATATCAACTGCGTTTTTTTCAATAGGAACACCCATTTTTATTACATATTCTTGCAGTACGTAAAGAAATATGAATGTTTTACTTGAACTACTTTTTTAACTTTGAGATGGATGGCGCTGTAATAGTCACAAACATATGGCTCACCATTTTAGACGAACAGTTGGTAACAGGCAGGTTTTTTAAATTAAAATACGAAACGTAGGTACGTTTGAACATTTTATTTCGGTTGTTCCAATGTGATACATGTACCTTTGTGAACTTATCATTTCTGAGAACGCATGCTGTTGCAGCGTGATTACCTGTAAATACCACGTTAATGCAATAAATGCTCAAAATGATGTCCCTCAACCTCAATGCATTTGGCAATACGTGTAACGACATTCCTCTCAATAGCGAGTAGTTCGCCGTCCGTAATGTTCGGACATGCATTGACAATGCGCTGACGAATGTTGTCAGGCGTTGTCGGTGGACCACGATAGCAAATATCCTTCGATTTTCCCCACAGAAAGAAATCCGGGGACGTCAGATCTGTTGAACGTGTGGGCCAGAGTATGGTGCTTCGACGACCAATCAACCTGTCATGAAATATGCTATTCAATACCGCTTCAACCGCACGCGAGCTATATGCCGGACGTCCATAATATTGGAAGTGCATCGCCATTCTGTCATGCAGTGAAACACCTTGTAATAACATCGGTAGAACATTACTTAGGAAATCAGCATACAATGCACCATTTACATAGCCATCGATAAAACGGGGGCCAATTACTCTTCCTCCCCTAATGCCAAATTTACACGCTAGGGTCGCTGATGTTCCACTTGTCACAGCCATCGTGGATTTTCCGTTGCCCAATAGTGCCTATTATGCCGATTTACGCTACCGCTGTTGGTGAATGACGCTTCGTCGCCAAACAGAACGCGTACAAAAAAACTGTCATCGTCCCGTAATTTCTCTTGTGCCCAGTGGCAGAACTGTACACGAGGTTCAAAGTCGTCGCCATGCAATTCCTGGTGCATAGAAGAATGGCACGGGTGCAATCGATGTTGATGTAGCATTCTCATCACCGACGTTTTTGAGATTCCCCATTCTAGCGCAATTTGTCTGCTACTGATGTGCGGATTAGCCGCGACAGCAACTAAAACACCTACTTGGGCATCATCATTTGTTGCAGGTCGTGGTTGACGTTTTACATTTGGCTGAACACTTCCTGTTTCCTTAAATAACGTAACTATCCGGTGAACGGCCCGGGCACTTCGATGATGTCGTCCGGATACCGATCAGCATACATAGTACACGCCCGTTGGGCATTTTGATCACAATAGCCATACATCAACACGATGTCGACCTTTTCCGCAATTGGTAAACGGTCCACTTTAATACGGGTAATGTATCACGAAGCAAATACCGTCCGCACTGGCGGACTGTTGCATGGTACCACATACTTACACGTTTGTGATTATTACAGCGCCATCAATCACATAGCGAAAAAAGTGGTCCAACTAAAACAGTCATATTTCTTTACGTACTGGACGAATATGTAATAAAAAATGGAGGTTCCTGTTTAAAAAAAAAACTCAGTTGATATCCGTTTGACATATGGCAGTGCCGTCTAACGAGCCAACCATAGCACCATCTGGTTTCCCCCTTCAAGCTAGACGAGTTTCGTTCATAATCGAAAACATGTCTTCTGTCTCGAGTTCGAAACCCGCCACTGCTTAAATTTTGATTAATAATCAGCATTGTCGGCCGAAGACTTCCAGCATAAGATGTCACCCTCATCCTACCAACGCCCTTGTCAAAGAGGGTGGAGGAGCGCACAGAGGTTCAGGGCAGTCTCTTGTCCAAGGGGTGCGAAACTGCCCCTAAAAGCGGAAGAATCAGCAATGATTAACGGCATGAGAGTGGAGAAGGCAATGGAAACCATTGCATTAAAGACACATGACTTATATCCAAAGGACTTGTGGCCTGTAATTGAAGAAGTGTCATGATGATCTCTCCATTGGCAAAAGATTCCGGAATAGTCCCCCATTCGGATCTCCGGGAGGAAACTGCCAAGTGGCAGGTGAACGTGAGAAAGAGATTGAATAATCAACAAAAGGATAACGTTCTACGAGTCGGGGCGTGGAATGTCAGGAGCTTGAACGTGGTAGGGAAACTAGAAAATCTGAAAATGGAAATGCAAAGGCTCAATCTAGATATAGTCAGGGTCAGTGAAGTGAAGCGGAAGGAAGACAAGAATTTCTGGTCAGATGAGTATAGGGCAATATCAACAGCAGTAGAAAATGGTATTAGGGGAGTAGGATTCGTTATGAATAGGGAGGGCAGAGAGTGTGTAACTGTGAACAGTTCAGTGACAAGGTTGTTCTTATCGGATTCGATAGCAAACCAACACCGACAACGATAGTTCAGGTATACACGCCGACGTCGCAAGCTGAAGATGAAGAGTAGAGAAAGTGGATGAGGATATTAAAATGGTAATGCATTATGTGAAGGGGGATGAAAATCTACTAGTCATGTGGGACTGGAATGCAGTTGTAGGGGAAGGAGTAGAAGAAAAGGTTACAGGAGAGTGTGCGATTGGGACAGGGACTGAGAGAGGAAAAAGATGGTTCAATGGCTCTGAGCACTATTGGACTTAACATCTGAGGTCATCAGTCCCCTAGACTTAGAACTACTTAAACCTAACCAACCTAAGGACATCACACACATCCATGCCCGAAGCAGGATTCAAACGTGCGACCGTACCAGCAGCGCGGTTCCGGACTGAAGCGTCTAGAACCGCTCTTCCACAACGGCCGGCGAGGAAAAAGACTAATTGAGTTTTGTAACAAGTTTCAGCTAGTAATAGCGAATACTCTCTTTAAGAATCACAAGAGATGGAGGTGTACTTGGAAAAGGCCGGGTGATGCGGGATGATTTCAGTTAGATTACATAATGGTCAGATTGAGAAATCAGACAGAGAAATCAGATACTGGATTTTAAGTTGTAACTAGGAGCAGATACTGACTCAGATCACAATATAGTAGTGATGAAGAATAGGTTGAAGTTTGAAGCATTAGTCAGGAAGAATCAGTACGCAAAGAAGTGGGATACGGAAGTACTAAGGAATGACGAGATACGGTTGAACTTCTCTAAGGCTATAGATACAACAATAAGGAATAGTTCTGTGGGCAGTACAGTTGATGAGGAATGTACATCTCTAATAAGAGCCATCGTAGAAGTTGGGAAGGAAAACATAGGTACAAAGAAGGTAACTGCGAAGAAACCATGGGTAACAGAAGAAATGCTTCAATTGATCGTTGAAAGGAGGAAGTACAAAAATGTTCCTGGAAACTCAGGAATACAGAAATACAAGTAGCAGATGAATGAAATAAACAGGAAGTTCAGGGAAGCTAAGACGAAATGGCCGCAGGAAAAATGTGAAGACATCGAAAAAGAAATTATTGTCGGAAGAGCAGACTCGGCATACAGGAAAGTCAACACAACCTCCGGTGTCATTAAAAGCAAATGCATTAAGAGTGCAACGGGAATTCCACTGTTAAATACAGAGAAGAGAGCGGATAGGTGTAAAGAATACGTTGAAAGCCTCTATGATGGGGAAAAATTGTCTGATGTGACAGAAGAAGAAACAGGAGTCGATTTAGAAGAGATAGGGTATCCAGTATCAGAATGAGAATTTAAGAGAGCTTTGGAGGACTTAATATCAAATAAGGCAGAAAGGATAGATAACATTTCTTCAGAATTTCTCAAATCATTGTGGGAAGTGGCAACAATACGACTATTCACGTTGGTGTGTAGTACATATGAGTCTAGCGACATACCTTCTGACTTTCTGAAAAGTATCATCCACAAAATTCCGAATACGGCAAGGGCTGAGAAGCGCGAGAATTATCGCACAATCATCTTAACAGCTCATGCATCCAAGTTACTTACAGGAATAATATACAAATGAATTAAAAATAAAATTGAGGATACGTTAGATGATTATCAGTTTGCCTTTAGGAAAGGTAAAGTCACGAAAGAGGCAATTCTGACGTTGCGGTTAATAATAGAAGCAAGACTAAAGAAAAATCAAGACACGTTCATAGGATTTGTCGACCTGGAAAAAGCATTCGATAATGTAAAATGGTGCAAGATGTTCGAAATTCTGAAAAAAGTAGGGGTAAGCTATAGGGAGAGACAATATGTACAACAGCCAAGAGGGAATAGCCGGCCGAGGTGGCCGTGCGGCTAAAGGCACTGCAGTCTGGAACCGCAAGATCGCTACGGTCGCAGGTTCGAATCCTGCCTCGGGCATGAATGTTTGTGATGTCCTTAGGTTAGTTAGGTTTAACTAGTTCTAAGTTCTAGGGGACTTATGACCTCAGCAGTTGAGTCCCATAGTGCTCACAGCCATTTGAACCAAGAGGGAATAGAGTGGACGACCAAGAACGAAGGGCTCGTATCAAAAAGGGCGTAAGACAAGGATGTAGGCCTTCGCCCCTACTGTTCAATCTATACATCGAGGAAGCAATGAGCGAAATAAATGAAAGGTTCAGGGGTGGAATTACAAGGTGATAGTATATCAATGATACAATTCGCTGATGACATTGTTGTCTTGAGTGAAAGTGAAGAAGATTTACATGATCTTCTGAACGGAACGAACAGTCCAATGAGTGCAGAGTATGGATTGAGAGTAAATCAAAGAAAGACGAAGGTAATGAGATGTAGTAGAAATGAGAACAGCGAGAAACCTAACATCAGGTTTTATGGTCACGAATTAGATGAAGTTAAGGAATTCTGCTACCTAGGCAGTAAAATAATCAGTGACGGACGGAGCAAGGAGGTCATCAAAAGCAGACTAGCAATGGCAAAAAGAGCATTCCTGGCCAGAGCAGTCTACTAATATCAAATATTGGCCTTAATCTGCGGAAGAAATTTCTGAGAATGTACTTCTGGAGTACAGCATTGTACGGTAGTGAAACATGGAACTGTGGGGAAACCGGAAGAGAAGAGAATTGAAGTATCTGAGATGTGGTGCTAGAGACGAATGTTGACAATTAAGTGGACTGATAAGGTAAGGAATTAGGAGGTTCTGCGCAGAATCGGAGAAGAAAGCAACCTGTTGAAAACACTGATAAGGAGAAGGGACAGGATGGTAGGACATGTTACGACAAGAGGGAATGACTTCCATGGTACTAGAGGGAGCAGTAGAGGTCAAAAACTGTAGAGGAAGACAGAGATTGGAATACATCCAGCAAATAATTGAGGACGTACGTTACAAGTGTTACTCTGAGATGAAGAGGTTAGCACAGGAGAGAAAGTTGTGGCATGCCACATCAAACCAGTCAGAAGACTGAAGACAAAAAAAATCAATTTCTAGAAGGCGTTTGATACCGTTCCTCACAAGCGACCTCTAATTAAATTGCCTGCCTATGGAGTGTCGTTTCAGCTGTCTGGCTGGATTCGTGATTTCCTTTCAGAAAGGTCACAGTTCGTAATAATTGACGGAAAGTCATCGAATAACACTTGTAATATCTGTCGTTTCCCAAGGAAGTGTTATCGGGCCTCTGTTGTTCCTGATTAATATAAACTATTTAGGAGACAATGTGAGCAGTCCTCTTAGATCGTTTGCAGATGATGCTGTGATTTACCGTCATTTAATGTCATCAGATGATCAAAACGAAGTGCAAAATGACTTAGGCAAGATATCTATATGGTTCAAAAAGTGGCGGTTGACTCTAAATCAAGAAAAGTGTGATGTCATCGACGTGAGCACTAATAAGAATCCGCTAAATTTCAGTTACGCGATAAATCGCGCAAGTACAAAGGCTGTTAAATAATCTAAATACTGTATGCTCACAATAAAGGTATAGCTTGGTAATGGAACGATCACATAAATAATGTTGTGGCGAAAGCAAAACAAAGATTGCAATTTATTGGCGAAACAGAAAAAATGGCTCTAACCAATATGGGACTTAACATCTGAGGTCATCTGTTCCCTAGACTTAGAGCTACTTAAACCTAACTAACCTAAGGTCATGACACACATCCATGCCCATGGCAGGAATCGAACTTGCGACCGTAGGAGCAGCGCGGTTCCGGACTGAAGCGCCTAGAAACGCTCGGTCACAGCGGCCGGCCGAAACACCTCGAAAATGTAACAGGTTTACTAAAGAAGCTGCTTGCAATACGCTTGTCCACCCTCTTCTGCAGTATTGCTGTGCTGTGTGAGATACGCATCATCTGAAGGACAGCTCGTTTTGTATTATCGCGAAATATGGGGAGAGCGTCACAGATATGATACACAAATTTGGGATGGAAATCATTAAAACATAAGCATTTTCCGCTGCGCCAAGTTCCTCTCACTTAATTTCAATCAACACTTTTCTCCTTCGAATGCGAAAATATTTTGTTAGCCCTCTCCCCCCCTTTCATGTGTGGAACACTGGAGAAGCAGCTCCAAGGTAGTTCGATGAACCATCTGACAGGACTTAATTGCTAATTACAGAGTAATCACGTAGATGGAGAATTTTATTAGAACACTAGGCTGTACGCTCGTAAGTGAAGACTTGAGTGACCGAAAATAAATGCCTTAATTTGCGAGCATTTTGCTTAACAGAATCAGAGAATTCAGTGGAGAATCCTCACAGGAATCGACTCTCAGAGTCCCAGGTGTACAAAGAAGGTGCCAAGAGTGTCTCTATTCCAGATATCGTAAGGCACCCCATGTTTGCGAAGTTTGTCGTAAGTACAATTGTCAAGAACACATTGTTACATTCTGTCAACGATGTGCTACGGCGAGAGATGATTAGTAGCTTACAAGACTGATTTGTTACCTATTTTGTGACCGAAGATGACTGATCTCATAAACGCCAAAAAAAAAAAAAACAGAATTACTCTTACGAACTATTGTTATTGTTGATTTTTGAAAATACGCAATGTAAAGTCGTGCTATTGATCATTATTTTTTCTACTTTTTATATAACGGGAATAATTAAATATTTGTACGTAGAATGGTATTTTTTATTAAAATCACTTTAATTAATAACTTATTCGTCAGTTGAGTATGGACATCTGTTTCTGTTCTTTTGATGTTCGGCCGTTCTGGAGGAGCTGCAATAATAATGTTGTCATATTGATATGACATAATGGCTCTGAGCACTATGGGACTCAACTGCTGAGGTCATTAGTCCCCTAGAAATTAGAACTAGTTAAACCTAACTAACCTAAGGACATCACAAACATCCATGCCCGAGGCAGGATTCGAACCTGCGACCGTAGCGGTCTTGCGGTTCCAGACTGCAGCGCCTTTAACCGCACGGCCACTTCGGCCGGCCGATATGACATAATACGATATCAAATAATACATAAAGGTTTATAATGTGGTGAAGGTTATGAACCGAAATCAGTAGTGGTAATAATGGACATATAAACAATGCGTGCTATTTATTTGATAAAATTAAACTAATTTGTAAGCTAATCGAATCCATCAGGTAAGAGAATGTAGTGGATGACGTATTTATTAGTGTAATAAAAATGAAATTAATATGTATCCATGTGAATGAATGGTAGATGAACCATCGGACCCCGCTGTTGGATTTCGAGAGGTAATGTATGTATGGACAAGTCTTGTGGATAACCTTATCTAGCAGTGCATGTCAAATCGTTGATAATGATGATAATGATTTGACAGCAGTAAAACTTCTCTTTGTGTGACGTTCATTCCTTTAGTTCCTCAATAATGTAAAGTGTTTTACACTATGCAACAAACATAAAAATAAAGACAGTAAATACGATTCCTGAAAGCAGTCGCATGATATCGAAGCGTTGAATGGAATGAGTCATACAGTTTGCTGTGTCAATAACAGCTCGTACTACGCTGCCGCTATTGTACGACATGGGCGGGGCCCTGGGTACCGCTGCTTCGCGTTCCAGATACGCAAGTAAGCAAGCAGGATTGGCATGTGGGGCGGAGGGGGAGGGGGAGGGGGAGCGCTGCGGCTGTCGCTGCTCTGATTGGCTCCGCGCACGAGCGAACACGGAGAGTGTGCCATTTCCTAGCGGAAAATTCCGATTCGGGTTCGCAAAACTACTTCCCAGACAATCACAGGCGGCCATCGGATTTGAACTTCGCCATTAAAGACTGGATCGGAGACCGGTTTTATTGCATAGCGGCCCACCGCTAACAATTACCCTAAACTACTGCCAGATTAATGTACGTCCTAGCGTTTTAGTGGCACAAAGACTGCAGGAAAATCGCTATGGCGAGGACAACGAACACTAACGCTTAGTGAAAATTAGACTTGAAAGCAAAGGTAGAGCTAGTATTACTCTAATACCCATGGGGGAGTGGACAAAGTATTACCAAGCCCTATTAATGGGGAAGAGAAAGGAATGTATTCAGCGAATGTCAGATTTGACGGGAGAAGACGAACATCAGTTTGCACGACATATAACCTCGCAAAAAAATCTGAAAAGTTGTGAAGCATATGGAAAACGGGACATCACTACTTCCAAATGGAATCAACATGGAATTAATAAATGCAGCTCCTATGGTTGTGTATCATATCTTAGCCCGACTTTATAATAAGGGTTTGGAAGGGGACAAGGTGGCCCAAAAATGGAAAAGGTCTGTTAGTACTTTAATTAATAACAATGGGAATAGACAGGACTGTCAAAATTACAGGGGCATAAGCATGATACCATCACTAGCGCGATTATTTGAGAGAATCTTAAAACAGAGAATAGATATGGAGGGTATAATATCTGAAGAACAGCTCATGTATTAATGAAACATTCACATTACTAAATGTAACAGAGAAGAGAATTTCCAGAGGATTAGACACTCATATAGTGTTCATGGATTTGCAGAAGGCCCATGATACGGTACCACAAAAAATCTGTGGACAAATATGAAGAATAGTGGCGTCTCAATTATTTACATCAAAGTAGTTAATCTGTACGGTCTGAGTGAGTACCGTCAAACTATGAATTTCGGTGCCACCGGAGTTCGCTGTTACAGTACGGCTATTCCAAGAGCGTAGCATTGCACCTACACTGTTTCAAATCCATGTCAAGGAAGTACTTAAAGCCTGGAGGATAAAATGTGGGGGCATGGAACTACCTTCAAATGGTTCAAATGGCTCTAAGCACTATGGGACTTAACATATTACATCATCAGTCCCCTAGACTTAGAACTACTTAAACCTAACCAACCTAAGGACATCACACACACCCATGCCCGAGGCAGAATTCTAACCTGCGACCGTAGCAGCAGCGCGGTTCCCGACTGAAGCGCCTAGAACCGCTCGGCCACAGCAGCCGGCTGCAACTACCTGTGGGGTATGAAATCTCGACACACTTTCCTTTGCTGATGACAAGATAATCGTAGCAAGGGACCAGGATGATGATTCTGAAGTTGAAAGACAGGTATGAAAGACGGAGTCTCACAATTAGCTTGACAAAAACCGATGTGGGCGAGAATACCATAGATTAGTTTTAGGTTGGAGCCAGTACGATTTCGGAATGTAAGTCTCTTAAGTATCTGGGGGTTATGTCAGCAAAGGGAAAAAATGAAAATGATACAAATTATAAAACAGTGCAGGACAGGAGGGCAGGACTACAGCTGAACTCGGTCCTTTGAAATAGAAAACAACGAGGTGATATAACGTTCGGTTTTTGAAAATGTCGCTACGCACAGAGCAGAAACATGGGTAAGCTGCTTGCACTAGATGCAGTTCTGCAGGTGTAGTTGTGGTGTCTCCAATCTGAACTGTGTACCAAATACCAACATTAGAGAGGCTATAGATGTCGATAAATCAATAACAGACACCTTACAGATGATACTTCTAAAATGGTGTGGACATCTAGGAAGGGTGGACGATAGCCGACGCCCGAAGAAAGTGCGGCAGTGGACCACAGTGGAAACAAAAGAATGTAGCCAACCCAAGAGGAATAATGGCTGCCCGAGGACTACAAGAACGAGAGTGGCAGGATCGCAAGAAGTGGAACACGGGAAGCTAGAAACGGCGCCGTCCGTTGAATACTCGCAAGATGGTGAAAAATGTCAAACTATTTTTGTTCTGAAGCTGTGTTCTTCTTTGCACATTAGGAATGTAAGTGACGCCTTAAAATATTAAGAAAATTGTACAGTGAGGACGTCTTCCTGTGGGGGAAATTTGTACCCGCTATTGTGACGCCAAATCCCTATCAGATTCCTAGCTGTTTTTCATTCACACTTTACCGAGTGACCTATTTTTGTCATGATTTTCATGGCACTACCTATCTTCATTCCTTACCCGTACCAATCATTTTATTTTTCATTTCTGTGGCCGTATTGGCGGTATTTACTTAACAATTGTTACAGTTACTTCAAAATCATCTTTGCTACTGCTAAAAAGTTTGAAACATTTTGCCATGTGCGTTCCGCTTTATTCATTTAAAAGACCTATAGTGGTTTGGAACGAAAAATATTTACCATTTTGGTTTACATCTAGACTTAACATAGTTTGTTTCAGAAGACAATTACATGTCTCTTTCATTTACAGCATTTTTGTCTGATTTTCGCTTGCATATGGAAGTGTCATCTGCACACACTTTCTGTAAGTATTCCTATGCTTTTAAATCGAGAAGCAAACCAAATTATATATATGCTCGATTTCAGACGAGTGATGCTGTTTCAAATGAACAAAAACGAAACGCGTATGGTAAAGCGAACATGCGTTTTTTAGTAATTCTATAACCGGATTTCAGATGCTCGGCATAAAATTGAAAATATCAAAATCTCGTCAATCATTACTTGTTCAGAATGTGTGTTTCACATTTTATTGATACAAACCAAATCTCTTCGCAATCAAAGAAGTTTTCACATGTCCCCCGTAAGCAAAGATGTATTTCTCTGTGTGGTTAACATATAACTTTATCTACACAATGAGACGGAAGCCTCTACTGTCTTAATTAGCGCATTCCAGAGTTCGAGAAATATACATTGGAATAAACCTAATGTTACGCTTGAAACATGTCAACAAAATAAAATTGCTCGGTACTGTGCTGTAAACGAAGGTAAAGGTCGCCAGCACCGTACAGATATCAGTCCATCAGGCGACGTTAACCTAATAATAATTGTCATGCTACGGTGTTTCTTCAAAATTTGGTTTCAGATTTAATACGCGGGTATGCTGGAAAGTAGTGCCTCCGAACGTTTATTGTTTGAAACCTCTTAAAGATTTTTGAACAAAACAAACATTATTAGCATTCTACATCTTTATTCTTCGTGGCTACATATCTGCAACCCACAGCCGCAACAGGGCTCCGAATTGTAACGTGTAACGTGGTGGTGATATATAATTACACTGCCGAAATAAAAATCAGTGCATCTTTTTAGGGGTTTCGAATTCACTCAAGGTTTATCGTGGCAACAGTGCATGATTACATTTACAGATCAACAGCAGAGGCGGTTCTGAGGTACCAGGTATCGACCCATCCTGAAACACCCATATTAGTACGTGGTGTAGCCTCCATGGGCAGCAATGCAGGTGCTGATTCTGGCATCGATCAAACAGATGGCGAATACTGTCCTGGGATATGTTATGTCACGCCTGCGTGACGTATTCACGTAGTTCTGTAAGAGTTGTTGGGTGTCAAGGCGCACGGTCTCTCCCGTCCCATCGTATCCCACACGTGCTCGGTTGGAGACAATTTCAGTGATCGTGCTGGCCAGTGAAGTTGCTGTACGTCTTGCAGAGCACGTTGAGTTTCACGGGCGCTGCGTGGGCGAGCATTATCCTGTTGGAACAACACATCACCTTCCCCTTCTAGTACGGCAAAGGAAATGGTCTAACGACATTCTGCACGTACCGAGCGCCTGTTAGCGTGCCCTCCAGAAACATCAAAGGCGAATAGTAGTGATAGCTTCTATATCTGTATCTACATCTACATGGTTACTCTGCAATTCACACTTAAGTGCCTGGCAGAGGGTTCATCGAACCATTTTCATACTACTTCTCTACCATTCCACTCTCGAATGGCGCGTGGGAAAAAGGAACACCTAAATATTTCCATTCGAGCTCTGATTTCTCTTATTTTATTATGATGATCATTCCTCCCTACGTAGGTGGGTGTCATCAAAATATTTACGCTTTCTGAAGAGAGAGTAGGTGATTGAACTTTCGTAAATAGATCTCGCCGCAAAGAAAGCCGCCTTTGTTTCAGAGAGTGCCACCCCAACTCGCGTATCATATCAGTGACACTCTCACCCCTATTGCGCGTTAACACGAAACGAGCTGCACTTCTTCGATCTCCTCCGTCAATCCTACAAGGATCCATTACCGTGCAGCAATGTTCCAGTACAGGACGGACAAGTGTAATGTAGGCTGTCTCTTTAGTGGATTTGTCGCATCTTCTAAGTGTTCTGCCAACAAAGCGCAGTCTTTGTTTCGCCTTCCCCACAGTACTATGTATGTGATCGTTCCAATTTAAGTTGCTGGTAATTGCAATTCCTAGGTATTTAGTCGAACTGAAAGCCCTTAGATTTGTGCGATTTATCATATACCCAAAATTTATCGGATTTCTTTTAGTACCCAAGTGGGTGACCTCGCACTTTTCTTTGTTTAGTGCTAATTGCAACTTTTCGCACCATACAGAAATTCTCTCTAGATCATTTTGTAATTATAATTGATGGTCTGATGATTTTACTAGACGGTAAATTACAGCGTCGTCTGCAAACAATCTGAGGGGGTTGCTCAGATTATCACCTAGATCATTTATGTAAATCAGGAACAGCAGAGGGCCTATGAGACTACCTAGCGGAACGTCAGGTATCAGTTCTGTTCTACTCGATGATTTACCGTCTATCACTAGGAACTGTGACCTCTCTGAGAGGAAATCATTAATCCAGTCACACAACTGAGACGATACTCATATGCATGCAATTTGATTAATAGTCGCTTGTGAGGAATGGTATCAAAAACTTTCTAGAAATCTAGGAATATGGAATCAACCTGAGATCCCCTGTCGACAGCACTCATTACTTCATGGGAATAAAGAGCTAGCTGTGATGCACAAGAACGACATTTTCTGAATTCGTGTTGGTTATGTATCAATAAGTCATTTTCTTCAAGGTGATTCATAATGTTCGAGTACAGTATACGCTCCAAAATCCTACTGTAAATTGAGGTCAGTGATATGGGTCTGTAATTCAATGGGCTACTCCTATTTCTTTTCTTGAATATTGGTGTGACCTGTGGTACTTAACAGTTTTTAGGAACAGGCCTTTCGTCAAGTGAGCGGTTGTATATGATTGCTAAGAAAGGCGCTATTGTGCCTGCATACTCTGAGAGGAACCTAATTGGTATACCATCTGGACCAGAAGACTTACCTTTCTTGATTTGAGTTGTTTCGCAACACCTAAGATATTTACTTTTATGTCACTCATGGTAACAGCTGTTCTGGTTTCGAATTCTGGAATATTTACTCCGTCTTCTTTCTTGAACCAATTACGGGAAACTGTATTTAGTAAATGGTTCAAATGGCTCTGAGCACTATGGGACTTAACATCTATGGTCATTAGTCCCCTAGAACTTAGAACTACTTAAACCTAACCAACCTAAGGACATCACACAACATCCAGTCATCACGAGGCAGAGAAAATCCCTGACCCCGCCGGGAATCGAACCCGGGCGAGAACGCTACCGCACGACCACGAGCTGCGGACTGTATTTAGTAACTCAGATTTAGTGGCACCATCATCGGTAACACTTCCATCGGTATCGCGCAGTGACGGTACTGACCGTCTTACGTACGATCTTACATACGAACAGAACCTCTTTAGTTTTTCTACCATATTTTGAGACAATATTTCGTTGTGTAAACTAAAAGCATCTCGCACTGACGTCCGCACCAAATTTCGAGCTTCCGTGAAACTTAGCCAGTCTTGGGGAATTTTCGTTCTTCTGACTCTGGCATCCCAGACCATAAGGCGTAGGATGGGGCCAGTGTGTCAAAGACGAATGCACTCTACGAGACAGCGCTCATCACGTATTCGTCGTGAGAGCAGGCGACCATTATTTTCGCCCCTGTTTTCATCGGCGAAGAACACTACACGCTGTTCCATCTTGACTCTGCCAGCTCCAGTCGAACCGCGCACGACGATGCCTTGTCTTGAGTGGGAGACGGGCCAGAGGTGTGCGTGTCTGTAGTCCCATTGGTAATAACCAGTTCGAAACAATTTGTGTTGACACGTCTGCACTAACAAAATCTCTTATGTGGACTGTGGTAACTGTACGGTCTGCCACTGCTGGCCTTACGATACGACGATCCTGGCCGGCTTCTGTGCTGCATGGACTTTCAGAACGCCACCTAGGGCTGTCGTAATATTCACGGAATCACTGATACCAGCATCGCTGCATATGTGACGCAGCTCGTCCAACTTGCGTGGCAGGTCCCCGAAAGGACCATCCTGTCACTCTGACCCTTTCAAACTCGCTAATTTGGTGAGTAGAAGGCACTAGTGCATCCCAGTGTCATGATTGCCTGCTTGCTTCACACGTCTGCAGCACATTGAGCTCTCTGGCTGTGAGCATTTCCTATTAAATTGGTGGACACAGATGGTGCTCTGGTAACTATGCCACTACTTTATCTGTTAGGGGACGACGTTGAAACCGTTATCAGGACGTCTATTATCCCCCCCCCCCCCAGGTGGCACATACCGTTAT
The DNA here is from genome assembly GCF_021461395.2 of Schistocerca americana. NCBI lineage: Eukaryota > Metazoa > Arthropoda > Insecta > Orthoptera > Acrididae > Schistocerca > Schistocerca americana. Next base: position 742,482,759 of record NC_060121.1, on the reverse strand, counting down.
GGGGTTAAAGTCGACGTCGTGTTTCCAGATGCACCAGGTTTTTTTTTCTGTAGTGTATGTTGGTGCGTGAGGAAAAACGTACTGTAATCGTCCACACATGGAGCACGCTCTCCGTCTGCATGGCAATGCCAGACCACACGACCGCTGCCACATCTACAATAATCAAACGGGCATGCATTCACTGTCATCGGTCATCCTCCATACTGTCCCGATTTGGTCCCAACCGATTTTCATCTGTTTCCAAAATTTAAAGAAAACCTTCGAGAGCTTTACTTTGATAGTGATGAAGCGGTGCAATAAGAGGTGACATTGTGGCCCCGTCAACGATATCAGACTTCCTGTAGCGACGGTATTAACAAACTGGTATTTTGTTGGGAGAAATTTGCTCATCGTTAAGGTGACATATATAAATATGTAGACATGAACAGTAAAGATGTAGAACGTTAATATCGCGTATGCCTCGACAAGGTTTCTGTGCAAACGTTACTGTGGGCTATGTCACTATCCGCATGTTTTAAGAAGCGGTTTATCCTGCATTTCGTCTGCAATATAGTATAATACGGGGGTAGGCAGCTACTGGTAACAGTTCATTATTTCACTTCTCTGAAAGTGAAAACAATGAGATTCTTACAGGCCGTAGTGGCCGTGCGGTTCTAGGCGCTGCAGTCTGCAACAGCGAGACGGCTACGGTCGCAGGTTCGAATCCTGCCTCGGGCATGGATGTGTGTGATGTCCTTAGGTTAGTTAGGTTTAACTAGTTCTAAGTTCTAGGGGACTAATGACGTGAGAAGTTGCGTCCCATAACGCTCAGAGCCATTTGAACCATTTTTGAGATTCTTATTCTGTCGTTACACTCGTTAAGACAGCATGCTACAGCTTGCTGCCGAGTGTTTACTGGCAGTGGAAAACATCAGACAAGGAACATTTAGCGATCTGACTCCTCTAAATTTTGCAACAAATTCAAGATTCCTTAAAAATGAACTCGCTCTGCTTGATACCCCTCATCACTGCCTTACTGCAGTACTTGAAGTTACTGAAACAAATAAAATTATGAAATGCATGATAAATTCACCAAACAAAATGATGTTATATACTTCAGAAACGCGAGCACAACAAAAAGACACGTGAAAGAACGAAGCACATGCGTTTCATTCAGATATGACAATCCAATCGCCGGCCGAAGTGGCCGTGCGGTTAAAGGCGCGGCAGTCTGGAACCGCAAGACCGCTACGGTCGCAGATTCGAATCCTGCCTCGGGCATGGATGTTTGTGATGTCCTTAGGTTAGTTAGGTTTAACTAGTTCTAAGTTCTGGGGGACTGATGACCTCAGAAGTTGAGTCCCATAGTGCTCAGAGCCACTTCACCACAATCTAATCCAGTATTTGTTTTTGTAGTTGTATGGACAACCGATGGACAGTATGCTTTATTTTATCAGTTTCATATATTTGACATAGACTACGGATATTTTTTACATTTATGAAACAGAAGTTATGTGTACGCAGCAACAGTGACTCAGCAGCCATGCAGCGTTAGAGTCAGTTGCGAGAGAGAGTGATGTGCGGTATAGTTCAGATTACGGTTTAGAGTAAGATAGCAGTCTGATAGACTTACCAAGGTCACAACAAGCACTCACTAAAAAGTCCGGGGGCTACTGCATGTGGGGTTTGGGTGTGTAAATTATCTTCATTCTAATCGACTCGCGTTGATGCAAAGTTAAAGAATCTTCTCGTGGGCAAATTGAGAGAGGTTCATATAATCACAACATTGCTAGATACGACGCTGGCCCAAGTACCGCAATGTTTAGTATCGGTTTTATTGACATTCTATCCACATATAAAATACAAAAGTTATTTAGCCTGGATTGTTTTACAAGACGGCTGTGCCATTTAGAGTGAGGCGATAGTACCGCCCTTCGTACGGATGGATAAGATGCAACTAAGGAATAGTTCCTCATGGTTAAAGGCTTAACTGCTCTTTGCTGTAAAATCCCCACAGGCACGAGAGTGTCAAAAATAAAATTAAAAAAGGCAATTACGAAAACCAAACCTTTTAAAAAAGCAATTTACTGAATATATTAATCTCAAACCTTTCAAAAATTCGGTGAAATCACGACTTAAGTAGTATGCGAAAATGACTGAATTAGATATTAGCACAAGACAGAAAAGCATCTGTCCATAAAAATACAGAGGATGTGCTTACTGAACATTTTTAAAACGATGCTTATGATTTTCGATGCCTGATTTCTCCATCAGCAGTTTACATACACACTAAGAAAAAGAAATAAAAAAGGAGAAGACGCACCACGAAGAAACCATCAGAATGGAAAGGAAATCGATAGATGTGAACAACACGTACAGACAATAAAAATGACTGATTTATTAAAGAGAAAGAGCTTCACAAACTGAGCAAGTCAATAACGCATTGGTCCACCATCGGCCCTTATGCTAGCCCTTATGCTCACTCACTACCATTGATCCATAGAGTTGTTAGATGTCCCCCTGAGACGTGTGGGGTAGCCGCGAAGTCTTGGCTCCTTGCCACGGTTCGCGCGGCTCCCCCCGTCAGAGGTTCGAGTCCTCCCTCGGGCATGGGTGTGTATGTTGTCCGTTGTGAAGTTAGTTTAAGTTCGATTAAGTAGTGTGTAAGCCTAGGGACCTATGACATCAGCAGTTTGGTCCCATAGGAACTTAGGCCTACCACAAATTTCCAGTGTCCTCCTGACGGATATCGGGCCAGGTTCTGTCCAATTGGCGCGTTGATCGTCCAAATGCCGAGATGGTTGGAGGGTCCTACCTATAATGGTGCAAACGTTCTCATTTGGGGAGAGATCCGGGGTCTTTGTTGGCCAAGGCAGGGTTTGGAAAACACGACAACGAGCAGTAGAAACTCCCTGTGCGAGCGGGCATTATTTTGCTGAAATGTAGGGCCAGGATGTCTTGCTACGCAGGACAACGAAATGGAGCGTGGGATGTCATCGACTTAACGCTATGCGTTAGGATACTGCGGATGACAAGGGGTCGCGCTAAGAAGGGGGATTGCACGCTAGACCATCACTCCTGGTTGTCGGACTGTATGGCGGATGGCAATCAGGTTGATATCCCACCGCTGTCAGGGCCTTCTCCTGATGTACATGCACGTCACATCTACCAATTTCCGACCCATTCAGGTAATTCCTTCCTGGTGCATCGCTCTTTTTTTGTCTTAGAGTGTATGTATATGAATATGCAGAGTGTTGGAGACAGGTAGAAGTGTTTCTACAAATCGTCTGCTCGTATTGTGTGGTGTTGTCGGTTGTTTCTCACTCACTACCTGTACGTGACTGTAACTGGTTGACAAAAGTCAATAAGCGTCACTCATTCAGCTGATTGCATCGTCTACATAGATGCCGGCGAGTATTTTGCTACTTGAGCCCTGCCTTGCAGACATCTGTGAGTGTGTACAGTAAAGCATCAGTTGCAGAATAAGTGCAAGAAGCTTATAAATTTGATGTGAATCTTCATGTTCTTACGACATATTACTTGGTCTGTAAAATTCCCGGAATTCATCCCAAAGCCAACTCTGTCTGCTGCTAATATTTGATCCGTAAACTGCTCAGTTATCTCCGGCTCCCTCCAAAGGTAGCTGAACAGCTTACAGCTCAAATATTAGCAGCAGACAAAGTTTTATTACGGCTGAATGCCCTCAGTTTTACGGATTAAGCTTGTAAATTTTTACAGATGACGTAATTTGAACTTGTATTTCTGTGTGTTATCGGCAGGAAGGAGCACTTGAGGAAACTGTGCAAGCGTGCTCGTCTTTTATTTATTTATTAGCCTCAATGGGCTAAACCAAAGCTACTTGATGATGGAGCGAGTCGGTACACAGTTTACAGATTACTGATTTGAATATTTACAAAAAAACTAGCCACCCGGCCCGTCTTCGCACTGGTAGAATTAAGTGTCTACAGCCAGACGTCTTGTGTGACGTATTTTGTCAACAGGCCACAGCGTAGAGACCCGAATAAATTTCAGAGTATATCGTTAAGTACCTGAATATCATCACTTTCATATAACTTGCGTGATGTAAGAAACGCACGGCAGGAAAGTTGTCGGGGGGCATGAATATTATGTTTCCTATATATAACTGAGGTTTGGAATGACATCTCAGGGCAATGTTGGGATCACACGGGGACAACCAATGAAAATATCGTATTAGAATCATGGGTGTGTGATAGCGTGAGTGATGCAGATATACTGGAGGCTGGATGACGGCCACAAATAAAATAAAATACAAGAAAAAACACGCATGATGTACATTTTACAGCACACCCCTTGCGAAGCTGAGTTCGCACTGTGATGCATTCTTGAGACTCAGTGCCGCAATTCTTTGTCCTGGATTCCTTATGGAAAACTTCGCCGTGCCACCCAAAGGCTCGTGTCCATGTCTACATTTGATTCAAGAGTGCCAGAAAGCTGAGAGCTGAATCATCTGCTGCGCTTCTGAATGAATGTACTGTAAGTAAGCTGAAGTAGTTTTTCGGAAAACGTCTCACTTGTAGCATGAAAAATGAAACACCAGACATTTCGGATTCGCAAATTTTTTTCGCTATACAATTGTTCTCAAACGATTGGAGGTTGATTACTGTTTAAAAATATTTGACTACTTCAACTTGTAAGTCTCACATCACAGTCTGATGATGAGGTAGGTTTTATTTTCGCTACTTGTTACGCCACTTCAGTGTTGAGTAACTCAGTACACGTTGTTCGAAGAATTTGCAATGAATTAAGACTGCGAATTTCTGTTCATAATGTGAGGGAAGCAAAAATTGGCAGTCTGAAACGGTCGTCACATTTGGAAAACATCACTGAGAGGTGAATGCTGGTTTAAAAGCACCATGAAAAACAGTGACCAAGCCAGGATTCAGTCCCACAGCCTTTCAGTTTTCGTCCACGCACACTCTGTTGCTAGATCACCTTACCAGATGCAAATTACATTCTGCTTGCTGTGCTCATGAGGCACTGATACTCTCTCAAGTTATAGCAGATATACGTTGGGTGGTAGTGGCATCGTTTAATTATTCATCATAATTCAGATAACCTGAACGTAATATTTATAAATTATATGCAAAAACCTCCTCGTTAATCAGGGTATCTATTAGTTAAAACTGGATGAAAATCCCTACAGCAATTCCTGAGATTAGCCTCTATTTACAGACGGACACGAGCAAGTGATTTCAATTTACATATGCATGTAGAGAGCAGGAGGGCAGAAGAATCAAGAAATTTATAAAATACAAAAAATATTGAGAAAGTGTATGAATAAATAAACCGTTACAGAGAGAAGTTCTAAATGACTGCGAGTAAAACTTGCACGGAACAGGAGAGTGCCACAAGGAAACGTTTCGACTTGTATTTGAGTAATTTAGGATTGTTTCTCAACTTTAGCTGATTTTCCGACACCCGTTGAATAGTTCACACCTTCATATAGAATTCCTAAGATTGTGTTAATCATGAAGACTTCGTTTTCCGTCTAGTGTTCACTGAATTATTGTTGCAGTTTCTTTCAAATCCGTCAAAACTGTCAGCAAGAAACACATATGGTAGAATATATGTATATGAATGGGAAAGAGTTAGAATTCCGAGACACCTAAACAACGGCCTACACGACGTTCAACACGCCGCATATCTCTCAGTCTACCCTTTATTAGGCTACGAATATTCTTGATAAGTACATTTGTCTTCACATTTCAGTTTTAGATGGTAGAGATCATTCTTGTAGTGAAGATAGCAGCATTCAATGTCTGCACAAAATCATAAACACGGTACTTCTAAAAACGGCTTTCATCTACCATCAATCCTAAAAAATTAGAATGGCCGACTTTACTGACTGTTTGATCTTAATGACACAATAAAATTTTGCTTTTATAAGAGTTTCGTCAAAAGCTTCACAATAGCGATTTTTTGCAGGTAATAGTTTATCTGTACTCTGAAAGACATATGCTGATGTTACTGACTACACTTTTAGCTAGATCATTTACATTAAAGTTCACGGCTTTCGCTACAACACTTATGACATCCGTTAAGAGAAAAATTTTTTAGTCAGTACGTCATTCGTATTCAAACACTTTACATCTTCATGACGATGGAGGATAACCCTCTTCTTCCTTCTTGCTAGTTATGAAGTCAACCATTGTTGAGCCATTTCCCTAATCTGTATCCATGCGACAACATGGACTACCAAAACATACCATAACGCTGCGCATGAAAACTGTATCATTCCGGGGCTCATGTCTCGGGTATCTGATAGACAAGTCGAAACTGTTTTCCATAGCCCTTGGGCTAGAGACCATTTGTATACCCAGCAGAAGGATTGTCTTACTGTAACTAACCTACAGTACAGGGTCAGAATGTGAATATTACACTCCTCCTCCAGCTTAGACAGATGGAGAATACGAAGTAAATCAGTTGGTTCTTTCTGCATTAGATGTGGTCTACGGTGAGGCTCAACGGGATTATGGATAGTTCATGGGCGGTTCCAGAGAAAACTCGTAAAAAGCATTTTCACCATTTTCTCAGCACCTGATATCTAAATGACTGAAGACAGCATATTGCCCAAATTTTAATGATGTATTCTCTAGACACTAATCTAGAAGTGTCATCTTTCTGTTTTGAAAAATCTTGATGAGTTATCAAGAAACACGCCACAAACATAGTTTATGGGAACCAAAACCAAGCCGCAGATTACAAGACGGCTATGCACAGCAAATGGGCGTAATTTGTACGATTGATTTATTTCTAAAATCCCAATGTCGAACAATCTTGCTAATATCAAGCATCTCCATCCATTTCCGACGTAAAGAGCTTCAAAATTACCCTTCTTGTATGCGTAAAATACGCACGTAAAATCTAGTCTGAGGCGAAAATGTTGTTTATATAGTGACGCACCACAGAGAAGTATGCTGTAAAGTGTTTTCGTTATCATCAGAGGGGTTCTGAGAAAACGCTGTTGAGTGCTTAAGCACATACAAGATATTTGTGCAGGTAAAATCCGCTCTGATGGGTAAAATTAGGTTTGTGTTATTTATATTTCGCATAAATAAACTATCAATATTTTATTGTCCCCTAAAGTTATCTTCGTATGAATGGCGTGCCCTGCTATAGCAAAGAAAAGAAGGGAATCAGCGGAAAAATGCTTCCTTCGGAATAAAAAAAAAAGGAGAATACCCATTTTTAAACACTGTCACTGAAATCTGGGTACCAGATGCCCCATTCTTCCATCCTCAGCGTTTTTGCAATTTTTCCCATAAATTTTGGTGTACGAACATATTTGAGCTTTCTATGCCGAGACAGAAGGAGACAATGGCAATGGGCTAGAGACGGAAGAAAATAGTAGACAATGGGTGTGTTACAGAAAGAGCGAACGAGAGGAGGGCAGTGTGAGAAAAGGAGAAGAACACTGTGGCAGAGGAACATAGTTGACAGTCACAGAACAGTGCTAGGAAATGAGTGAAGGACTTAGTGCCGATGGAAGAGGAATAAAGAGGAGGAGAAAGTAGAAGTGGATGAGAGCCAGTGATAAAGATAGAGAGAGTCTATGATAACACTAGAGAAGAAGAGAGTGATAGTGAGAGTGAGTAGGAACAGTGCTAGTGAGAAGGAATGAATGAGATAGCAGCAGAGAGAGAGAGCAAAAGGAAGACAGGAAAAGTGAGAGGAGACAGTAGTGGTAGGACAGAACGAAAGAGACTGTGCCTGACAGACAAGAGACAGTGACCGGAAGACACAAAGTGGTAATGAGTTGAGCTGAATGACTGAGTGAAAACAGGCAAGTGGTAGTGGATGGGTAAGAGCCACTTACAGTGATGGACTAGTGGCTGTGAGCAAGTTCTAGTTAGGGGAGCTTATGGAAGTGGGAGGTGAGTTGCGTGTTAAAAAGAGCGCGAATATATTCTTATGCCAAACTTTATGGACAAAATTTTAAAGATGCTGAGGAAGATGGAATGAATCAGCTGGTGCCCCACTTTTCAGTAAGGGTCTTTGAAACAGGAGCCTTTTTTGTGGTCTAATGGAAGTATTTTCCCAGTTGTCTCATAATTTTCCAGCTTCGGCAAAAGAACTACAAGCTCCACGCAATAAAATGCTTTTTTTATTTAATCAAAGAAAATATCAACTATTCTCGACCTATCGATTAACTCTCCTGCCGCACTACACGCAAAAGTATAAACTGAATTTTCTGTGGGTACTCCTTTCCTGAAGAAGCAATCGATGATCCGTTTACCTTATTGTTGTCTGGTTGTGATTTGCTTGTAGCAAGTACAGAGGCTGACGACGCATTCATTCTTGAATCACTTGTTCGCAGAGAAACAGCCGGCTGGTGAGCAACCAGGACGAGTCGGACATGGAGCGGGCGTCCTCCGAGTGTGAAGACGGCCACATCCGGTGTACGAGGTAAGCCTTCGGCTAAAAGCTATTTTAAACGTAGACGAGTGAGTCTGTACAGCGACGAAACACCGCGTCGCAAGGCGCCTACAGAATTCTCTCTACTAGTACCTCACTTGACGCCGAGTTAGCGCCAAAGAATGTAATAGATGGAGATTTCCTTCGTCGTACAAAGAATGATGAGTGCAAATATTTTAAAAGGAAACGAATTAGTAACTGTTAGTTGGTTCAACACACTTGTTCACACTCCAGAGCAGTTCGTTGCGGGTCGTTTGTTGGCCTAATGAGTGACTGAAAGGACGTACATGTCTACCATACAGGGAATTATCGAAAACATCTACACAGAGGGCAGACTAGGGCCTGTGGGTTATCAATCACTATATGGGGCTGGATGAGCTTGGAAATCTGCATGTGGAATGGAGGACAGCAATTTTGGAATGCCTCGGGATGCCCACCGTCATCTCATATATTAATTCGGCAGGAACTGACACATGGACCTTTCGCCAAATACCGGTATTCCTTAACGTTAACAGACCTTTGGCTCTAGTCCTGGTGTCTGTCCCCGAGAGAGCAGCTGCGTTTTACTATAAGGAGTTATGTGGAGTGTGAGATTACATTTGCAAGAGGACTGCCATATATTCAAAAAAAGATTAGATCCCTACTGGGTGCGAGTTTAGAAAAGGGTTGATTTCGGCCCTTTGCTGATAGGAACTTACAAAAGTCAGCCCTTGGCTGAGTTCCTCAGAGAGTGGAAATTCCAATGCAGATTCCTTGTAAAGCGGTTTACATGGTTCGAATCCGTCCCCACCAGAGGTAAATGTTGGTTTCAAAGGCTTCATCAACGTCGGTTTGTTGTATATTTACAGAAAACTAATGAATATGCGATGATTGTAAATGAAGTACTCAAAATAAAGTGAATTAATACTTTAAAACAATCAATATGCATGTATATTTACAACTAGATGACAGGAACTTTAATAAACAAGCTAATTGACTGAATGATTCATTGGCCGAATATAAATTTCAAGGCCGCGCGGGATTAGCCGAGTGGTCTAGGGCGCTGCAGTCATGGACTGTGCGGCTGGTCCCGGCGGAAGTTCGAGTCCTCCCTCGAGCATGGGTGTGTGTGTTTGTCCTTAGGATAATTTAAGTTAAGTAGTGTGTAAGCTTAGGGACTGAAGACCTTAGCAGTTAAGTCCCATAGGATTTCACACACATTTGAACATAAGTTTCAAGAAAGAAACCGGAAGGCGCTTATGATCGTATCTATAAGACATTCTCAGACTTCTTGCTGCCTCATTTCAGGGTAAAACTTCGATTTTTGACGATTACCTCCATCGTCTTAGTCTGGAGCAACTGACTGTCTAAACTGCTGCAGTGGTGGCCTTTTATTACCCATAGATAGCTTGTTAGTGGTCGGTAATTAGGTAATGCTGTCACAGATGCCGTCAACGTCTGCTCTGATGGCGCCACCGCTCCCATAGTAGCGTAAACACTGCAACGAATATCTCTCCCTTTTCTCTGCATTCAGAGCTCCCTTCCATGAACCGCGAAGATTACATCCTCTGTCACAGTTAAGTTCTTCTCTCACATCCTTACTTCTACAGCTTCCTTAACTGCAGAATCCCAGCATGTGGGAGTCTGGGACAAAAATGTTGTTTGGTGAAACAACGTATGGTGTTTGTAAAGACGTTCCTAACAACTGCCGATTTCTCTAGTTCTCCATTTTTAATAAGCCGCGCAACGGTCAGAAACCGTACGGATTAACTGACCGATGTATTTGCTTGTTCACATACAAGGGATGTTGTAAATTCCAGGAATCCTGATGCCGAAGCTGTCTGTAACAGGGCGTAACATCTCTTTTATCTTCTTAGGAGGTCGGAAAATAGGTCTTATACCATGTCTTCCCATCTGCACCCTATTAAGGAAAATATCGGCCTGAGGGGAGCTGAGATTTATAACTTCCCGTGTGAGTGAGGAAGCCATTACATCGGTCAGTCCATCCGTACAATTTCCTACCGCTGTGCAGAATATCAATGGAATATTAAAATGGAGAACAGAAGAAATCTGTAGCTGCTGAGCAAAACCTTACAAACACAAAATATTGTATGACGAAACAAAAGTTTTGCCCCAGGCTCCTACATGCTGGGGAAGTAAGAATGTTTGAGCGGACATAATCTTAGCGGTGCATGGAAGTGAGCTCTCGATTCAGATAGGATGCAGAGACATTCGCCGCAATGTTTACGCTACTAAGGGATCGGTGGCGCCACCAGCGCAGACGTTGACACTATTTGCGACAGTATTACGTAATTACCGACCAATTGCAAGCGTCTACGCTTTATATAATACCACCACAGCTGCAGTTTATATTGAAATCCTGGAAAGACATGCACTCCGCCTCACCTTCCGAATCCACAAACATTCCGCAACTCGCATCCTATACGAACTCATCCACTGCCCACACCTATTCTCTTCCTACAGCACCTTCGAATCCCATACATAAACCACAAAACCCAGTCCCAGCACACAATTTCCGATCCACAAATCACCAGTCCAGGTTCTCATCTGCGCCGCTACATCCACATTCCATCCTCCATGAACCTCCATGTCTTATCCATCCTCTCCCGCCGCAGTTTTCACCGACTCCTACTTCCCAACGATGAAATCCGTCCTGAGATATACACTATGTGATCAAAAGTATCCGGACACCTGGCTGAAAATGACTTACAAGTTCGTGGCGCCCTCCACCGGTAATGTTGGAATTCAATATGGTGCTGGCCCACCCTTAGCCTTCACGACATCTTACACTCTCGTAAGCATACGTTCAATCAGGTGCTGGAATGTTTCTTGGGGAATGGCAGCCCACTCTTCACGGAGCGCTGCACTGAGGAGAGGTATCGATGTGCCACGCAAAACAACAAGGGATGCAAGCCCCCTCCGTGAAAAACATTGCCACACCATAACAGCACCGCCTCCGAATCTTACTGCTGGCACTACACACGCTGGCAGATGACGCTCACCGGGCATTCACCATACCCAAACGCTGCCATCGGATCGCCACATTGTGTACCGTGATTCGTCAGTCCACACAACGTTTTTCCACTGCTCAATCCTCCAATGTTTACGCCCCTTACACCAAGCAAGGCGTCGTTTGGTATTTACAGGTTCAGGCAACAGATTCTGTACCATAAAATGTGTTTGTACGCTTCGACAACCTTCAACAAAATCGATCATCTCAATGTCAGAAGACGAGCAGTTTATTTAAGTGCATTCTCGTGACCTGCGGGAAGAATAAGATGGCGGAGTTGCTGCGCAGCCTCTTTGAAAATGACTCGGGGAAATACACAGCTGGCGAAAAACGCGAAGCACCCAGAACACATGATCAAATGTCAGTCTAACTTCGACATATACACACTCGGCGCATATGTGAATGATTGGGGTTGTAATCCTCTGTAGCAGAACGGCCACCAGATGTTTCGTGTTTAGTGTTATTCATGAGCCTGGTAAGGATGTAAGGGACGTGAACAGCGTTTGATGTAGAGCAATTATGGTGAAAGACACGGAGATGCCACGTACTCTTGTGAGGCAGCACCTGGAAGGGTTGAAAGGGGCCTCATTGTGGGTCCCTCAATTGGCCCGTTGGTCGAATCGTGCAAGATCCATAATTGCGGAGCATTCAGATGTGACAATGGTCTGATGTTGTGCTGGATGGGAACGTGAGGGTAGGAATACTCGTCGTCAAGGTTCCAATCGACCACGCCTAACCACTACAAGAGACGATCACCTTGATATGCACGAAGCACGTCATAACCCTTTCACATCTGTGCCTGCCGTCCGAGATCAAGTAGTGGACTCACTGCAACATTCTGTGTCATCCGGCACAATTGGTCGGAGACTAGCTGGAGCCAGCCTGTCCTATTGTGTACGCTAAAATTTAACACAAACGACTTACCTTGTGGTGGTGTCTTGACTGGGAAGCGTGAACTGATATGGCGTTGCACAGTGTTCAGCGACGAATCTCGGTTCTGCACTAGCCCAGACAACCATCGTCGTCGAGTATGGTGGCGATATGGGGAGAGGTCCTATTATTCAAATGTTTTACAGAGGCACAGCGATGCTATTCCTGGTGTCATGTTGTGGGGAGCCATCAAGTATGATTCCAAGTCATGGCTGGTAGTGATGGAGGGAAGTCTGACTCCACAGTGGTGTGTCTTGGCCACACATCAGGAATCTTCATTTGTTACGTTTCACGCGACAGTATTGTGAGGCCCCTTTTCAGCAGGACAACGCTCGCCCACACATGGTATGTGTCTCTATTAACAGTGTGTGTGATGTTGAGGTACTCTCGTAGCCAGTGAGATCCCCAAATCTGTCGTCCCCGATAGAACATCTGTGAGACCAGCTCGGAAGTCAGCTGCATCCCAGTGCCGGTATCCAAGTTATGAAGGATCAGTTACATCAGTTGTGGGCCAGCTTGCCTAATTCATGACACTCTTCCCAACTGAAATACTTCGTGCATTCAGTCCAGATTGGGTGCAATGTCATACTGATAAGTGGGCTCATACGGCCAAGTTGTTTGTAAATTTGACTCTGTTTTGTAAATTTGACTCTATTTTGTAATCATTGCCGTAACATCAACCCGTAAAGTTTGATTTCGTTCCCTCCTCCTTTAAGGGGTACTTCACGTTCTTTTATCAGATAGTGTAGTTTGAGCAATGGAAGGAGCGAATGCAGACGCATGTGACGGCACAGAAATAAATGGTAATGTGAAGGTTTATCAGCTGCTAAGAGGTCGTAATAACTCCTTATCACTCACTATGACGAAGATCTAAAATAGTAGTTTGCTGTGGCGCTTGAGAGCATAATGTAATGGGCCTGACATCCTGCGAAACCTGTAGGTACAAAACGAGAGTGGAAAGCTTTCTTTCTTTACTCAAAGCAGCCCGCTCTTGCATTTTTAATTGGTGTCGTTGGCATAATTAGGGCACCGTGCGTATTGTATTAGCCAGACCTTCTTTATTGCGTTTCATTACAGGACTACTACATTCTGCTATTGACGGCTCCTCTGTCCGCAATCTGGGGGACAATACTGGTGAAAGGTACCACGTCAAGAGCCCGACTGTGTGTAATGCTTTACTCTTTGTTAATGAAATATTTCGTTCGTTGCAGATTAAAGAGAAGGAAGATTACGTAAAAATGTGAGTTTAGCGGGGTGCGATGTATCTCAGTAGGTCGCTAGGCACAGCAAGGAAACTACACTCTCTGACTCTGTACTTTAGAGATCAGACTCAATTAAACATTTATTCAGGAAACAATAATTTCACCAAAAGTTTTGCGAGTTTGGTTATGTTGGTGATGTCACACGTTAAGTAAAAAAAGAATAAAGTACTTTCTTGTGAAAACATTAATTAGTTTTTTCAGCATATTCTTCATGGATCTCAATGCGTTTTATCCAAGTGGATTCAACTTACCTTATCCCTCAGAGGTTAAACTAGTTGCCATTGCATAATATTCGTTTCAATGACAAATAAGAAATTCATCTGATGAAAATTCTTTCTTCTTCTTCTAATTTTTTTGAGCTAGTTAAAGGTGTTTACTACGTTAAACAGTATGGTTGAATAGAATTATTTTGCAGCATAGCTGGCGCATTTTAACAGTCGCGACAGCCATTGTGTCAGCAGATGCATTGTCCAGATTAAGTACAGTTTTGTACGCTAATCATGACTATTAACAATTCTGTCTAACGTGGAATGCGATCAATAGCTTGTTATTTTACTGTCCTCAACAACCGTCTGAAAATTCCCAGCCAGTGTACCTACCACACCGTGAATGGCGTTAAAGCAGTTTGTCAGTGTCTCATTGTTATTTTCCGATAAGCTTTAATGTATACTCTCACGGGTAACCCTTGCAAGCGCTAAGAAATGAGAACATGACACGAGTCAACAACTTTTTTTTGCAACGTCGAAAATTTTTCAAGTTTTTCTGATTTAGGAATACAACCAACACATCTCCAGACTGGCAAATATTCTCAGATGTTTACGTAATGTTTAATATAATTGCCGTGTATTGCACCATGAGATTCAGCAAATCCATTATTATCCTTATCGGGAGGATGAATTATATACTCGACACAGATCCCAAGAAATAAATAAGAAAATGAATATTTCGTCACTACCTGGGACTCAAATCACGGCCCCCCCTTTTTTCTTTTGCTGACATGTAAAAATTCCCCCTTGCTTTTTCCGACAGAACTTCGATGAGGGCGTCCATAACTTTACCAATGTGTCTCTCTTTGCAAAAACGGGTAACTGTGGGCTCCAAATGTAAGTTAAGCACTTACTGTTTTCAAAAAAACCTACCAACGATACGCAATAACGAGTGCAAAGGGTTTATTATGCTCATGCTCTTGTGCAGGTCGAATTCATGAACTAATAATAGACATCCCCTCAATCTCATACTCCAACCTGTTTGTCAGCATAGAGATTGAGGGAAAGATGCGAGAGGAACAGGCAGGTTTTACAGTTGGACGATCCTGCGTGGGTCATACTTTTAGCCTTAGACAAGTAAGTGAGAAGGCGTATTCTAAGGGTTAGGAAGTACACGTAACATTTGTGGATTTAGAAAAAGCGTATGATTCTGTACTTATCAACGCATTATGGGAAACGATGGCGTATATAAGTGTAGAAGCACAACAAATATCCCTCATTCGGAGAATATACAACCATTGGTAAGCATTAGTTAAAGTAGGGAGGAAGTTCAGCGAGACATTCCGAACGTCGAAAGGACTGAGACAGCACTGCAGTACGTCGCCGACCCTGTTTAAAATGTATATGCAGTATATAATGGAACGGTGGAATCAATCATGTGGTGGTCTGGGAATTTCTTTCCGGCGTGGCACTAACTACATATTATTATTTGCCGATGATCAAATACTGATAGCAAAAAGTAGAGAGGATGTCAGATTTATGATAAAGACGTTAGTGGAAGCATTTTAATGAGGCACGCTTCGAATAATTATGAGCAAAACGGAATATCTAGTAGTGGGAGAAGATGGTAGGGATATATTGACGCAAGGAACTGTTAAAGACATTAAGCAGTTTAAATACTTAGGATCGATTATGCATTTCTCTGGAAACTGTGAAGCAGATGTGGAACGCAGGAACCAGCTGGCAAGAGGAGCAATTAAAATGCTAAATGGAGTTCTGTGGAGCTGAGTAATATCAAAGAAACAAAGAAGAGGATTCAGGAAACAGTAGTGGAAAGTATACTAACGTACCGTGCAGAAGGATAGACTCCGAAGGATCGGTAGAGAAGCAGCACAGGCAGGAGAGATGAATGAAATAAGGAGGGCAACCAGGATATCCAAGACAGACCGGAGAAGAAACGAGGAAATTAGGAAGATAATAAATATAGACCATACAGTGGTGCAAGGAACTGATAATAGATCAATGGTATGGCCATGTATGGTGAATGGAGCAAGGACGATGGCCAAAAGCAATCCTAGAATGGTCGCCACCGGGAAGGAGGACGCGTGGACGGCCGAGATTAGTATGGAAACCGGAGTAATTACAATGATGAAGAAGCGAAATCTGAAAGGAGAAGACGGCCATGATCGTGAGAGCTAGGAAATGGGAATACTGGGCAGCTGCGAAAGAGTGGTGAAGCCCTTATAAGTAAGTTCAAAATGGCTCTGAGCACTATGGGACTTAACTTCTGAGGTCATCAGTCCCCTAGAACTTGGAATTACTTAAACCTAACTAACCTTAGGACATCACACACATCCATGCCCGAGGCACGATTCGAACCTGCGACCGTAGCGGTCGCGCGGTTCCAGACTGTAGCGCCTAGAACCGATGGCCACTCCGGCCGGCTTTAAAAGTGAGTAATAGTAGTAATAATTGACATTAATTGTAGCGCTAATGATATACGTGACAAAACCATGCAATGATGATAAGCATGGAATACACGACGGGCCACATCCACGCTATAGCGTTCGACTATCGTGAAACAGCGAAGGCTGTAGACATCTAAAATTAGATCCTAATAAGCAGTCCCTGCACAAGCTTTTGACTTCGATTTCCCCCATATGATCAAAATCAGAACAGTTTGCCAATTTCTCCTGTTGTCTGTACAGGTGATCATGTCCAATGAAAGTGAGTTATTGTAGCTAAGTGTTGCAAAAAAAAAAAAAATGGTTGAAATGGCTCTGAGTACTATGGGACGTAACATCTGAGCTCATCAGTCCCCTAGACTTACAACTAGTTAAACCTAACTAACCTAAGGACATCACATACATCCATGCCCGAGGCAGGATTCGAACCTGCGACCGTACCAGCAGCGCGGTTCCGGACTGACGCGCCTAGAACCGCTCGGCCACGACGGCCGGCAAGTGATGCAAATAATGGATCCCTCTTCAGGCACGAAACATACAGTTTGACGTGTAGTCTGTAAGCTGTATTATATGATGTGATGGAAAACATTGGGGGCCATTTCTACTTCCCCCTTTCCTGCTCCAGAGAGTAACGTTCGCACCGCGATCAAAATGTTCAAATGTGTGTGAAATCTTATGGGACTTAACTGCTAAGGTCATCAGTCCCTAAACTTACACACCACTTAACCTAAATTATCCTAACGACAAACACACACACACCCATGCCCGAGGGAGGACTCGAACCTCAGTCGGGACCAGCCGCACAGTCCGTGACTGCAGCGCCTGAGACCGCTCAGCTAATCCCGCGCGGCCTACACCGCGTCCGTGGCCATTCCTCGACCCTAGCAAGCCTCGTGAATCTTTCCAACTTGCGATCACCTTCAAGGGATCAGTGTGCATTGTCTAACTTTAAATTTAGTGAACCCCGAGTTCTCAGCGAGGCAGTGGTGACCGCCGCCAGTTGCATGACGCGGCTCTGGAACTTTGTGTGTCCCAGGGAACAGGTACTTCACCTTAACCGCCAGGATCGCAAGATTATTCAATAACGGAAAATTAGTTTCAACCTTAAGGTGTGCTGCGTACCAGTGGGATGAATGGTTGTTGAAACGAAACACTCGTTAGCGAGTAGTCTGAGGGGTACCTACAGTTCCGCGGGGGTATAAGGCTAACCCAAGCATGCGCGCTTTGTTTCGTTGGGCGTGTACTTGCGTGGCATAACCTGCGATAAAAATCGGTTATAATACAACCAAAAAACCTCCAGTGGGTTGGGCGGATCACTGGTTGTTACCAACAATCTGCGAACTAACAGAGCTCGATAAAGTAGTCCTTCGGAGTAATTAGTAGAAGGGAGAAAACAAAGTAGTATCAGTGCACAACTTTGGCAAAATGCATTCTTTGCCTTTGAATGGGAGGTTTTAACTTTTCAGAATACAACGCATTTCGACGTACGAAAAGCATTAGAGGCGATTATTGCAAATTTAAAATTTGGAAAACTGTGGGGTATAAAGCTTCTCTTATAAACATCCGAAACGAAAAGATCGACTTGTTAAATATCAGGAGTCGGAATTCACCCAATTGTCGTTAAACTACGCATTACACTTAATGCGTATCAACACAAAATAATTGTCAAATAGATTAGTGACAGACGTGAAAAACACGATGTAAAGAGTAAAAGGTGAGCTTGTATCAACTGCCTCGTTAATATTAACGTTTGATCCATCTATTTCACCTTACTTTAGGGCAAGCTTCGTATTTTTCAAAATAAGACTTTTACTCGAAACGCTTTCCGGCGCTTGAAGTGCCACGGGTCAAACATCGCAGGTGGAAACGGGAAGATATAAAGAGCACTTTAATTGAATCAGCAAAGGAAATCTAGGAGAAATAAAGCCAGCAACCAAGAAGAAATGGTTCAATCATAAATGTGGACAAACTGTGAAGATCAGAAAGAGAACTAGGGAAACATTCATGCTGGATAGAAATTGTGCTGAAAATTAGGAAGCAGTCTATTACACAAAAGGAGAAACAAACAGGATTTTCTTTACAAAGAAAAGAAAATTCATGACACACACGATTAATGAAACAGAGAGGGCAAATACAACATTTGACAGCAGAAAACTGTTTCAGATGACGAAGTATTTGCGGAAAAGTTAAAATACTGAGATGTCAGTTATGAACAGTAAGGATGGAAATATGCTAACGGATGAAGAAAAGATTTAGGACAGTTGGAGGGAATATTTTGAGAAGTTGCTGAATGCTGAAGATGCTGAAAAATGTCTTCCCAGAATGAAGAACTGCAAACGTGTAGAGGAAGAAGATATATAGAAAGAACAATTACGAAACTGAAGAATAACGAAGCATCAGCAGCAGATAGGATAATGGCAAGGATGTTGAAGGCAGCAAGTAACACTTCAGAAAGAGATAAAGCAGAAGACCCTACAAGAGTGGGAGCCAGCAACCATTATCCCACTGCAGAGAAAGGGCAGTAAAAGTAAATAAAGAGGTATTTCTCTGCTAAGCGTTCCATACAATGTGTTATTACTAATAGTTCTTGAAAAGCTAAAGCCTTTTAGTGAAGATATTGCTGGAGACGACGAAGCAGGATTTCGGTCAGGAATACCAACAGTGGTCAAATTGTTCATCACGAGACAAATCTGGGAGTACTGAGAATTCAGCCTTCAATTCCTGGTAAAATTACTAAATTTCTCAAAGGCTTTCGATAGTATACACAGATTAAGTGTGTAGAACATCCTAAAGGTGCTTGGCAAACAAAGAAAGTTAATTAACTTGGTGAGGTTTGCGCAGCAGGGACGGAAGCCAAGGTGAAATACCTGAGGGGGAAGCTATCCAAGGAATTCAGCAACAGAATAGATGTGAGACAAGGTGTGACACAAGGTGATACCGTTCCACCAGTGCTTTTTAATGTGGCTCTGGAGAAAGTAATTCGGGAAATGAAAAGAGAAGGCAAAGGGGTGAACCTAAATGGAAAAACGCAGTTACTGAAATATGTTGACGACATTACCGTCATAGTGTAGTCAGAAGAAGAGAGGGCAGAAACCGCAGAGTATTTGGAAAATAACATCAGCAATGTTGGACTCTTTATTACTAAGGGGAAAACTGAAACGGTGGAAGTATCCACGGAGGGCCCTCATAATGTCCCCTTACAGGTTAAAATATGGAACATAGCCATCGAGGAAAATTTTAAATGCCTTAGCACCTGGTTCAATAGATATAATGACAAAAACAATAAATTAATCAACATAATGTCAGTGGGTGTGAAACTTATTTCAGTCTGAGGCTGACAATGTCATAGAACTTAAAGCCTATAATACAGTGATAACACTGATGTTGTCATATGGGGCAAAAACAATGAGCACTACATAAAAAGTTGAAGAGTACCTGTTGATGTTTGAACGGAAAATAATGAGAAATATCTTTGGATCAATCCACGAAAAGAACATCTGGAGACGTAGAAAGAACCAGGAACTGTACGGCCTGACGAAACAACAGTATATCGTGGAGAAAACGAAAGTGCGAAGAATATGTCGTGCAGGCACATTGCCAGGAGACCAGAAATGTTCCGCGGCAAAGCTGTGCTTAGAGGAAAACCTGATGCAACTCGTCCAACTGGAAGACCAAGGAAGCCATAGGGAGATGAACTACAGGAGGTTCATCAGCTGGATATCCGTTAGAATTGGATCCAAAGTGCACAAGATCGCCATGGACAAACACTTTAAAATCGGTGCTTGATCTTCAGGGTCCATCTTCGGCAATATGTATGTATGTACAACTTGGGACGAGGTTCACTGACCTAAACGGAGACTTCGCGGAAAAACTGGTGTATCTTGATCTAACAGCACTTCACTGCCCTCGCATGTTGGATATCCTACGTATTCGTTAATGGGTAATGACTATTGCATGGGACTCGAAGTGCCGTTTTGCAACTATCTGAAACGCTCTGCTACACGCATTTATTCTGCCCCGAACGCAGTTCGTGTCTGATCGGGGCCAAGTCGGTAGTTTCCACATTCCTCTAATTCTTTATTTTCAGCGGAGCAGCCTCGTTAGAGACATGGAGTACAAAATATATTGTGTCACTCACCCTGCTTTCTTTCTCGCATACGTCTCGTGTTCGACTTGCGGAGTCGGCAGTAAGCACATTCCTCCAATTCCTTCGTTTCACACCCTATGGCCTCTGCCGTACGGCATATCGACGGCTTTTTGATAGCCAGAAATATTAAAAACTGTTTTAACAGGCCTGCGG
Source organism: Schistocerca americana (assembly GCF_021461395.2). Taxonomy (NCBI): domain Eukaryota; kingdom Metazoa; phylum Arthropoda; class Insecta; order Orthoptera; family Acrididae; genus Schistocerca; species Schistocerca americana. The sequence continues at coordinate 742,462,150 of NC_060121.1, read as the reverse complement.
CAAGTGGCTAGAACACATCTTCCGCCGTCCGTCGACAGGCGAATACGCCGTGCCTTGTCGCTGCAGAGGCCGACCGCCGTACAACAAAACTGCCATGTCTGCCTGTAGTGTTTCGACAGTGGTATGGCGATTCAATCTGAAACTTTTTTATATAACAATGAGTTCAGGTCTTGCATCTTATTAGTATTTATGCAGGTAGAGCTATTGTGACTGTTCATCAGTATGCGATAGAGATAAACCTGCTCAGGAAAGAGATGCAACTCGTATGGAGCATTCAGGTACACTGTCATATCCATGAGTTGCTACGATAGCAAATATGTATTTCAAATTAAACGTTATGGTTCCAGAGACCTTTTTCAGGTCTCAAGCATCTGCGATGTTTGTATGCGGACTGAAGCAACGAACGATAATTTATAAAAAGGCTATGATTAGAGCTTGGGTCTCCTGCTCACTACACCCATTCGCTGAGCACTACGCGACCCTGTCACAGTGGCTCTGCACAATTGCGCCGCCTCCCTCCTCAATGTTGTCCGAGTTTAGGAGTAATACAGGGTGAACTATATGAAATAAAATCCTCACAGCTACTGAACGGTTTGCGCTAGGATGTTCAAACGCCACGGCTGGCCACAGGATATGATGGGAATTCTGATGTGAATGTGATTTGGCTTAGCCCACTTTCATTTGGTTGGGTTCGTCAAGACGCAAAAGTGGCCCATTTGGGGGACGGAGAATCCGCATTTCGCGATCGAGACGTCTCTTCACTCTCAACAGGTGACGGAATAATCAGTGCAATATTCCTTGATGGCCCGGTGACTACCGAACGGTACGTGAAGGTTTTGGAAGATGATTTCATCCCCATCATCCAAAGTGACCCTGATTTCTACAAGATGTAGTTCATGCAGGACGGAGCTTAACCCCAACGAAGCAGTAGAGTGTTTAACGTCCTGGAGGAGCACTTTGGGGACCACATTCAGGCTCTGTGGTACGCATAGGACACTGGCATGAGCCTCGATTGGCCATCATTTTGTCCGGATCTGAACCCATGTGACTCCATTTCGTGGGACTCTATTAAAGAAAAGATGTACAGCAATAACCTCAAAACCATTGCTGGGCCGAAAACAGCCATTCAGGAGGTCATCGACAGAGTCGATATTCCGACCCTTCAACGGGTCATGCAGAATTTGGCTATCCATCTGCGCCACATCATCGCCAATCTTGGCAGGCATATCGAACATATCATAACCTAAATCTGAATATCTGTAGTGACGTTTACATGTTGAATTAAGTGTGTACCGCCGTAGTTCGAGATTGATTCTTTTTATATAGCTCAATAACTGTAATCCTGTACCAACTGGGCTGAAGCATGAATCGGAATTTGGACTGAGGAGTTCAAATCAAATGGCTCTGAGCACTATGGGACTTAACTGCAGTGGTCATCAGTCCCCTAGAACTTAGAGCTATTTAAACCTAACTAACCTAAAGACATCACACATATCCGTACCCGAAGCAGGATTCGAACCTGCGACCGTAGCGGTCGCGCGGTCCCAGACTGTAGCACCTACAACCGCTCGGCCACTTCGGCCGGCGACTGAGGAGGGAGGCGTGATAGTGAAGTTGTGCAAAGCCACTGTATAAGGGTGGGGTAGTGGTTAGAGCACCTGCCTGCGGAGCAGGAGACACAAATTCAGATCCCGGCCTTGGTACAAAGTTTCATTCTTCACTTCAGTCTGCTTACAAGGCTGTTCAGAAAGTAAAGGCAGATCAGTCGCGAAATGGAAACCACCGTGAAAATCATATAGGTTTTATTTGTAACAGTTAGCTACACCTTCAACGGCTTCCCTACATAGTCGCCATTCCGACTTAGATGAAATTACGGACTGTATTGTGGGTTATCAAACACTATCGAAACGCTGCAGGAGCATCTTCCTTGCCCCTGCAGAGTGCGGCCGATAATTGTCCTGAAGAATAAATTGCATGACAGTTATGTTTTGTGGTATGCATGACATCAGGCGAATCCCTCACCAGGCCCTAAAACTTGGCGAGAAAAAATATTTCCTAGGGATCTTTGCGTGTTCAGGAACTGAAAAGATACACGTGACGCAATCGATGGGCGTACTACAGACAGCGCCCAACAAAACAGTGCAAAACTTCATCAGATTTTCACTGTGGTTTCCATTTCGAACCCAATCGAACCTTACTTTCCAAATAGCCTTCAAACACAGTATACACTGATCAGACAGAACACTATGACCATAAGTAATATCCGATGAAAGCGCTGATACTTCGTGCCGTGGAAGCAACGAGGCCTTGATAGGTCGCTGGAGTGAGATGGCGTCACATCTGCACAAATAACACCTAGTCCCATTAATTCCATGTAGGGGGCGGGGGGGGGGGGGGCGATGAGCTCTGACGCCGCGTTCAATTATATCCCAGGTGTGTTTGATCAGGTTCAGATCTGGCAAGTTGGGAGGCCTCCACATTAATTGGAACTCGCCAATGTGTTTCTCGAACCGTTTCATCACACTTCTGGTCTTATGAAGTGGAGTGTTATCTTGTTGAAAAATGATACTGCCATCAGCAAACAGGATCGTCATGAAGGGGTGTGCGTGTTCTGAAACCAGTGTACAATACTCTTTGGTCATCATAGTGCCTTGTACGTGGTTCACTTTACCTATGGATGGCCACGTGAATGTTCCCCAGACCATGACGGAGCCGCCGCTAGCTTGTCTCTGTCCCGCAGTACTGGCGTCAAGGAGGTGTTCACCTGGAAGACGACGGATTTGCGCTCTCCCATTGACATATTGAAGAATGTACAGGGATTCGTCAGACCACACAACGTTCTGTCAATGTGTCAACGTCCAGTGCCGAAAGTCACGTGCCCATTTCGGTCGTAGATGCTGATGCCGTGGTGTTAACATTGGCACATGCATGGGTCGTCGGCTGCAGAGGCACATCGTTAGAAGTGTTGAGGCACAGTGTGTTCAGACACACTTGTACTCTGCCCAGGATTAAAGTCTGATGTTAGTCCCACCGCAGTTCGCCGCCTCTCCTGTTTTACCAGTCTGCTCAGTTGAAAGTTCTCCTTTTTATTCTCTCTATTATTTCATGAGCATTTTATTAATGTGATTGCGTATTATTATTAATTGATTTTTATTTATGGTTTGGTTTAGCGATTCCTTTTTTACTGTTTGCTCCTTTTATTTAAGTTGAGTCCTTTTAATTATGTTTACGGCGGTTATGAAGTCTATATTGCTCACTAACTCTGTAAGTTAAAGAATACGGTAATACCATATGCATTTCGCAGCAGCAAATCTCGTTGATTTTTCTTGCTGGAACTTCTCCACTTGAAATCGCTAAAGATAATTTATCGCTCTATCGAAATCGATCGGTACAGCCAAGTGCTATGCTGTCTCATGTGTATGGAATGTAGCGTCAAACTTTAGTTCGTGAATTTTTTTAGGTCTTCGGAGCAATATTCTCGACGAATCCCAAAACCGTGTAAAACTGCAGGTTCGCACCATCAAACCACACAATACTTCCGAACGAGTTGCGTCTTTATAATCACCGAATATTTTTTTTAAATGATTAGGGGTTATGAACTATACACACCTGATACTCCTTTTGTCAAACAATGGAAAATCCGGGATGGGATGTAACAATACGAGAGAACGGAGGTTGTTACTCACCATATAGCGGAGATGCTGAGACGCGATAGGCACAATAAAAAGATTCACACAATCATAGCTTTCGGCCATTAAGGTCTTTGTCAGCAGTAGACACACATACACACACGAACACACACAAGCTCAACTTGCACACATATCTGCAGTCTCAGTGCAGTTTCAGCTCTCTGAGACTGCAGATGTGTGTGCAAGTTGCGCTTGCGTGAGTGTGTGTGTCCGTGTGTGTATGTGTGTCTACTGCTGACAAAGGCCTTAATGGCCAAAAGCTATGATTGTGTGAATCTTTTTATTGTACTCATTTCGGCTCAGCAACTCCGCTATATGGTGAGTAGCAACTTTCCTTCTTTCGTATTGATACTCCTTTTGTGATTTATATGTATTTATTATCTTCAATAGCATAAAACACAGATTACTGCCTTAATGGCGGCTTCCAACAATCTCCTATCAATCTGACATAGAATATCTCTCTTCCAATTCCAAAATGGAATAATTATGTCTCTTTGCCGTGGTCTAGGGGTAGCGTCTTTGATTCATAATCAAAACGTCTTCGGCCCCGGGTTCGATCCCCGCCACTGCCTGAATTTTGATAAATCATCAGTATTGGCGGCCGAAGACTTCCGGCATAAGAAGTCAGCCTCATTCTGCCAACGGCCTTGTCAAAGAGGGCGGAAGAATCAGCAATGATCAACGACATGAGGATGCAGAAGGCAATGGAAACCACTGCATTAATGACACGTAACGTGTATCCACAGGACATGTGGCCTGTAATTGAAGATGCGTCATGATGATGTCTCCACTGGCAAAAGATTCCGGAATAGTCCCCCATTCGGATCTCCGGGAGGGGACTGCCAAGGGCGAGGTTACCATGAGAAAAAGATTGAATAATCAACGAAACGATAACTTTCTACGAGTCGGGGCGTGGAATGTCAGAAGATTGAACGTGATAGGGAAACTAGAACATCTGAAAAGGGAAATGCCAAGGCTCAATCTAGATATAGTAGGGGTCAGTGAAGTGAAGTGGAAGGAAGACAAGGATTTCTGGTCAGATGAGTATTGGGTAATATCAACAGCAGCAGAAAATGGTATAACAGGTGTAGGATTCGTTATGAATAGGAAGGTAGGGCAGAGGGTGTGTTACTGTGAACAGTTCAGTGACCGGGTTGTTCTAATCAGAATCGACAGCAGACCAACACCGACAACGATAGTTCAGGTATACATGCCGACGTCGCAAGCTGAAGATGAACAGATAGAGAACGTGTATGAGGATATTGAAAGGGTAATGCAATTTGTAAAGGGGGACGAAAATCTACACTCCTGGAAATTGAAATAAGAACACCATGAATTCATTGTCCCAGGAAGGGGAAACTTTATTGACACATTCCTGGGGTCAGATACATCACATGATCACACCGACAGAACCACAGGCACATAGACACAGGCAACAGAGCATGCACAATGTCGGCACTAGTACAGTGTATATCCACCTTTCGCAGCAATGCAGGCTGCTATTCTCCCATGGAGACGATCGTAGAGATGCTGGATGTAGTCCTGTGGAACGGCTTGCCATGCCATTTCCACCTGGCGCCTCAGTTGGACCAGCGTTCGTGCTGGACGTGCAGACCGCGTGAGACGACGCTTCATCCAGTCCCAAACATGCTCAATGGGGGACAGATCCGGAGATCTTGCTGGCCAGGGTAGTTGACTTACACCTTCTAGAGCACGTTGGGTGGCACGGGATACATGCGGACGTGCATTGTCCTGTTGGAACAGCAAGTTACCTTGCCGGTCTAGGAATGGTAGAACGATGGGTTCGATGACGGTTTGGATGTACCGTGCACTATTCAGTGTCCCCTCGACGATCACCAGTGGTGTACGGCCAGTGTAGGAGATCGCTCCCCACACCATGATGCCGGGTGTTGGCCCTGTGTGCCTCGGTCGTATGCAGTCCTGATTGTGGCGCTCACCTGCACGGCGCCAAACACGCATACGACCATCATTGGCACCAAGGCAGAAGCGACTCTCATCGCTGAAGACGACACGTCTCCATTCGTCCCTCCATTCACGCCTGTCGCGACACCACTGGAGGCGGGCTGCACGATGTTGGGGCGTGAGCGGAAGACGGCCTAACGGTGTGCGGGACCGTAGCCCAGCTTCATGGAGACGGTTGCGAATGGTCCTCGCCGATACCCCAGGAGCAACAGTGTCCCTAATTTGCTGGGAAGTGGCGGTGCGGTCCCCTACGGCACTGCGTAGGATCCTACGGTCTTGGCGTGCATCCGTGCGTCGCTGCGGTCCGGTCCCAGGTCGACGGGCACGTGCACCTTCCGCCGACCACTGGCGACAACATCGATGTACTGTGGAGACCTCACGCCCCACTGTTGAGCAATTCGGCGGTACGTCCACCCGGCCTCCCGCATGCCCACTATACGCCCTCGCTCAAAGTCCGTCAACTGCACATACGGTTCACGTCCACGCTGTCGCGGCATGCTACCAGTGTTAAAGACTGCGATGGAGCTCCGTATGCCACGGCAAACTGGCTGACACTGACGGCGGCGGTGCACAAATGCTGCGCAGCTAGCGCCATTCGACGGCCAACACCGCGGTTCCTGGTGTGTCCGCTGTGCCGTGCGTGTGATCATTGCTTGTACAGCCCTCTCGCAGTGTCCGGAGCAAGTATGGTGGGTCTGACACACCGGTGTCAATGTGTTCTTTTTTCCATTTCCAGGAGTGTAGTAGTCATGGGCGACTGGAATGCAGTTGTAGGGGAAGGAATAGAAGAAAAGGTTACAGGAGAATATGGGCTTGGGACAAGGAATGAAAGAGGAGAAAGACTAATTGAGTTCTGTAACAAGTTTCAGCTAGTAATAGCGAATACCCTGTTCAAGAATCACAAGAGGAGGGGGTATACTTGGAAAAGGCCGGGAGATACGAGAAGATTTCAGTTAGATTACATAATGGTTAGACAGAGATTCCGAAATCAGATACTGGATTGTAAGGCGTACCCAGGAGCAGATATAGACGCAGATCACAATATAGTAGTGATGAAGAGTAGGCTGAAGTTCAAGACATTAGTCAGGAAGAATCAATATACAAAGAAGTGGGATACGGAAGTACTAAGGAATGACGAGATACGTTGGAACTTCTCTAACGCTATAGATACAGCAATAAAGAATAGCGCAGTAGGCAGTACAGTTGAAGAGGAATGGACATCTCTAAAAAGGGCCATCACAGAAGTTGGGAAGGAAAACATAGGTAAATAGAAGGTAGCTGCGAAGGGACCATGGGTAACTGAAGAAATACTTCAGTTGATTGATGAAAGGAGGAAGTACAAACATGTTCCGGGAAAATCAGGAATACAGAAATACAAGTCGCTGAGGAATGAAATAATTAGGAAGTGCAGGGAAGCTAAGACGAAATGGCTGGAGGAAAAATGTGAAGACATCGAAAAAGATATGATTGTCGGAAGGACAGACTCAGCATACAGGAAAATCAAAACAACCTTTGGTGACATTAAAAGCAACGGTGGTAACATTAAGAGTGCAACAGGATTTTCACTGTTAAATGCGGAGGAGAGAGCAGATAGGTGGAAAGAATACATTGAAAGCCTCTATGAGGGTGAAGATTTGTCTGATGTGATAGAAGAAGAAACAGGAGTCGATTTAGAAGAGATAGGGGATCCGGTATTAGAATCGGAATTTAAAAGAGCTTTGGAGGACTTACGGTCAAATAAGACGGAAGGGATAGATAACATTCCATCAGAATTTCTAAAATCATTGGGGGAAGTGGCAACAAAACGACTATTCACGTTGGTGTGCAGAATATATGAGTCTGGCGACATACCATCTGACTTTCGGAAAAGCATCATCCACACAATTCCGAAGACGGAAAGGGCTGACAAGTGCGAGAATTATCGCACAATCAGCTTAACAGCTCGTGCATCGAAGCTGCTTACAGGAATAATATACAGAAGAATGGAAAAGAAAATTGAGAATGCGCTAGGTGACGATCAGTTTGGCTTTAGGAAAAGTAAAGGGACGAGAGAGGCAATTCTGACGTTACGGCTAATAATGGAAGCAAGGCTAAAGAAAAATCAAGACACTTTCATAGGATTTGTCGACCTGGAAAAAGCGTTCGACAATATAAAATGGTGCAAGCTGTTCGAGATTCTGAAAAAAGTAGGAGTAAGCTATAGGGAGAGACGGGTCATATACAATATGTATAACAACCAAGAGGGAATAATAAGAGTGGACGATCAAGAACGAAGTGCTCGTATTAAGAAGGGTGTAAGACAAGGCTGTAGCCTTTCGCCCCTACTCTTCAATCTGTACATCGAGGAAGCAATGATGGAAATAAAAGAAAGGTTCAGGAGTGAAATTAAAATACAAGGTGAAAGGATATCTATGATACGATTCGCTGATGACATTGCTATCCTGAGTGAAACTGAAGTAGAATTAAATGATCTGCTGAACGGAATGAACAGTCTAATGAGTACACAGTATGGTTTGAGAGTAAATCGGAGAAAGACCAAGGTAATGAGAGGTAGTAGAAATGAGAACAGCGAGAAACTTAACATCAGGATTGATGGTCACGAAGTCAATGAATTCTGCTACCTAGGCAGTAAAATAACCAATGACGGACGGAGCAAGGAGGACATCAAAAGCAGACTCGCTATGGCAAAAAAGGCATTTCTGGCCAAGAGAAGTCTACTAATATCAAATACCGGCCTTAACTTGAGGAAGAAATTTCTGAGGATGTACGTCTGGAGTACAGCATTGTATGGTAGTGAAACATGGACTGTGGGAAAACCGGAACAGAAGAGAATCGAAGCATTTGAGATGTGGTGCTATAGACGAATGTTGAAAATTAGGTGGACTGATAACGTAAGGAATGAGGAGGTTCTACGCAGAATCGGAGAGGAAAGGAATATGTGGAAAACACTGATAAGGAGAAGGGACAGGATGATAGGTCATCTGCTAAGACATGAGGGAATGACTTCCATGGTACTAGAGGGAGCTGTAGAGGGCAAAAACTGTAGAGGAAGACAGAGATTGAAATACGTCAAGCAAATAATTGAGGACGTAGGTTGCAAGTGCTTCGCTGAGATGAAGAGGTTAGCACAGGAAAGGAAATCGTGGCGGGCCGCATCTAACGAGTCAGTAGACAGATGGAAAAAAAAAAAAAAAAAAAGTACAGTCTCTATATCTTTGTAACTTTGTTATCGGAGATGCTTGAATTCCACAGAGTATTTATATCTCGCGCAGGTATTTTACATTTATCGCCTTATTAATAGTCCGTCGCACGTCGTTCATGGGCTTCAAGTCCCACCGCCACGCCTCCAAAGTGAATTGCAGTGACGTGGAAATTTACTGCCTCACAAACACAGACCGCAATAGACCGGTGATGCTGTATTGTAACATATCACCCCGTACTACAAGTCCATTAAAATTAAAAACAAAAATAAAAGATGTTCATGGGCGTTTGCAACACAAAACGCTACGCTTGCTTACATCGTAGGATATCTCTAATGAGGGTGCCATCACTCCTGGACGTGGCCTCGCTTTGCTTTCGGCACGGATTGAAGACACTCATCACAGCATTCATCAAACACCCGGCAAGTCGTGCAGTTTCCGAAATGGTCGTGTCTAGCCTCAGGGCCATCACGATCCGCTCCCGGCCAGTCTCACAAAGATCACGCATCCCACCCGCTATACATACGGACAGTACGCTCACTGATACCACATGCACCATGATTGTGTCTGACCAGCAGTCATTCCTCGCCAGGTGACGCTGCTGTCGGCTCGACGGGTTTATATCGATATTAGGTCGGAGGTCATAATGTTCTGGCTGGTCAGTGTACATGTTAGATATTTGAGACTTGAAAAGGATCTCTGTAATCAAATAGTTTCATTTCATTAAAACTCCTGTTCCTGGGTTTCAACGTTCGATGCTGAGGTGTTATTCCAATATAGATGGAGAATCTCTGCTATGCTAATCGAATTTGAGGGGAATACCAAGTGGGCTGGGGTTTGAATGGGAATTTAGATCGAGGAGGAAGGCGTGGTAGGGTAATGCACGCAGATGTGCGAAGTCGCTGTAAGTCTGCAGGCTTTCGTGGACGTTCTCACTGATGTTAAAATCTTCTGGGTTATTAGGCCGCGTCATGTTTCTTCTTAAATGATCGACGTTTCGACTCCTCTGCTGGGATATTCCTCAGGATCTTCTGGTGTACACTAATACTAGAACACTGTCAGAGACGAATGTCGCGTCCTCTTATAAAGTGGGAGTTTTCACGCGTTCGTGCTGGAGAAGTGATAGTATTGGTTAAAATTCATATTGCTACCATTGTTGGGCCTTAGTCATAGGCTAATATTCCCGCTCTGATTCAGAAGAAGGGGCGTTGTTACCTAATCTCCTGTAGATACCATCCGCGGCCCATCGTCATTGGATATATTCCACACTTAACGCTGGAGAAGGGTTATTGGTTGAAATTTCTGCTACCACTATTGGTTGGTCGTAATCATTGGCTATATTCGAAACGGACAGAGCAAGAGAGGGGGAATGTTTACCCATAATATTGTTCTCGGTCGAGGTGACTTGCAGGGAGGACGGCTATAGGCTTCCGGCATCGTGGCTCCCCGCCATCAATGAAGTAATTACGCGGCCGCGGTGTGTGAGCGGCATAAACAACGCCCTGCATATCACCTCGGCCGAGAATAATATTATGGGTAAACATTCCCCCTTTCTTGCTCTGTCCGTTTCGAACATAGCCAATAAGACGACCAACCAATAGCGGTAGCAGGAACGTCAACCAATAACCCTTCTCCAGAGTAAGTGTGGAATAGTCTATCCAGTGACGATGGGCCGCCAATGCTATCCACAGGAGATTAGGTAACAACACCCCTTCTTCTGCATCAGAGCGGGAATATTAGCCTATGACTATGGCCCACCAACGGTAGCAATACGAATTTTAACCAATACTATCACTTCTCCAGCACGAACGCTTGAAAACTCCCTCTTTATAAGAGGACGCGACAGTTGTCTCTGACAGTGTTCTATCAGTAGTGGACACCAGAAGATCCTGAGGAAGATCCCAGCAGAGGGGTCGGAACGTCCATCATTTTAGAAGAAACATGACGCGGCCTAATAACCCAGACGATTTTAACTTCATTGTGTCACTTTTGCGCAGTGGCTAGCGTACCTGCCTGCTAAGCAGGAGACCTGGGCTCGAAGCTCGGCTTTGGTACAAATTTTCATTCGTCGATTTCGTCTGCGTATATACATCATAACTGCATCTGTGTTTCAATGCTGTACCAATAATTATGGTCAATAACAAAAGTAACGGGTAACGAATGGGTATCTGTCTCGACAAACATGCAATACATACTATAAAAATTTTGGTGTTGCTTTTACAGCTATACTCGCATGATTATTTTTTTAACTTTTGTTAAGTTGTGGTGACCTAGATTTGTAACTATAAAAATAACTAGCACTCGTAATCTCTGCGGCTAACGCCCTTTCCCGCCTGCCGCAGCCTGATGAGCCCCGGAGTGCTGGAGTTCGGCGCCGGCACGGCGGGCACGCGCTCGCTGCGCGCCCACTACCTGTACTGCACGCCGCAGACGTGCGCTGCCAACGCCGACCACAACCACGCGCACGCCCACTCGGCCGGCCCAGCGTCGGCGCGCTCCAGCTTCTACGGGCGCGCGTCGCGGCCGCTGTCGCTGGCGCTGGACGTGCCCTCGATGGAGACGGCCGCGCTGCAGGCGGGGCTGCCGCACGTGTCCAGCCGCGTCTCCTCCTTCCGTCGCGAGAGCAAGACGGCGCAGACGCTGTCCATCGTCGTCGGCGGCTTCATCGCTTGCTGGCTGCCCTTCTTCATCTGTTACATCCTCCTTCCGTGGGTCCACATCGCACCGCCGCTCATGATCTTCCTCACCTGGCTGGGTACGTGACGCTGTATTGATGCCGACATGGTCTCACGTTGTTGTTGTGGTCTCTAGTGCGAGACTGCTCTCCATCCTAGAGCATCCAATACAAGTCTCCTCATCTATGCATAACCGCTGCAACCTATGTCCAGTTGAATATGCATACTAAAAATAAACGCTTAGTCTCCAGCTGCAATTTTTACCCCTCACCCAGCCTCCCTTCCCTCGCACCACTACATACACACAAACACTTCCCTTACTCAGGTGCCCCTCCATTCAGAGGCTGTTGCACGCAGCTACTGTTATTGACTTGTAAGTAATAGATTTCAGCTATCAGTCGCCCTTTTGAAATTTTATTGGCAGATCTAGATTTCAGCTAGAAACCAGCCAATCTCAATGCACTATCATTTTTGATCAATGCATGTAATGCCTGTTGGTCGGGCTTCATTCACAGTTCATTGAATACTAATCTTCCCTTACTTCCTTTCCATCAGTCTTCTGACTTGTTTGACGCGGGACACCACGAATTTCTCTCCTGTGTCAACCTCTTCATCTCAGAGTAGCTCTTGCCCCCCTACGTCCTAAGTTATAAGGGGCGTTCATTAAGTAACGCAACACATTTTCTTCTCGACCAGTTGCATGGGGGCTTAATTAAATTATTAATTGAAAATGTTTTTTAGTTTTTTAGTATGTATGTCCGATTACGCAGTGTCTCGTAAACGGTTGGCCCTGACTAGAATTATTACGCTATCTGACTGCAACAAACAATGTAAGAAAATTTTCGTAAACACAGTTAATTAATTAAGTCCCCAGCAACTATAAAACCTACAAAACCAATAAGCACAAGAGTAACTGTTCTGTATGTGGGAGTGTGACTCAACGTCCACATCTGGCACGGTTCTTTTCCAACAAGACAAGAATTTTTAAATACCAACTATGATGACGTAACAAAAGAAATTTAGAAAAACTATAAGTACGCAAGAAAACCAAAATTCACTCTAATACAAGAACACAAGCCAGATGCTTTGTTGACTGAACCTGTAGTGACGCATTATTTCAGACACACAATTAATAAAAGAACATTGTAGTTTTTACCTTCATATATATTGACGAAATGCACACAATAACATCTGCTATCTCTCCCATCAAATAACTGCATAAAACATGGCACAACACTCTTTACTACCACATCTCACTCCGACTTCACGACAAGCAGTGCCCACTAGCACATCTCGGTACGAACTCTTAACACACACTGACCTCTACGAGCTCTCGACAGGCACTGACTGCTATGAACTCTCAACAACCACAGACTGCTACGAACTCTCGACAATCACTGTGGAGGCGGTTTAATAGTACTCTTTGGCGCAATCTCTGGCGCAGTGGCACAGTGTAGCCACCTTTCATATGCCCCTCCTCCACAGGCCAGAATTTGATGGTACTTTTGCCAGCATTGGTGGTGAAAATACCACCAAATTCGTCCACAAAAATACAGACAAAAATAAAAGATAATATTAATACCTAAATATCACATAATTAGTTAAAAATTTTGGCTTTGCACTGACCTTTCACTAACCTAATATATGAAATACAGTAAGCAATACAACTTCTTTTCATACATGTGACTTTACATAATAGTTTACACAATATACAAAAAAATCAGTTTATACAAATGTTCACATAAAATGCTTTCAATGATTAGTTTATACAAAAAAAAAGATACTAACAGGTGACATCTTTTCAGTAGAAGCAGTCCATCAGTTGCACCCAGTAAAGTTTAGCAGGTACACCCAGCAACAAGTCACATTAGTTCAGTAGAAGCAATCCATCATAGGTACCCAGCAATGTTGAGCAGGTGCAGACAGCAACAAGTGACATTATTTCAGTAAAAACAGTTCATCAATTGCACCCAGCAATGTTGAGCAGGTGCAAACAGCAACAAGTGACATCATTTCAGTAGAAGCAGTTCTATAAAATTCAGTAGCACTGATCACACTGTTCATCAGAGTTTATGAGCACAAATTAAACATGTCCTAGTGGCACCAATCATGTAGAAAAGGTACAGGTAACAGTCCATAATTTTTTTTTTACAATCACTGATCACACAGTTCATCAGCAGAAAATAAACACGACCAAATGTCACACATCATGTTGAAAAAGTGCAGGTAACAGTTCAGAATATTTATCTTCACTAATCAGACAGTTCAGGCATGAACAATAGTTTGAATGCACATACAAATGCTTTTACAGTAACATACAAATCATAACAAACACACAAATGATGTCAGATAATTGTCCTATTAACTATTACAATACACAAATACCAGTAAACCTATAATATTTATGGGTGTCAGTGCAAGCCACTACAAACAAATAAAATAATATTTAGGAGATAGGTGGGTAGGATTAGGAAAGGAAAACACACAAAACACACTCACTCATCTTTCATCCACATTAAGTACTACTGTGTAATTGAATAGTGTTAATTGTGTAAATGAAATTCTGTCTAAATCTGATGTTCATCATGTGTATCAAGTAGTACTGGCAGCAATGTATAACAGTCAATAATAGTTAGGTCAACGTCATAGTCATCATGTCAAGACCAATGTTTGCCAAGCCAGATCAAATGTACTGTTGTTGAACAACTGTCAGTGAGCCAAGATATGCAAATTACTTCCTCTCTTCAAAAAAAAAAAGTGTATACTGCTTAGTTATTTAACAAAGTGTGTGTATAGACTATCTTCCTTCTATTTGAGTGTTCTAGACTGCCATCTTCATCCTCCTTGTTCCATAAGACCAACAAAAAAAAATATGCTCCTCACTTACTTTACCTCTTATACACCAAAACTCCAATAATCATCAGCTTCACACAATCTCAATAATACCTCAATAATACCTCTTCAATACGTCTTATCATCAATATCATTTACCTTACCTCTTGTCCACAAAAACTCCAATAATCATCAACTTCATATAATCTCTATACCTCAATAATACGTCGATAAATATAAACCTCAGCACCAATATCATTTCACTTCCATAACAACTCTTTCCTCTAGTCAGTCTCCTCGAACAAGTACAGATAAAATCCTAGTGCAACTTCAATTCAGCATCCCATACAATCCGAAGACACAGTGTCCACACACAACCTCTGTGTAATCCATCTGAGCCCAATCTTCTACTCATTATAAATTATAAGATACATTTTGGTTCCTTGTCCATCATTAAATAAAAGAAATGCATACCTGACCTCTAACAGACTTAGTTCGAATAACTCTCAGTAATTAAGTACGATTACGGAGTGTGAATGATCATAATATTTCACAGTGTGTACACCACTTCAAGAATCATAGCAGAAGCAAACATGTGGAGTATTTTTTGTGTCAAGTGTCACTTCCTATTTCAATTACTCACGAAAAATGCAGTGTAATAATTGTTAATGGTCTAAACCTAGTTTTGGTCTGTCATGTCGTTAGCTTCCTTCCTATTAGCATAAATTTATACAGCTTCCACAAAACTTTAGCTCATGTGACTTCAATGACTTTCTTGTACTAATGTCGTTCGTCGAATTATAGCAGTTAATTTTCTTATCTTAAAAATGTAAGGCACTGAGCGTAAGCAAAACAAGCAATAGCGAGTAAATATACCAGTAGAGAACACAATGTCAACAAGTGGATGCAGCTCAAATCCTACAACGAGGCTCTGCCAAGTGAACAATCTATAATTAATACCATAGTGTGACGTAAACTCTATGTTTGTACACCTTATATCAGCATTTCTATATACCAAATTAAAGAGCAGTTATGGCAACAAAACAGAAATGTGTAAATATGTAATCCATACAAAAAGCAGCAAACATATATCTTACGTAATAAACAGGTCATTAGCATCATATCAGCATAAGCAAATAAATGTTCATATGTCATCTTAATAAGTAAACATGAAGGCGCAAGCAGATAAATGACAAAGTATAACTTACATACCTAAACACATCAGCACAATAAATCAGGTTACAATTATAATTTAAATAAATAAGCACAGCAGGCACATAATTAAAAAAAAAATATGACATCAGTGAAAAAGCATAGCAGCCAAGCGATGCATAATATACACAAGTTACAACCCAGTTCATTAATCAATAATTGTCAAAATCAGTTAACGTACGCAAGCACGTCGCTTCACACGTAAATTCATAGAACATGAAATTAGCACAAAGTATGAATCACGTAATCGCGAGCAGCAAATTACGTCTAAAGTACGTACCGAAGTGGAAATATGTTACCTGAAAAATAAACTCAATGAATAGTTACCTTTTTTAGTTAATTAGTTTCTTCTTGGAAATTACATTCGTTCTGAAATTTTCTCGATAGCAAGTCGTCTTAACGTCGGACACGCACCGAATTTACCTGAAGGTCTTAAATACTTTATACAACCGTATCCTGCAAAATACTGAATGTTAATAACATAATTCATCAAGTCACTATAGCTTTATACTGAATTTAGTCGGAGAAATTAGACTGTGTATTTGTTTACGTCTGTCAGTGCATTCGCACTGAGCGCTCGATCAGCTGTAGACGCGTGACGTAGGAAGCAATTGTTTGCGGTCAACGACTGCCTTGTGCGGCGCGCAGACTTGACTGTTGCTTTGAGTATGTGCCGCCGCCAAAACACAGCGCGGTATCCTTGTACTCTCTGCGTGTTTACATGTAGCTGTTGGTTCCTCAAAAGTATGTCATTCCACAAAAATTTTTACGTTCGATATATGATGTATTCCTTTAGAGCGTCGAGATTTAAGAGTTTCTACTTCGACAGTGTTATCATGAATAATTTTGCGAATTCTATATGGACCGTTATAAAGCAGAAAAAATTTGCGACACAAGCCTTTTCCTTTGTGAGACAAACGGTGGGACTTAATTAATACCTTTTGACCAACTGACAAGATTTTTGAACGACCAGGACGTCTAGCTGATTTCTCTCTTCTTGCAGCCGCAGATGCAATATTTCGTAGAGCCATGTTCACAACTTCAGAATGCCGTAGTTTCCGTGAAGGCGGAAAAGGAACGATTTCAGAAATGCGATTTGTCGGTGCTTTGTTTTTTAATATCAATAGAGGCGGTAAAGAAGTTGAGTCATTAGGAAGTTCATTCAGAATGTTTTGAAAAATATGAAGATACTGATCCCAAGTTCTGTGATTCTGATGACAATAAAGACGGCACAATTTATTGATTTCCTTCATCCATCTCTCTGAAGCGTTAGATTGAGGGCGAAAAAGTGAGATGAAGATTGGTTTAATTTTACGACACTGTAGAGTACGAAGCCAAATTTTAGAACGAAACTGTGATCCATTATCTGATATAACCTTATCAACGTGACCGACTTCTTTAAGAAAATGTTTGATAAAAGCATTAGATACTGAACGAGCTGTTGCTTTGCGTAAAGGTGTAAAACACACATATTTTGATGTCAACTCCACTGCTACGAAAATGTACGCAAAACCATTAGTAGAACGAACCACTGGACCGAACAAATCGACTGCAGCCATCTCCTTTAATTTCGCTGGAATGATGGGAAACAACGGTGCTCTGTGAGAAATCGTTGGAGGCTTAGCCATTTGACATAATTTGCATTTGGCAAGAACAGATCGAATACGTTTTTCCATATTACTGAAGTAACAATTTTCTCGTAATTTGTGAAAGCATTTTCTGGGACCAAAGTGTGCATAACTGAAATGCGTATACCAAATCAGCTTATTAACCCACTCATCAGGAATACAAACTAACCAAACGGAGTTGTCGACCGATTTTCGTGTAAAAAGAATGTCATTGCGAACTGAATAGCATCTAGTTTCTCTGGATCAGGAAGAATACCTTCTCTAGCAATAATGTGACCGAGAAATTTCTCCTGAGAACGACCAAATTCAGATTTTTCTAAGTTCACTGTAATACCAACTCTTGCAAAGATACGTAACAATGAATCCAAAATTTTGTTGTGCTCACTACAAGAATGTTTAGCAATAAGAATGTCGTCAACATATGAAGTAATATTGTTACGAAGATAAACAGGTAAAATTTCATTTAAACTACGAATGAATGCTGCAATAGGTACAGTAAGTCCAATCGGTAATTTCCAAAGTCACTTTTGGGTAAAACAGTCATATCCGGTTATTGTTCACTTACTGTCTAGATAGATTGATAGTCGAAGAGTTGTTTTGACAGATGCAAAGAATAGTAAAAGAGTAGGCAGCGGTACAGAAAACTAAAAGAGAAATAGCACCACTACAGCTCGGGGCCCTATGCTCGCTACGGCACATATTCACTTAGAGTAGTGAATCCCCTGAGGACATTAATAACTGCACATAATTTCAAGTTTGTGACTTAATGGCAACTTTGGCGGAAGTGCGTACATAATTTGATCTAACCATGAACATGGATGTATGTCATTCTTACAATTACGGAAGATCTTAAATTTCCGGACAGTCAAAATGTGTTTATAATCAAAGTTTTCGCCTCGTGGCGACAAAGACCTACCGCGTCTGTCCCGGTCCGAATGTCGATTATTGTAAAGTTCGCGCGCCTGGCGCTCTCTTGTTGCATCCCGTAAATGAAACAAATTATTTTCTTCAAACCCTACTGCTAAACTAACACTTGTCAATTTATCTGAGATCTCCTCAACTCTTTCCGATGAGTCACTTAATTGTTCTTTATGTTTATTTACGTCTTCTGCAAGTGTCGCGACTCGGGTTTCGGTATTGTCACATTTAGTAGTTAACTGTTCACACTGTTGCGTTAAGTTATTTATTATGTCATTTGGTACGGATTCCTCGATTCTTTCAATTATTTCTTCCTTATCTTTTGCACGTTGTAAATTTAACTCTGAAAAATTCTGTACTATCACGCGATCTCTTTCTTCCTGTTCTCTATCCTGTTCCCTTTGTCTGATTTCTGTTGAAATTAAGCTATTATTGTGAGCCTTCAAAATCGGTTGTACTTCTTCTCTAATTTCTTTCTTTGATTCATCATTCGTATTTTTGAAAAATGTCCCTGTTCGTGAGCCTAACCGAGTTTCCATTGTTCCCCTATCAGTTTCTAATTCGGATCGTAACTGTGATCCCACTGCTTTCATCTCGGTTTTAGTTGTTCCTATTTCTTTTTCAATTGTTCCTATTTTTGAGCAAAACCGTGTTGTCATTGCTTTCATCTCAGTTCTAAATGTTTTTATCTCTGTTTTAATAGTTCCTATTAGTGTTTCCATATCTGTTTTTAATTCAGATCGTAACTGTGATCCCATATTTAATATAGCACTCATCAACTGCTCCATAGTAACTGTTTCAAAATTCTTTTCACCCCTCACATTTCCCACAAAACCAGCTTCCTTCTGCATGGCTGTAAAGCTATCTGTGTTTGATACTATTCCAGAATCTTCTATCGTTACTCTCGTATTCTGTGAATTTTCTGATTGAGAAAAATTTTGAAATGGTTCCGGACTATTTTCCCGACTTATTACATTGTTTTCCACTTCATTATTCATCGCACTGTTTTCCTGTGTTGGCGAGTTCGCCATGTCAACAATTTCGTTATTCTCACTATTCATCATTTTCGCCTTTTTCATTGACCGCGTAATCATTTACAAAACATAAAAAAATTTGTCACTGTTTGAAAATTACACACAAGGACTCCTTATTTCCAACAATACCATTTACATGCAATGTCTCCCTCAAACACGATCAATCGAACAATTGAAATAATTGCACTAATTTGTCAAACGCGTATACAAGGCAATAAAAATTAAATTTTGAAAAATACCATTAGAAGAATGCCAATTACCAAATCTACACATGCAAAATAGACTACAATTACTATACCACAAATTACTACAACAATACTACCGTCTACTATTTTCACAATCAGAAAAATTCCAAGGGACGATCCTGGCAGGGTCGCCACGTGCATGGGGGCTTAATTAAATTATTAATTGAAAATGTTTTTTAGTTTTTTAGTATGTATGTCCGATTACGCAGTGTCTCGTAAACGGTTGGCCCTGACTAGAATTATTACGCTATCTGACTGCAACAAACAATGTAAGAAAATTTTCGTAAACACAGTTAATTAATTAAGTCCCCAGCAACTATAAAACCTACAAAACCAATAAGCACAAGAGTAACTGTTCTGTATGTTGGAGTGTGACTCAACGTCCACATCTGGCACGGTTCTTTTCCAACAAGACAAGAATTTTTAAATACCAACTATGATGACGTGACAAAAGAAATTTAGAAAAACTATAAGTACGCAAGAAAACCAAAATTCACTCTAATACAAGAACACAAGCCAGATGCTTTGTTGACTGAACCTGTAGTGACGCATTATTTCAGACACACAATTAATAAAAGAACATTGTAGTTTTTACCTTCATATATATTGACGAAATGCACACAATAACATCTGCTATCTCTCCCATCAAATAACTGCATAAAACATGGCACAACACTCTTTACTACCACATCTCACTCCGACTTCACGACAAGCAGTGCCCACTAGCACATCTCGGTACGAACTCTTAACACACACTGACCTCTACGAGCTCTCGACAGGCACTGACTGCTATGAACTCTCAACAACCACAGACTGCTACGAACTCTCGACAATCACTGTGGAGGCGGTTTAATAGTACTCTTTGGCGCAATCTCTGGCGCAGTGGCACAGTGTAGCCACCTTTCACAGTTTCGGTAGAAAAATGTGAGATTAATTATGGGACATCATGGAACATACCCGCTTCAGCCCCTACAGTTTCATGGAGTTCCAATAGGCGGCGCCGCTATAAGTAGCCTTCAAAATGGCGTCTGTAGCGGAGAGCTGTCATTGAGTTTCTTTTGGTGGGAAATTAGAACTTCGCAGATATTCATAGGCGCTTGCAGAATGTCTAAGGAGATCTGGCAGTGATCGAAAACATGGTGAGTCGTTGGGAGAATCGTCTGTCATCATTGCAAATCTACTCGATCTCCCGTGTGCTAGCCGGCCACACGCACCTGTAAATCCTGTAATGTTGGAACGAACTAGTGCTCTCATTCGAAGTGACCGGTGGATCACAATCCAAAACCTCGTTTCTCAACTGGACGTCTCTGTCCATGCTAATGACGCACTCGTCCACCAGTTGCGGTTCTCAAATATGTGTGACCGCGAGGTGCCTCGCCGCCTAAAAGAACACAATAAGGAGCAACGAAGGACCATCTGACGGAATTGTCTGATTGTGACAATTTCTTGTCACACATGGTCACCGGCTATGAAACACGAGTTCACCACTTCGAACCGGAAACGAAATGCCAATCCTTGGAGTGGAGCCACGCCACATATCTTCTGGAGAAAAAGTTCAAAGCCGCACCCTCAGCCGATAGTCTTGCCGACGGTTTTCTGAGTCTCTGAAGGGGTTATTCTGTTTGATGTCCTTCCCACAGTGCAATGATCACCTCGGAAGTGTGTTGTGCTACACTCAGGAAATTGAAGAAACGACTACAGCGTGTTTTTAGCCACAAAAACGCAAACGAACATCTTCTCCATAACAGCACAATGCCTTACATAAGCCTGTACACGCGAGAGGAACTCACAAAACTTCGTTGGTCTGTTTTTCCGCACCCACCTTACAGTCTGGGCTTCGCAACTTCTGACTTCCATCTGTTCGGCCCAATGTAGGATTCCCTCCATGGGATGCAGTAAGCGGATGATGGGATGTTACTGATGCAGAAAGACGTTGGCACCGAAGTTTACCAGTAGGCTGATACCTTAAGCGCATACAAGCCCTCCCAATAATGCGTCTAAGGCATTCGCACTGAACCGAGATTATGTTGAAAAATAGGGTTCTGTAGCCAGAAGAGTAGGGTATGATATAATGTACTGGAATCCTGAATAAAACCATCCGGCTTTCAGAAAAATATACTTTGCATTACTTACTGAAAGCCCTACGTATTTGTTGAATGTATTCCACTCTCTGTCTTCCCCTACAGCTCTTATCATCTACAGCTCCTTCTAGTACTGTGAATGTCAATCCCTTATGTCTTAACACATGACGTCTCATCCTGTCCCTTCGTCTTGTCAACGTTTTCCATGTTCCTTTCTTCGCTGAATCTGCGGAGAACCTTCTCAGTCCTATCAGTACATCACATTTTCAGCATACTTATGTAGAAACATATTTCAAATGCTTCAGTTATGTTATTTTCTGGTCTTACCATAGTCTGTGATTCACATCCAAACAATGCTGTGATCCAAACGTACATTCTTAGAAATTTATTCCCCAAACTGAGGCCCATGTTTCGTACTAGCAGACTTCTTTTGACCATAAATGTCCTCTTCCCCTATACACTCCTTTTTTTGTCCGTCATGCGGTATTTTGTCCCCATCGAAGCAGAACTCTTTCACTTCCTCTAATTTGTGGCCACAAACTTTGATGTTTTGTTTATTACTATTCTCATTTGTGGAACTTCTCATTATATTTCCCTATTGGCCTTAAACTGGTATCCCTTTCTCCCTCTGTGGAAATTTTCGGAATCAGTCGTTCGAGGAGTGACGGAGGCTTCGTTTTAATTGTTATCGATGCAGCTTTTAACTCCACTGGCTAAACCTCGAACTATATCTAAGTGCAGTTGCATACCTGCAGGGCATGAGTTATTGGTTTTGGAGTATTGGCAACTTTTATCTGCCATGTGGGTCATAAAAGTCTTGCAAACAATACTGAGACTGATTTCAATTGTAGGGCTGTGCAGAAAATGGATTCATGTCCTACAATAAACCCTTCCTAGTGTGTCCTTGAAGTATTAAGTCACATATTTTGTCTCACTTGCTGCACATTGCTGTCATTTACTGGGCTCTCGCCACAACCGCAAATGAGGGACCGGGTGGTTATAATTAAAGTGCAGCTATTCAAAGAGGTCCAGTGTGGGCAGTAATCATCGTAAGGGAGCAAAACTTGGTAGATATGCTAATGCCTTAATGCGGAACGGATTTATTCTGGAAAAAAATATTTCCAATTTTCGCCACAAGGCAAAACTCTGGTACTGTGACTGCAAGAAAAACGTATAGAAATATTTTCATATGTAATGGATTAGGAGAGAGGTGTGGGCAGGAAAGGTCAAACACCTGATAAAGCATAGTGTTAATACTGTTATTTACCACGTCTTACACAATTGGTTCAATAGGATCACCGGTGACGTCAGTGAGACGCTGCATCCGTAAAACGACGTGATCAACAATTCCTGCAGGAGTTCCGGTGGAATCTGAGCAGCTTGTTCCTGGATACTGGGCTCCAGATCAAGCAGAGAACGAACTTGTGCCTGGTAAACGCGTTCTTTTATATACCTCCAGAACCAACTCACACGAATTCCGATCAGGTGAGCTTGCAGGCCGTGCATCTGGAAAGTATCTGGAGACAACACGTTCGTGGAAGGCTGCATTATGCAAATTTTTCACTAGGTGAGAGACTTGATGTGTGATAACATTTTCCATGAAATCAGTAGTGTTGACACAGTTGCGCTCTTCCAGAGCAGGAGTCATTTGATGTACAAAGAGGTCTCGATGACATGAAGAGTTCATGCCACTTGACATGCCCTCTGGGTGTATTCCATTCAAAGAAGACTGGACCGAGAATAAAGGTGCTTGTGAATCCATACCACACAATCTCGTACGGCGACTGCAATGGCTCTTCGTACACAAGACACGTTTTAACATTAGCCCCAAATTCTGCAGTTCTTTGTATTCACTGCGTCCTATAATGTAAAATGTGCTTCGTCACTGTATGCACTATGTGATCAAAAGTATCCGGACACCTGGCTGAAAATGACTTACAAGTTTGTGGCGCCCTCCATCGGTAATGCTGGAATTCAGCATGGTGTTGGTCCCCCCTTAGCCTTGATGACAGCTTCCACTCTCGCAGGCATATGTTCAATCAGGTACTGGAAGGTTTCTTAGGTAATGGCAGCCCATTCTTCACGGAGTGCTGCACTAAGAAGAGGTATAGGCATCGGTCGGTGAGGCCTGGCACGAAGTCGGCGTTCCAAATTATCCCAAAGGTGTTCTATAGGATTCAGGCCAGGATTCAGGCCAGTCCATTACAGGGATGTTATCGTGTAACCACTTCACCACACGCCGTTCATTATAAACAGGTGCTCGATCGTTTTGAAAGATGCAATCACCACCCCCGAATCGCTCCTCAACAGTGGGAGGCAAGAAAGTGCTTAAAACTTCAATGTAGGCCTGTGCTTTGATAGTGCCACGCAAAACAACAATGGGTGGAAGCCTCCTCTATGGAAAACACGACCACACCATAACACCACCGCTTCATAATTTTACTGCTGGCACTACACACGCTGGCAGATGCGTTCGCCGGGTATTTGCCATACCCACACCCTGCCAACTGATAGCCACATTGTGTACCGCGATTCGTCACCCCACATAACGTTTTTCCACTATTCAATCGTCCAATGTTTACGCTCCTTACACCAAGCAAGGCGTTGTTTGAGCAGCCGCTCGACCATGAAATCCAAGTTTTCTCACCTCCTGTCTAACTGTCATAGTACTTGCAGTACATCCTGATGCAGTTTGGAATTCCTGTGTGATGGTCTGGATAGATGTCTGCCTATTACACATTACGAGTCTCTTCAACTGTTGGCGGTCACTGTGTAACCTCCCCACAAAAATTTTAAAAGGTGATATTATATAGAAATGCTAATGGACATTGCGCTAAGTGTAACCTCTCCACTGAAATTTTAAAGACAGAAACAATAAATGAATAGGAGCCAAACGTAACCTCCCTAGCAATTAAATTTAATGACAATAAAAGTGAGAATCGCGATCTGACTCAAGTATAAGTTCTTCACAAAAAAAGTTAAAGTCGATTCAGTGATAAAAAAAATCTCAGTGATAATAATGATTCAATTAAACCGAAATATCGGTCTTTGGCCCTGTGCAAAAATCAAAATTAAATTCTTACCTCATTGCAACACCTAGTCAAATTTCTGCTCTTGTTGTTGCGCACCGCTTGGAGGAACTGCATTGCAAATAATAATATTCCTTTTTTTTTTTTTATAATCTATTTGAAAACTGAAACTTTTGTTTAGGGGAAGTGGAACGAAATAGTTACTTCAATTAAATGAAAATTTTATGTAAAATTGCTTTTGAAATCAAAGTTATTATTGGGGGCACTTGTTGAAAATTAGTTACAATAATTAAACTTTGCATTATCCGTTGATTATCTTAATTAACAGTATACCTCATTCAGCATCTTGACCAGTGTTGTCGCCAGACCACATCACGCAATCCCACTGGACTGCTACCACTGACCAACCGCTCTGCATGACGACTACTAGCGTACTGCACGCCACTGAACAGAGCTACTGCTCGCGACGACTACTGACAGACTACTGCCCTCAACTAGACAGAGCTACAGACTCGCAACGACTGACTGACAGACTACTGCCCTCAACTAGACAGAGCTACAGACTCGCAACGACTGACCGACAGACTGAGACCCGCTCGCAACACTCGCGCGGTCAAGCGCATACTCTCTGGTCACAGATGCTACAATGCCTCGCCATCGCTGCTATGTTACATACGTGTTTCATAACCCTCCACTGGGGGGGCAAAAATTTGGCAGCGATGGTGAGTCATTTGGACTTGCCAAGCGCGGCAAAATTTTTCTTTAATTAACAAAATTCTACAACTTACAGATTATTTAAATGTTGTGCACACGCACTAAGTACAAAATATATCAGACAAAGACAAAATGTGAGTACAAAACATAGTAGCAAATCAGAAAAATGTATATACAAATTATTTGACAGATAACAAAGTGCACAGGCACTGAAAAAAAATTCTTTAGCATATTCAGAACAAATAAACAGACTGGCAAAATATTATGTTGACAAGTGACATGAGTGCACATGCACTGCAGTTGAGAACATATCAGTAATTGATGAAATGTATGTACAATTAGTAACAAATGACATAAGTGCATTCGCATTAAAGTATTGAATATACAGAATAGTAGAAATCATATTGAAAAATGAGAAAAGTGTACAGGCACTGAAGTTCAGTAGAAAACATATTAACACCTAACAGAAGTGCACATGCACTGTAGTTCAGAAAATAAAAAATGTATATACAATATAAAAGACAAAAGTGCACATATACTGTACTTCAGAACAAATCAAAAAAATGTCTTTAGCATTTTGGCAATAAATAAACATAATAGCAAAAAAAATCATGTCGACCAGTGACATAAGTGTACTCGCACTGGAGTTTAGCGAATTAAAAAAATGTATAGCCATGAACATAAATAATGTTAGCAAAAATGATTTTCACTATGTGACAAGAATTAGGATAGGAAAGGGAAGGATTGCATCATGGTTGTAGCACTTTAGATTGCACACAGCTGCTCTGAAAGTCCATATCTTTCCACAGAAGTACAACACCAAGTGACACAATTTGAAGTTCTTTTCCCATCAGAATTTATCAGTGTAGCCAAGACACTGAACTGTCGTAGTAATGTTCCATGTTTTCATTTTGGCAGTACACTAGGTACACCAAACAGTGGGACCATAATAACGTCTTCATCGCTCATGGTGGTGGACAGCATGTCGTGTCAACACCACGCTCTTACAAGGCACACCAACGTAGAATTAGTGCAAAACCAAAGATAGTGCTCCATGATCACTGGGATAAACAGGACAAATGGACATTGCAGTAATTCAGGGTAGTTAACTCATGAGGTGAAGGACATTAAGTCATATAATATTGACAATTACAGTCTTCATTGTGGCATTCATAGCCCAGTTATTGAACATTTCTGTACCAAGTATGTAGTATTACAGAAAAATGTTCATGAATTGTTTTACATAGAATCAGTAACCTTCTTTTCCTAGTTACAAAGCATTATTAAATAATCGCATTCTTTTCCAGTTACAAAGTATAGCATAGTTAATTAATCATTTGTCATTTCAATATAGTAAGAATCATTAGCCTTCTCCTAATTACAAAGCATTATTAAACAGTCGCATTCTTTTCCAATTATAAAGCATAATTAATTAATCATTTGTCATTTCAATATAGTAAGAATCATTAGCCTTCTAATTACAAAGCATTATGAAACAATTGCATTCATTTCTAGTTATAAAGTATAGCATAATTAATTAATCATTTGTCATTTCAATAGTAAGAATCATTAGTTTTTTCCTAATTACAAAGCATTATTAAACAGTCACATTCATTTCCAATTACAAAGTATGAACATTGAAAACAAGAGCTAATTAATGGCATAATTAATAACAATTCATTAAGTGACACTAATTATTGGAATTCAGTGGCCAGCAAGTATTGAATAGAATAAAACAGTTCATCATTCAGTATTATTCAGATCATTACGAAGTCATTATTAAGAATCAGTTAATTACAGTCATAGCATTAATAATCATGGGCATTTTTAAGTAGTCTCATTACAATAAACAGTGGCAGTCCTTGGCCAGCTACAAAGCATTATTTTATATATATATTTTTTTGTATCATTAAGAAGTCATTACTGAAGTGACATACTATTCAGAGCTGATCAGCATCACTCAGAACTGTCTCAAACTGGTATCACTATTTGGGACTGGTAATACATTTTATTGTTAGCAATGCATTGCATTGGGATCGATAATTAATTGCTGAGGCATAACACTATTTGCTTTTGACCTATTGCTGCAAATGAGGATAGGTAACGTCATTCGTCATGAGTCAGCTGTAGCAAGGTTATGTAACAAGGCAGTATATGTGATCACATTTATAAATGATAGACACAAATGGGCAAAAAAAATAAAAATGCAAGTACTAGAACAGGATTTAATAAGTAACAGGTTTAGTAAGTATCATGAAAAGCTTCTCCTGGAAAAAAATACAAAATGGATTATTGACCTGAAAGAAGAAACGCACACTATGCTGAAAAGTAGTGAACTTCGAATTAACAGGTAGTGAAATGTGTATAAAAAATGTGTTCCATAGCTGTCCTTTCCAAAACTTTCCGTCATCCTACTATGCAATATAACACCTGCTGTCAAAACAAACTGCAACAAATACTTAAATAACTACATAGCCTAAATATAACTTCAACATTATCCTCATCTGTAAAGAAAAAAAAAACTTCATTATCAATCACTTCATTATCCACATTATCATAACTTCATTATTATCATCACCTGTAAAGAAAAACTTCATTATTCATAATAGCATATTCTTCATCATTATTCATCAGCATTCATTATCATCTGCAAAAAAATCACTTCATTACTCATTACATAACTATTCCTTATCTCTAGCATATTTCATCACTAAAACTAAGATGTGTAGTTCAGTCTGACAGCCTGCATCAATCACCTTGTATTCTGAAAGAAAAAATTAGTTAAGACTGCTATTCTACGATGAGTATAGTATATTCTTGTTAATGCTTGTTAATCCTGATCCATTTACTCTTCCTCATAAAGTTATTGCATCTTCTTTCGTTTATTCCGTAGGTGAAATTCCCATTTCTGTTGAATTTATTTCTTACACGCATCATTTCTTACTGAAATTGATGAACAGAGATTAATGTCTTGCATTTAAATCATATACCCATTAAATAATGACTGGTTTATGGTAACATAATTAACCATACAGCATAACATGACAGAAAACGTAATATGTCAAAGACATTGACAGTGTTCAGAGGCAAAATATACAGATAATATCACAATGCAGCAGCAAAAATGTAAAACAGTCACGATGTTGAGTTGTCATAAGGCAAAAAATGTCAAAGTCAACAGGTGTGTTATATCTTAACTATTTCACAGTGCATACAAACAAAACTGGAGTACAATCATACACACAAAAAAATGGAAAATGTGCACGGTCTGATGTGTAACGACAAGAAAAGCGACCTGCTAACCTTACCTTGCCGGGCACTTGCCAAGAAAAAATACGATAATCATCAGTAATTAGTCAGGTGAAATAATTGCATTAGTAAATGGCATCGTAGTGTGTTGAATCATAAAGTGCCTTCACTCAATAAACGGTTTAATGTTTGAGATATGGTGGTTGCCTTTCGATTTTCTGGTTCTCAAAGTTTCGACGTGTACAACATTGGGGTGAGGGATGCTGCGAATCCGATATGGACCTGCGTATAGAAGTTCAAATTTACTGCACTTACCTTTTAATTTACTGGATAAATAATGTGTACGTACTAATATTTTGGCGCTCTGCGGCACGTTTGATGTTGTTCAGCGCAGTGTCAATTATTTCGTGGTGTCTTAGTCGACGACATTTAGGGAAGTTTACTAATTCTTTAATTTTGTTTGGTGGTTCAACGTTTTTCAGTATAACAGACGGAGATAGCATAGTGGATTCATTTGGAATGGAATTAATTACATCTTGGAATGAAAGTATGTGTGTATCCCAATCAATATGTCTTTTGTGGCAGTATATGCGGCACAGCTTACCAATTTCTTTCATTATTCTTTCACAGGGGTTCGAAGAAGCGTGGTACTTGGATATATAGATCGGAGAAATGTTTCTGGCTCGTAACATGCGTGTCCATACGCTACTACGAAATTGTGATCCATTATCAGAAATTACTTTCATCACATGCCCTACATGAAATAGAAAATGTTTTACAAATGCTTTCGAAACAGTTTTAGCAGTAGCTTTGCGTAATGGAGTGAAAGTAACAAATTTTGAAGTGAGTTCAACAGCGACAAAGATGTACCAAAAACCTCTGTTAGTTCTCGGAATCGGACCAAAAATATCTACTGCGGCCATGTGTCTTAATTTAACAGGTATAATGGGATATAATGGAGGACTATGTGAAGTGGTGTCTGATTTAGCTTTCAGGCAAATTTTACAAGACGCTAAAACTCGTCGTATACGTTTCTCCATGTTAGTAAAATAAGAGTTCTGTCTCAGTATAAGGAAACATTTTCGTGCTCCGTAATGTGCGTAACTTAAATGAGTGTACCAAATTAATTTGTTAACCAGTTCGTCAGGAATGCATAATAACCAATTGTTGCTGTCAGGATGAGAGCGGCGAAACAGAATGTCATTGCGTACAGTGTAGTGGTTCCTAATCGTAACATTTTTCCTATCTTGCCAAAGGTGTTTAATTTCTTTCCACACATTGTCTTTATTTTGCTCCTTTGCTATGTCCTGTAATGACGATGAAATAAAGTTTTCAAATGCAACTTGCTGAATGTACATGACACTGAAATTTGTTTTGCAGAAGTTGGTTGCTAAGTCTTGCTGATTGTTGCTGAGAGAACGCGATAGTGCGTCTGCTATAACATTTTGTGTGCCGGGAATGTGGACAATCTTAAAATTAAATTCCTGTAAATAAAGTTTCCATCTGCTTAATCTGTCGTGAGTGAATTTAGCCGAAAGTAAAAATTGTATCGCTCTGTGGTCTGTGTAAACGGTAGTATGTCTGCCATAAAGAAAGTGCCGAAATCTCGCAAAAGCCCATACAACACATAATGTTTCAAGTTCTGTGACGGAATAATTTCGTTCAGCAGGTGACAGAATGCGGCTTGCAAATGCGATGTTTTTAATTACTGTAGAACCATCTTCTTCAATTTCCTGGAAAACGTGTACGCCTAAAGCGGTGTTGGAACTGTCGGTGGCAATGGAAAAATTTCTAGTAAGATCTGGGTGCGATAAAAGTGGAGCATTCAACAAAGCATGTTTCAGGATCATGAATTCAGAGTGTGCTTGCTTATCCCAAGACCAAATAGTGTTTTTACCTGTTAATTGGCATAGTCTAGGCGTGTCTAAAGCAGAGTGATGAATAAATTTACGAAAAAAGTTAATTAAGCCCAAAAAACTGCGTAATTGTTTCTTCGTCGTAGGAACACTAATGTCACGTAGAGCCTGAAGTTTTTCCGGATCAGGCGCAATGCCTTCTGCTGAAATTACGTGTCCAAGAAATTTTATAGAAGTTTTGCCAAAGTGCGATTTACTAAGATTAACTGTAAGTCCTTGTGCATGAAAAGTTTGTAACAGTTGTTCAAGAATCATATTGTGTTCAGACCAGTTAGCTTCTGCGATAAGAATGTCGTCTACATACGTCGTAATTCTGTCCTTAAGTTCTGTCGGAAGTATAGTGTTCAAACCGCGAATAAAAGCTGCAGAAGAAATAGTTAAGCCGAACGGTAATTTGCAAAATTGATAACAGTCGCCGAAACAAAGAAATGCTGTGTATTTTCTACAATTCGGATGAAGTTGAATTTGCCAAAATCCCGATTTCAAATCTAGTGTAGAATAAATAGCTGTACCGTGAAATTTCTGTAGAAGTTCCTCTAATGTCTGTGGTCGATCAGTTTCATTAATAATAATGTCATTAATGTGACGTGAATCAAGTACAAGGCGAAGTGAGCCATCTTTTTTCTTAACAATATGTAGCGGGTTTATGTACGGACTAACTGCTGGTTCTATAATTCCTTGGTCAAGCATATCCTGCAATTCTTTTTTAACCTGTTCTCTGTGGATATATGGAATAGGATAATGCTTTGCTTTAAACGTGTCGTGCGGTTTGACTTGAAATTCATACATAAAGCCGGACATAGTACCAGGAATGTTGTCAAAAACTGGAGCTTGCTGTAAAAGAATTTTGTGTAATTGCGTTCGTTCGTCGTCTGTAGTTGCACTGCTCTCTTTAACCTTATCAGAAATCAATTGCATTACGTCGTAGTCAGCTTCGTCTGGAGTATTATAGTTGTGTACGTACGTATCCGTGAACAATGTGGGATTACAGTCTATGTTACGTGATACGGAAATGACCTCTGTGCGGTTAATTGTTTGTTCTTCCGCAGATAAAGAGTGCTGAAATTCTAAAACAAATTGTATATTTTCATCCTTTAACATTAAATAAGAATTTTGAAAATCGATAACTGCGTCGTGTTGTACCAGAAAATTCGTACCTAAAATTACGTCTGTTGTCAATAAAGGAACAATCCAAAAATTTGAGTGGAAAGTATGACCTCCAATACAAAATGATAAATGCGTCTGTAATTTGACGTCTACCCCTTTACTCGGTACTGCTCCTTTCACTTTTGTTTTGCCTAAAGGTAATGTCGGATAGGTATTCTCTTTGTTGCACTCGTTAAAAGTTTCTTCATTTATTACTGATATAGGTGATCCGGAATCGATTACTGCTGAGAATTTCGATGAACCAATTTTAATTTCGATGACAGGATGCGAAATAGTTTTCTCAACAAATGGTCTTTCCTGTAAGAGAGTGTCTCTGATATCGTCAAAAGTAATTACATTTTCACGAACAACATTTTGCGTGTCAAAGGTAGTGCTTGTATTATTGGAAGATGCGATCTGTACAGTATCTAGTCAGATTCTATCTGACGTGTTATTATTATTAGGAGGATTCTGTGGCATTTCGACTATTTGAACTGTCCTATTACTTCTTCCAGACGTGTTACGCTCTGGATGATACCTACTGTCCGGTTCATTCATGAGAATAGGTTCTTGCGGATAATTTTGCTGTTGGTATGTCCGACTGTTGTTAGGTGTACGCTGAAAATTGTTCTCATTATTTTTACGTCTGTCGTAATAGTCATTCCTATACGGTGTATTGCGATGGGAATTGAAATACTGTCTTCTTTGTACGTAGTTGTTTCCTTGCTGTCGTGCATTACTATTTGTTGGATCTGGGACTATACGTGCACGCGGCGAAACATTAAAGTTTGGTTGACCTTGTAGACTGCATTGTTGGTTAGGTATGCTAAGCGGTTGACTTTCATGCTGTTGTGGTGAAAAACATCTATTGTTACAAAAATATGGTTCCTATTGCTGATAATTTTACACATACTGATGATTACGATTTTATC
The DNA here is from genome assembly GCF_021461395.2 of Schistocerca americana. Classification (NCBI taxonomy): domain Eukaryota; kingdom Metazoa; phylum Arthropoda; class Insecta; order Orthoptera; family Acrididae; genus Schistocerca; species Schistocerca americana. Next base: position 742,429,667 of record NC_060121.1, on the reverse strand, counting down.
TGTTATTAAAATTACGGCGGTAGTTGTCATTACGGGAGTGCCTACTGAAAATTGTCACATTCGGTTAAAGTTTGTCACATCGGGTTTTCATTACTCGTTTCTTAATACTAGGTAGAGCAATAGTTAAAGAGCTGTTTTGATAGATATAAAGGATAGTAGAAGAAAAGGCAGCAGTGCAGAAAACTAAAGATGAAACAGCACTACTACAGCTCGGGGCCCTATGCTCGCTACGGCACATATTCATTAAAGCGTAATGAATCCCCTGAGGTCAATTACGCGCTGCGAATAAATTTTAGTTTTTGCGTTACAGGCAATAGCGGTAAAATTCCAAATACAAATTGCTGCATTCTTGCTAATTCCAATTTCTGCATTACAGGTAATGCTGTTGAAAGTACAATAGCAAATTGTCTTATCGGGTTCAAAGCCAGCTTCCGCATTACAGGCAATAGCGATGAAAGCAAAAAAATAAATTGTCGCATACAGTGCAAAGCGTGTACCTGTGTTCTGTCATTATTAAATTCCTTAGATTTTCTTACAAATGCAAATTGCTCGAAATCTACGTTCTCGTCACTCAGTTTGATAACACGTTCAGGTTTGTGTGTGAATCTGTTCGTCTGTACGTTCTCGTCACTCAGTTTGATAACACGTTCAGGTTTGTGTGTGAATCTGTTCGTCTGTGTCATTTCGGATTTCAAGTTGCGTAGCTTTTCAGATTTTAAGTCGCGTGGCTTTTCGGATTTTAAGTCGCGTAGTTGCTGTAAATTGCTCACATTATACACGCTGCGTGAGTCAGACAAATGTTCGCTAAGTGGCGTCTGCTGTGTTGAGTTATTAACTGAAATATTTTTCATATCTATTACCTCTTGTTGTAAATTTGATAACTTCCGACGTAACGTGTTGTTAGACGAATCGATCTCATTAATTGAAATTCAGGTGTTTGGATAAATGAAACCGGTGCAGTATCATCTGATTTATTGTCATTAGTATTTTCGATAACATCAATACGACTGGCCAATTCATCACATTTTTCAGTCAGTATTTTAACCTGATCGTCGGTTTTAGAATCGGACGCATTAATCTGTTTTTGCAACTTACGCGTAGTTTCGCTCAGTTTTTTAACATCAGCTTTGATGACATCGCAATCCTGTGTTAGATCTAATTGTTCGAATCTGTCTGTCACTGTTTGAATATTTACTGTGTGTGTATCTGTTTTTGATTTAAGGTCAGAAATTTCATCCCGTAATTCCGCGTTCAATTGTTCTATGGTATTAATTTTGTCGGACACTGTAGTAATATTATTGTCTACATACGTCTTCGCTTTCGCGAACATTTTACGTTTGTCTTCTTGTCTTTGTGCAGTGATTGTTTCCATGACTTGTCGTTTTACTTTGTTTTGATCTTGAATAAATTTGCGGAAACGCGTATCACTGTTCTGTATGTGCTGATTAATGCGCTCGTTAATCTGAGTGTTCTGCTGTTCGAATTTCGCGTCTATCTTTGCGTCCATAGTGCGCGAAAGTTCTATCGTCATTGCTTTAAACTCGTCCCGTAATTGTGCAGCTTTTTCAGAGCATTGTTTAGCGACTCCGCTAATTTCGTCTCTGAGTGTTTCTGTTGCGGCTGTTTGCATTTCCCATAATTCTTGCGCAACAGACTTAATTTCTTCGCTATTTTTTCGTGAACAAGCCTCAATTTCCACACGCAACTGTTCCTTAGTGTCATGGCACTGCGCAGCAACGGCTCTAATTTGTTCACTAAGCTGTCTCGAATTGTCGTCTAATTTTTCATTTAAGTATTGTTTGAGTTTTTCGTCATTATTGTCAAGTTTCTCATTTAAGTGTTTGTTATCTTCCCTAAGTTGTCTGAAATCTTCACTCTGTTGTTTGACCTGCTCATTATTTTGTAGCAATATTGCCATAATTTGACCCAATGTAACATTATCTACTCCATTCTCTGTACTATTTGACGATGTATTTGCAATTGTCCCGCTTTGTGTGACCATTTGGTCATTTTGCAACTTACAAAAAGGATTATCAGTCGGATGTACACTGTCAGACATTATTTCGGAATTAAATGAATCTGTCCTACTTTGTGTGATCTGTTCATTTTCATTAGACAAATTTGTCTGTACATTACTTGAGTTTTCCGAATCGGGTGTGTTAAGCTGGGCAGCGCTCATTACAATAGAGCGTTCTGCGTCATCAATTGTCGTCAAATTAACAGACGAGACAATTGAGTTTGTTTGTTCATTATCAGGGTAAAAGTCATCACTAGTGGTTGGAATGCATTGATTGTCAGTGAACGCAGGATTGTCATCATTACACTGCGTGTCACAATTACTATTGGTCACGTTGTTTAAGTCGGTAATTTCGTTCATAATACCTCGCGATACACTATTCACAGTCTTTCGCGGCATTTTAACAACAGTCACAATTATTCACAAAACAATAAGCACAAATGCAAAAGCAACACACAAATACAATAGAGCAACGAATTGCCGTTGACCTGTAGAAAGAAAGTCACAAGATTAATAAAAGCGTTGCGCCAAATCCTAATTATATCTAAGCAAATAAGAGCAGATATCTGACTGTCGCTCAAAAGACTCTCAACGAAATACGATCCTGGACTGGGTGTCGCCAAGTGTAACCTCCCCACAAAAATTTTAAAAGGTGATATTATATAGAAATGCTAATGGACATTGCGCTAAGTGTAACCTCTCCACTGAAATTTTAAAGACAGAAACAATAAATGAATAGGAGCCAAACGTAACCTCCCTAGCAATTAAATTTAATGACAATAAAAGTGAGAATCGCGATCTGACTCAAGTATAAGTTCTTCACAAAAAAAGTTAAAGTCGATTCAGTGATAAAAAAATCTCAGTGATAATAATGATTCAATTAAACCGAAATATCGGTCTTTGGCCCTGTGCAAAAATCAAAATTAAATTCTTACCTCATTGCAACACCTAGTCAAATTTCTGCTCTTGTTGTTGCGCACTGCTTGGAGGAACTGCATTGCAAATAATAATATTCCTTTTTTTTTTTTTATAATCTATTTGAAAACTGAAACTTTTGTTTAGGGGAAGTGGAACGAAATAGTTACTTCAATTAAATGAAAATTTTATGTAAAATTGCTTTTGAAATCAAAGTTATTATTGGGGGCACTTGTTGAAAATTAGTTACAATAATTAAACTTTGCATTATCCGTTGATTATCTTAATTAACAGTATACCTCATTCAGCATCTTGACCAGTGTTGTCGCCAGACCACATCACGCAATCCCACTGGACTGCTACCACTGACCGACCGCTCTGCATGACGACTACTAGCGTACTGCACGCCACTGAACAGAGCTACTGCTCGCGACGACTACTGACAGACTACTGCCCTCAACTAGACAGAGCTACAGACTCGCAACGACTGACTGACAGACTACTGCCCTCAACTAGACAGAGCTACAGACTCGCAACGACTGACCGACAGACTGAGACCCGCTCGCAACACTCGCGCGGTCAAGCGCATACTCTCTGGTCACAGATGCTACAATGCCTCGCCATCGCTGCTATGTTACATACGTGTTTCAACTGTCATTCGACAGACGAGGTTGGCCTGTAGGCTTTTGTGCTGTACGTGTCGTTTCACGTTTCCACTTCACTATCACATCGGAAACAGTGGACCTAGAGATGTTTAGGAGTGTGTAAATCTCGCGTGCAGACATATGACACAAGTGACACCCAATCACCTGACCACGTTCGAAGTCCGTGAGTTCCGCGGAGCACCCCATTCTGCTCTCTCACGATGTCTAATGACTACTGAGATCACTGATATGGAGTACCTGACAGTATGTGGCAGCACAATCCACCTAATATGAAAAACGTGTGTTTTTGGGGGCGTCCGGATACTTTTGATCACATAGTGTATATTGTCCGGCCCCATGTCATTATCTTCGTTCCGTGACAGAAACCGAAGAGCGAATTCAGAATGGTGCTGCGGTTCATGACGTTTTAGTTGCTGCACTGCTTGGATCTTGTACAGGTACCAGTGTAATATATACCGCGGAACTTCCCGTACTGTTGGGATGGACAATTTTCGTGACACTGCAAGAGTACTAGCACTACCGGGAACACGTATTGAATGGTCAGTTACAATAACAGCAACCTCGTCCATAACTTCCACTGTCATCGCACACCTTTTTCTTCCAGGTACCACACCAAGTTCACCCTTGTTTTTGAATTTCATTGTCATTTTCTTTCAACCATTTAATTACATCAGGCCTCTCCTCAGACCTTTCGATCGGCGATACTCTCTCACTGCAGCACTATAATCGCAGTTGTTCACAAAGAATGGTTTCACTAACGGCGCAAGATGTCTCTCTTCTCTATAGCCATATTCCTCACTCACATTATGGCTTGTCAAATGACATCGTGAATGTCATAGTGTCATGCAGACAGTTTACGGCAGCTGATTTGCACCTGGTGGCCAAAATTGGAACTAATTTTTGGCAGCGTAAATCAGTTCGGGATCAACGCATTAGCATATCTACCAAGTTTTACTGCCATATAATAATTACAGCCGCACTGGACTTCTGTGAAAAGCAGCACTTTAATTATAGCCTCTCGGTATGAACGACACCCCAAACGCTCTGAGGACGAGGCGTTAAGTAATATTTCAAAGGAAGTTGTCATATCAGGAAGAGGGCCCATTTCCGTTCAATTAAGATTCTCATTCTCCAACGTACACTCTTTTATGCTGTTCTCCTGGGGAGCTGTCTCCTATTCAAGATTAATAAGACATCATGCGCCTTTCACTAGTGGCACATCACGATTAATACAAAGGGATGTTCACATTTGAATTCAAAGTCATCCATGCAAATTAAAATTATTAAAACGTTAATATAAAAAACAAAAATTTTGGTGTAAAAGATAATCTAACATCTTTCCCATGTTGGAAGAAGATATATCGATGGCAGACACCATTGGATTCGGAGGTTTAGTGCATTAACTCAAATGGCGGTAGCTACGCCAAGAATCAAAATTCTAATATAAGCGGCTGCAGAGGAGGCGGAAGCCAGTTCTCTTTAGGCAACCATTTCAAGCAGATCACCTACGTTGCGTCGTCTCGTCCCGCTGTACTGACAAGTGATTCTGACTATATCAGCAGTGTTCGAGTTCAAATGATACACTCACAAACATTTTATGTATACGTATTCTGCCAAAGCGTATGTCGTGTGAAACACTCTGAACTTGTTCACATTATTATCAAGTGTCACTGATGGCATCCTGTGACATACAATGAACTTCCGGGACTTCAGGGTCAGTTTCTTCTAATTCGCTTGTTTTTCGCAGACTTTGGACACAGGGATCCAGCGTTTTTAAGTTGCCTTAATGTTTGATGGCCAGTAAATGCTGTAACTGTAAAACTGTTTATTGTAGTTCTCAGCAGAAAATGGCGACGATGTATTAGATTCGTGCACATAAAGCAGCTAAACTTTCAGGGACCATTAGAATGACATGTGCAGAGCAGTATCTAGATCTAGTCAGTTTCTTAAGGGCAAGATTTGTGTCAAAGATGCATTACTTATCATCGAACAACATCAAAACAACTACAATATGCGACGGGCTATAGCATTAGTTGATCCTATCGTGTCGCTTTTTAGTGACCACAGCCTTCCCAGTCTGTCGTCATTCCCTACATTCAACAGCGACCGTGAGCAGTGCAGTTCATTTGCAGCAACCCTGCGCCATCGTCTTGCGTCGGGGCACATATCGATGCTGCATGTGTGTGGGACTACATCCCTGCATGGTGCGCACTGGAAGTATTTGACATTATACAGATCACCTCCCCTACCCCAGCAGCATCCTTCCACCCTCATCCTTGATGAACTCTTGGGCAAACTAGCCCTATGCTGTGAATGCCGAGTGTTGAGACATCAGAATGATTGTGAAACAATCAGAATAGACGCACTTACAATCTACCACTGAACTCCAAGTTATTGGTCAGTGCTGTACATTATCTTGCAGAGCAAATGTTGTGCTAAATCTTATCAGCGAGCCTCATACGAAACACATCGGTTCAAGATTCAGCTGGCCATCAAATTCAAATCTAAAACTAAAGTTCGCAGACCCTAGCTTGGAAGAAGTTCAAAAAAGGTTCAAATGGCTCTGAACACTATGGGACTTAACATCTGAGGTCATCAGTCCCCTAGAACTTAGAACTACTTAAACCTAACTAACCTAAGGTCATCACACACATCCATGCCCGAGACATGATTCGAACCTGCGACCGTGGCGGTCACGCGGTTCCAGACTGAAGCGCCTAGAACCGCTCGGCCACACCGGCCGGCTAGGCGCTTCAGTCTGGAACCGCGAGAGCACTACGGTCGCAGGTTCGAATCCTGCATCGGGCATGGATGTGTGTGATGTCTTTAGGTTAGTTAGGTTTAAGTAGTTCTAAGTTCTAGGGGACTGATGACCTCAGGTGTTAAGTCCCATAGTGCTCAGAGCCATTTGAACCAATTTTTGAAGCGCCTAGAACCGCCGGCCTTGGAAGAAGCTCTAGATATTGCAAGTCCATTTGAAATTACACACCCCTGTGTTCAACATCGCATCTGACATAGGACGCCTTCACCTACAACCAACAGGAGCCATCTTCGTCCAACACGGAGTAGCCCGCCTCACCAGCGTCTAAGGCGAGAGTGCTTCCACCGCCACAACTGCGACACCTGCCCACACTGCTGAGCTCTTTGTACAGCACATTGGCGCTGTGTGTCACAACGCCAGATGACGGACTTCAACATCCTCACCAGCAATGGAGTTTGATGTCGACCAGACAATACAGAACGGGATCCAAGATGGGAGGCCTACGGGTACACCTCCACATTGCTAGCTGTTGGGTACCATTTCGGTAGGATAATAGCGCTACATCAACGTCGTTGTTCATAGAGACTAATAGAAAATTAGCTCTGTCTCTCTCCTGCCTTGTACAATACGCCTGCTTGGTTATTGCGAAGCACCAATTTCAGTTTTACTGTATGGCATATCTTGTTCGTTATCTGCCATATTTGTTTCAAACAGTTAATCATCAGGATATCCCAAACGTATTTCTCATTGGCTTTTTTAGTGCCTTCTGTTTCACGATTACAGACTTTATTAGTGTGGTATCAGAAATCGGTTCCATCCAAGATATCAGCAACATATGTAACAATTTCCCCTTCTATTTTCAACGAGGGATGGATTGTACAAAGGGGTTTTCTGCATGTAACACTTCATAGAAACGCCGCTCCACGCTTCACAAGTGCTCGTCCTGTACCTTAGGTTATATTGGGGTCCAGATTAATAATACGGGAGATTTTGAAAATGACGTTCACATATTCCTGTCGTGGCATTATCTGCATGTTTTACCTTTAGTAGACCGTTATATACAACTGTACACAAAAGTGTACACAAATAATTGGTTTTTCCCGAAAAGCTTACGTACTGAAACTCCTTTTACAAAACAGCTTGAAAATTAGCGAGAATTCGTCATTACGCATCGTACCTAAACATTTTTGATTAAAACGACTCTCATAGGATCATAGCCAATGTTAGCATTAATAAATAAGTAAAGCTTTATGAAATACGAAGGAACACATTACCAATTACGTCAAATATGAAAGATGGGTAAAATGTGGGAAAACCTGTAAGATACGGGAGACAGGAGAAAATGTGGGTGAAATACGGGAGATCCCATAAAAATACGGTAGATCTGGCAGCCCTAGGACCACATGGAATAAACTCGATCAGCTAGTGGGCTTGGGCGTTCAGTGTCCAATTCCATCAATTCTCTGGACATCCACCATCGTAGTGCTTTATAATAGACGAATCTGTTCACATTTCTGTCGATTAGGCAATAGTCAATGTCCAAACTGTAACAGAAACCTATCCACTACCATGTCCCAATGACTTATTTTTTCTCCAGAATGAATTTTCACTCTGTAGCGGAATATGCGCTGATCTGAAACGTCCTGGCAGATTAAAACTCTATGCCGAACCGGCACTCAAACCTGGGAACTTTGACATCGTCGGCAAGTACTCTATCTGAACTATCCAGCCACGACCCACAACCCGCTCTAACTGCTTCACTTCCGCCAGTACCTTTCCTTCTACCTTCCAAACTTCACAGAGGTTCTTCTAAAACCTTGAGCGACTATCACTCATGGAAGAGAGGATACTGTGCAGACACTGCACAGTCACAGCCTGGGTATTGCTTCCAGCATATTAACTTGCCCATGCAAAGCGAAGGTCCCAGGTTCGAGACCCATCCAGCACACAGGTAACCAGGATTTTTCACTTATACTCTCGCCAACAAGTAGACAACACTGCTCAAAGATCGACTTGTCTGAAGCAAACTTTTCACTTCCCCTTGATGCAGAGTCTCACACATTCATGATATTCAGTATACCATCTGGATTATACCTATACCTTCCAAGCTGCCATTTGGCACTGCAAGGGCCACAGAAAATTTTCAAGGGTACCTGGAGCAATTTGTGTAAGCCATACTCCATTTCATATATTATTAAGTCGGCGCCACAGTAACCGAAATCAATGAGGAAGGCCAGTCACGTAATCTCAACAGTTTTCATACTATTGCCATCTGTAAAAGTCCTCATTTTTTATCCAGAAGTAGAGAACTCTTCCATAGTAAGCACGTAGTATTGTTACCCCACACGTCCAGAATTTCTACAGAGTAACTCCGGGAACACACTTACGAGTTTAAACACTTCCGCTGGCCACCAACCTCCCCAGTCATGAACATTATTGACATATCTTGGATGCCTTGCAACGTGCTGCTCAGAAGAGATCTCCAGCACTCTTATGGATTTATGGACAGGCCATCAGGATTCATGCTAATTCCCTCCAGCACTATTTCAGACATTAGTCGAGTCCAATGCCACGTCATGTTGCGGCACTTCTGCGTGCTCGCGGGGTTCCTACACGATATTAGGCAGGTTTACCAGTTTCTGTAGCTCTTCAGTGAATAACGCATTTACGAGTTTTTTTCACAAGGTAGAGAGGATAAAAGTGACAAATTACTGTACCGTACCACATTTTGCTACTAAATTTAGTCCACATTGTACTTGTTTAGCGAAATCATTGTAACCTGACCTCAATCTCTGCTGTAGTGACAGTTAAATCACGTGTAATACACATCATCTTCCGTGGGAAAATATGTAGATGCTCGACATATATCACATATACGTTTGTCTTTTGTAAACTACATTCTGGTACCGTAAGTGCTTTTTTTATTATATGAAAACGTACAAAGTCGCATAGCCTCCATTTTTCGTTGAACAGCCCGAAAACAATTATCGTCACAATGGACGAGCGTACGAACTACTCCAGAGTAGCGAGACTACTTACGCTTTTTGGAAGTGGAATGTTATGAGTTAACCAGCTAGGATGGAAAAGTGGCTAGTCTTTGGCTCTGTAGGAATATTCCTTATAGCTCAATAGTATTGAGAAACGCAGCTGAACATGAAAATTGATGCAGATCTGGGAGTTGCACGAGTAGAAATTTATTAGAAGTGTGGAGAGCTGTAGTTGGAAGTAGTAACGTTAGGAATAGAATACTCGTATATGACTGGACTGTTGTCGAACGAGACAGGAGGTTGAATGCGTCATGCAGCCTGCTAGCTTTAGTCTAAACATGTCCAGCAGCTTCACTGCTCTGGAGGCTGTGGACACTTTCTGCTACGGAGTGAGTAGTCTTAACTTCTATAAAAACCTTAGGTTACGAATAACAAGTATTTATAAGCCGAATGCAGGGGTCGGAGATGTCACCTGCAACATGGTCTACAGATTCTAGTAAGTTACTTGCACGACTAATTTCCAGCAACATTAAATATTCTTTCTTTCAGGAGTGCTAGTCATGCTAGATTTACATCTACATCTACATGGGTACTCTGCAAATCACATTTAAGTGCCTGGCCGGGAGTTCATCGAACCACCTTCACAATTCTCTATTATTCCAATCTCTTATAGCGCGTGGAATGAACGAACACCTACCTGTATCTTTCCGTACGAGCTCTGATTTCTCTTATTATATCTTGGTGATCGTTACTCCCTATGTAGGTCGGTGTCAAAAAAATATTTTCGCATTCGGAGGAGAAAGTTAGTGATTGGAATTTTGTGAGAAGATTCCGTCGTAACGAAAAACGCCCTTTTTTTAATGATGTCCAGCGCAAATCCTGTATCATTTCCTTTTAGCACTCATCTGGATGACCTCAGACTTTTCGTTATTTAGGGTCAACTGCCAATTTTCGCACCATTCAGGTATCTTTTCTAAATCGTTTTGCAGTTTGTTTTGCTCTTCTGATGACTTTATTAGTCGATAAACGACAGCGTCACCTGCAAACAACCGAACACGGCTGTTCAGATTGTCTCCCAAATCGTTTATATAGATAAGGAACAGCAAAGGGCCTATAACACTACCTTGGGGAACTCCAGAAATCACTTCTGTTTTACTCGATGACTTACCGTCAGTTACTACGAAGTGTGACCTCTCTGACCGGAAATCACAAATGCAGTCACATGACTGAGACGATATTCCATAAGCACGCAATTTCACTACGAGCCGCTTGTATGGTACATATCAAAAGCATTTCGGAAAACCAGAAATACTGAATCGATCTGAAATCCCTGTCAGTAGCACTCAACAATTCATGTGAATAACGAGCTAGTTGTGTTTCACAGGAACGATGTTTTCTAAACCCATGTTGACTGTGTGTCAATGGACCATTTTTTTCGATGTAATTCATAATTTTCGAACACAATATATGTTCCAAAATCCTGCTGCATATCGACGTTAACGATATGGGCCTGTAATTTAGTGGATTACTCCTAGTACCTTTCTTGAATATTGATGTGATCTGTGCAATTTTCCAGTCTTTGGGTATGGATATGTAAGAACTAGGTAGCTCAACTGACAGAACACTTGTCCACGAAAGACAAAGGTCCTAGGTTCGACTGCCGGTCTAGCACACTATTTTAATCCGCCATGAAGTTTCAGATCAGTGCATACTCCGCCGCAGAGTGTAAAATTCATTGTGGAACAATACTACCCATAGATGTTTCTGAAAGACAGAGATGCTGATTAACTATGACACTCTTTCAGAAATCAGTAGAACAGGGTTTCCCAAAACGCCTTCCGCTGAATACTGGTGTTCAGCAAGTCCCGGCGAAAACTATTCATAATATGGCGCTTTCTTTCCAACATTTTGACGATACTATTTTAACGGATGTAAATATCACAACCGACTACTGTTGGCGCAAAGAAACGTGAGTTGCGAGTGATTACCTATAACATTTAGCATTTCTTACAGTTTATATACTTCATGAAAATATTTTATGGCCCTTAAAAATAAGCAAGGTCTTGCATCAGAGTACCAAGACTCTCAAAATGTTCCGTCAGAGGGGAAGTTTGGGAACACCTCCAATAGAGAAACTAAGATACAGGACACTGAACAATCTAAAGGTATTTCTACAGATGTGTTATGCATGATAGAACACGCATGTAAAAATTAAATATAAGACGGGGAAAGAAAAGGAAAGGGAAAGGATCGGTGGGATATCGTGACGGCTAGCCACACAGGGAATTGTGATAATTCAGTGGCGAAAGATGAAAATCTGTAGCAAACCTGGACTTCAACCCGGATTTACTGTTTCTCACGGGTGGTTGACTTAATGGCGATTTATCATTCAAATGAGGGGAAAAAAAGGCAAAGTTTGGAGAATTTTGAGACGATGAAAACACATGCAGTGGATCTTTTGGGGATTAGGATTGATCATACTGATTCAAAATAAAAGGAAATGGTGCTCTTTCAATAAGGGCCTGCTAGTCTGCAGTAAGCAGACGGCGTGCAGATAGCCCCTAAACTCTACCTATCTGAAATCAAGAGCTATTTGAAACCAAAAATGGATATCATCAGTCGACACTACATTAAATTTATGGGCTCTAATCCCTAATAATAATGAAATAACCTTAAATTTAACGATATGGTGCAAACTCAAACTTTGAGTTCGAGTTTTAGGAGTTTGTTTCACTCTATGGCTTTACAAAAAGCAGTTAATATCAACAACTTTCATATATTATACGTATAAGCTCCCAAGAAAAGGCCCTACTTTTCGGGTAAAAGGTAGAATTTATTAGGTTGAACCGTTTTTAATTTATCTGCATGCAGTTTTGAAAAATGTTTCTCAAGAAAACGTTTAGGGAAAACTTTTATTAGTATGATTAGTTCAATTTGCATAAAAACTATATGTATCTATATATTTTTGATGTCGCTGAACACGATTCTGAAATTAGATTTTCAAAATTGAAAATGGCTAATCCAATAAGGCGGACCAAAAATTATATTTTGACCAATTTAGATCAACATTTGACAAAAAATGTGTTTTCGTTACTTAAATTTAGTCTGCTATTCCAGGGCCGTGCATCAGTCCTTCCTCTAACTTAAATTGTTCCTGGAGAGCAATTCTCACTTTCTTCTTGGCGAGAAAAGCGGGTCAGTCTGAGCTGGACGTGAGACGTTCGGCAGCCTGCACACATTGTTCGCCATCTTTTTCACGCGAATGTGAGAAGTCCTGCCATGGGCATCTCGTAAACAATAAAGGCAGGCCCACTTGTGAAGGTTGCGTTGTTATACAGTGTGCCTCTCCTAAGACTCGTCAGGTGCATTTTCTTTCATTTTTCGGCAGATATTTTCAATTTCGTTTTTGTGCTGTGTAGCTGGAATCAGGCACACTGCAATGTAAATCATTTTGTGGACGTGCGCCACGGTACGACAAGTTTTCTGTTTGAGCCGGGCGTCTCCGGCTGAGAGCGCCCCAGGGCGGCCGTGACACTGCTTCGAACAATCAGCTGTAGAAACTTTTGTAACGCACTGACTTCAGCACCTTTTCGTCCCAACATTCTAGACACTTTTCAAAAGGCACAATTAGAGAAAAACAAACGTTCCACGATTTTGAATCAAAACCTGGGCTTAACTACTTCAAGCCATCTGGACACGTCCCTGACTGACTCAAATTTCCAACTTGTCCATTACATTCTCTACTCGCAAATCTTGATTCCCATAGGAATTCGGACGATATTTGCGCATTCGCACTGAAGCAAACGTCGAGGAGCCGTTGCCCTCTTTTTCAGAAATGTTTACATTTGGGTGGTGTCTGTTTCTGTCGCATATGTCTGATAGAATAGACACCACTCAGGGATATAACGGTACATAACAGAACATCATTTGGTAGTTGCAGGAATCGAACAAGTGTCCCTAGATGGATACAAGCTAGTAGACCTGTAACATTACTGTGCATGTAATATGAGTAAATGGGGAGCTGCTGTAGATATACAACGTGAAGACAGCCACAGGCCAAAAGTCTTAGTCAATGATAGATATTGATCTCCACCTCTCATATGGCTCCGTAAATACATCCATTCATATCAAGTGCACCAACCGCGAACATACCTCCACTTTCAGAGTTGTCACCCATTCCATGTCAAAAATTCTCTTCCATACAGCTTCATCACCTCTAGCCATTGCATCTGTAGTGGAAAGCAGGACTTACACTGATAACCTTACCAGAGCCTTACTGAAAGTCAATTTTCTGCTCATCTCATTCTTAAACGGATCTTCTATGCCATCTCCTCCTTTGATACCATTAACCTCGTTAACCAGTATTCTCTAATCACATATTATCATCCTGGCCTTGAAAATCCCAACTTCATTCTTCATCAGGGCTTTGACTACCTCTTGTTGTCCCCTGAAATTAGGGACAGCCTACCCAAAATTCTACCCACATCACCCAAAGTACGGTAATGTTGCACATCCCACCCACCCTACAGAATACGCTTGTCCACCCCTACTCCAATCCTGCTCCCAATCCTGCACCACATGGGTCATTCCCTTGTGGTCAGAGCGAGTTCTAGATATATCCCATACATCCGTCCACCACATCCTACTGCAGTTCCTGCCATGGGCATCTCGTAAACAATAAAGACAGGGCCACTTGTGAAGGTAGCGTTGTTATACAGAGTGTCTCTCCTAATAACCGTCAGGTACATTTTCTTTCATGTTTCGGCAAATATTTTCAATTTCGTTTTCGTGCTGTCTAGCTGGAATCAGCCCAAACAAATACTGCTCGCCACGGCTTTTATGGAACACCCAGTGTCATCGGAAAGTGTTGGTTTTGTTTCCCAGTGGAAACGATACTATTTTTAAAGTGTAATTTCATGTGCCCATTTGATAGAGCAGTTCCAAATTAATCCAGTTCAATATTAATTTTATTAATATGGACAATAAAATAGGAATGAATAACCTGCTTGACGGTAGCAGTCAACACAGGGCAGGACACTGTTTTTGCTTCTAGAGCACTGGTTATTCTCCACATTTTGCTGTCCCCATTAATACATATCAATAAAACGAATATAATTTGGAACCGCTCTATCGAAAGTGTACATATAATTCTGCTTTAAAAATCATTTTGTTTGCAACAGTAAACAAACCGATGCTTTCCAGTGACACTGGGCATCATATGACAGACGTGGTGAGCAATATTTGTCTGAGATGACTGGAGTTAAATATTGGAGAAACGAAAAGGCAGCTATCTGCTGAAACCAGCGACACAATCGAAAATGTGCTGACGACCCTTAGGAGAAACGTCCAGTATCAAGTATGCTGCCATTACTACACAGCATTCGATGTGGTCGTTACAACTAGCCAACTGGCTACTCACATGAATGGTCACCACAAGTGGAGAACCACAAACTTGACCATACAGTTGACAAGTATGCTATGCACCACAACATTACTGACTTAAACAGCTGCTTCACTGCATGGGTCATTTAGATTGTCCCTTCCAGCGCAAGATTCTCTGAACTACACTGGTATGAATTGGCTCTGCAGCATATCCTGCACTCTCACAGTAGCCTCGCCTAACTTGTTTCTCACTGCCTCACCTTACCTGTTCCCTTCTCTCCTCTCTCTCCATCTCTCCCACTCCTCCTTCCCCCCTCCTACTTTTTCACACCCTCCTTCCTTAAGTTACTCCCCTCTCTGTCTCCCTCTTCATCACCACTTTACTCACACACATCTACCTCTTATCCTTCTCTCTGTCTCCTATATAAAGTACACTCTGAATTCTTTTCATCCTCTTGTGCAGCCCCCTTGGTCATCAGTCGAAACATCTACTGCACACTGCCCTGCTACCCTATGCTTGCCTCGTGCATCCTTCCATACCCCTCCCTACTTCCATCTACCCAAACAACTGTTTCAATAATTAGTATTCAATAATCAGTCTCACCACTACCTGGTTGGTAGAGTGTATTTTTGGGTATCTGTGAGGTTGTGCAAGTGAATGTGTGTATTGTTACAAGAAAGAGACCAAGAGCTAGTGTTAATTATTTTCTATTGCATGTTTCTCTTTGCCATGCACCAGTAGACCAAAGGTAAGTTGTTGACTTTCTCTTATTTTACGTATTGTTCCATCCAGGAATTTCCATTATTGTTGTATGAAAGCAGACATTGGAGTCATATCTGTTGACATGGCACTCAAATGTCAAGAAATTATTTTATAATGGCCATGTAATAAAGGTTTTCACATCCTGTGATCCAAGGTTTCTTGGATTTATGCTGTAGCTTTCACCATAATTTGCACCCTTATCATGTTACCTGTACTATAGTAGCATTAATGAATCTAGACTAAGCCTTCAATAAAATAAGTGGAATATTATGTCCTAGATCCTGACAGAAACCAAGATAAAGTGGAGAATAGACTAGCCATCTTCAAAATCCACAAAAATAAATTGGAAGTGGTACAACTGGAGTATGTAAAAGAATTTATCAGGGAAGCAACTAAAATGAAAGATGTGACAGATATCCATACGACCTTTTTATTTCTTACTGGGAACAAGAAAGACAGACAACCACATTTGAACTGCATTTGGCATGCTACTTAATAGAGAATTTTAGTAAACTATGAACACTCAAAAGCAGACAGAAAGCTATATAATTTTATAAACTCAAAGAAGTTAGGAAGCAACCGAAGAATAGGTGAGAGATTCGTGCCATTTATTATTACAGATAGAAATAATTTGATAAGTATCAAACTGTTAAAGAGATAGTAGATTAAATGATAAAAGCATGCTGTTTAATATACAAGGCTAAAGAAATAAAGGCATCAAAAATGGAGTGGGACGGATGCAGAAAATGTCCAACGAGAATTATCTTCTACAATCAAACATTGCCTCATTAGTGAATTCATATATGGAGCACAGAACTGTGGAAATGAAATGTGGAGCACATAAAAATTATAAATGAAGAATCAGTGATCATTTTAAATTTAGTAATACAGAAATACTTAAAAAACTAAGTAGAGAGAGAAGGTACTATAGAACATAGATGAAACAGTAAATCTACAGAAAGGTCTCAGCAGAAAAATGAATAGCTTAGAATGAGTTTAAATTGTAATGCTCACTTTATGGCCAGCAAACATCTGTTGAGCATGGAGTTAACATTCTGAAACAACATTAAACTGTTGATCAGTCCATAAAATGAAACAATAATACTTGTATTTCCAGACCGAAATTGATGTAAGTTTGCATGGGCATTGCAGTTATTATGTTATGCACAGTTCCAAATTGCTCTTACAGAGGTGGAAAATACGTGTTCACGAAATAGAAACACTATGTATAAATGTTGTAGCAGCTTATGGAGGCAGCTAACAATCTCATCAGCCTAGTTACAAATTAATTGAAAAACATGGTAGACGTTATCCAAACACGAGTTCAGTTCAGCACAGGAGCACAAGAGTGGCAAATTTAATTCGCTTTGTAGAGGTGGAATCATATAACACATATGAGGTGCATTCAAGTTCTAAGGCCTCCGATTTTTTTTCTAATTAACTACTCACCCAAAATCGATGAAACTGACGTTACTTCTCGACGTAATCGCCCCGCAGACGTACACATTTTTCACAACGCTGACGCCATGATTCCACGGCAGCGGCAAAGGCTTCTTTAGGAGTCTGTTTTGACCACTGAAAAATCGCTGAGGCAATAGCAGCACGGCTGGTGAATGTGCGGCCACGGAGAGTGTCTTTCGTTGTTGGAAAAAGCCAAAAGTCACTAGGAGCCAGGTCAGGTGAGTAGGGAGCATGAGGAATCACTTCAAAGTTGTTATCATGAAGAAACTGTTGTGTAACGTTAGCTTGATGTGCGGGTGCGTTGTCTTGGTGAAACAGCACACGCGCAACCCTTCCCAGACGTTTTTGTTGCAGTGCAGGAAGGAATTTGTTCTTCAAAACATTTTCGAAGGATGCACCTGTTACCGTAGTGCCCTTTGGAACGCAATGGGTAAGGAGTACGCCCTCGCTGTCCCAGAACATGGACACCATCATTTTTTCAGCACTGGCGGTTACCCGAAATTTTTTTGGTGGCGGTGAATCTGTGTGCTTCCATTGACCTGACTGGCGCTTTGTTTCTGGATTAAAAAATGGCATCCACGTATCATCCATTGTCACAACCGACGAAAAGAAAGTCACATTCATGCTGTCGTTGCCGGCCGAAGTGGCCATGCGGTTAAAGGCGCTGCAGTCTGGAACCGCAAGACCGCTACGGTCGCAGGTTCGAATCCTGCCTCGGGCATGGATGTTTGTGATGTCCTTAGGTTAGTTAGGTTTAACTAGTTCTAAGTTCTAGGGGACTAATGACCTCAGCAGTTGAGTCCCATAGTGCTCAGAGCCATTTGAACCATGCTGTCGTTGCGAATCAACATTGCTTGGCAACATGCCACACGGGCAGCCATGTGGTTGTCCGTCAGCATTCGTGGCACCCACCTGGATGACACTTTTCGCATTTTTGGGTCGTCATGCAGGATTGTATGCACAGGACCCACAGAAATGTCAACTCTGGAGGCGATCTGTTAAACAGTCATTCGGTGATCCCCCAAAACAATTCTCTCCACTTTCTCGATCATGTCGTCAGACCAGCTTGTGCGAGCCCGAGGTTGTTTCGGTTTGTTGTCACACAATGTTCTGCCTTCATTAAACTGTCGCACCCACGAACGCACTTTCGACACATCCGTAACTCCATCACCACATGTCTCCTTCAACTGTCGATGAATTTCAATTGGTTTCACACCACACAAATTCAGAAAACGAATGATTGCACGCTGTTCAAGTAAGGAAAACGTCGCCATTTTAAGTACTTAAAACAGTTCTCATTCTCGCCGCTGCCGGTAAAATTCCATTTACCGTTCGGTGCTGCCATCTCTGGGATGTATTGACAATGAACACGGCCTCATTTTAAAACAATGTGCATGTTTTTATCTCTTTCCAGTCCGGAGAAAAAAATTCGGAGGCCTTAGAACTTGAATGGACCTCGTACAAAGCAGCTAGTGAAAGAAAAAACTGGAAGGAAGCCAGCCACTAAACAGCCATATATTGGCTCACTACAAAACTATGTGAGAATGGCCTGTGATGTCATTGATTTCCATGGCAGAGTTGTTCTCACAAGATGTGAGCTATGTTACACTTATCAATATGTTGGTTTTCCACTTCTGATTGTACCTGTATTAATAATTTACATTTATAAAAACAGTTAACAGAAGGCTAGAATGAGTGGCATTACAGGGCAGAGGGCTGTTACTAAATGTAAATTAGATTGTGTGAAACTGACATTATTTTATACAAGACGTAAAAGAGATTACTGTGCAGGAAGAGACATAAACAGAGCTAAACCAGTAAATTGACTTTTGCTTGCCTTTCTTACCAAATAAGCCATCCAATCATGTGTCACAATGTGACTCAGAGATTAAACTTGCCACTAACTTCTCTTTGTTAGTTTCAAATTCCACAAGCAAAAATTTGTCTTTAAATCCAATTCTGGCTTGTAATTTTAATATGACACATACTAATCAATGCAGTGTGGAATCCAACAATAACAAAGAAAATCCACATTACTGACTTTTGCTTGAGAACATAATACCACTGTTCCAGAAGGCATAAGAGATAAGTAACTGCTATTACTCAAGCATAAAAGAACAGTTCTGAAACATGCATTATTGGTCAGAGTTGTTTTCTAAATTAGGACAGCGATTCAGGCATTGGAGGACTTGACTCACATTCTGGAGGTCTGGTCTCTTTACCATGGTCTCCATAGTTCAATTACACTGGATGCTTACATGATTCCCTTAAATATGATGTGGCTGACCTCCATGTTCTTTATTTCCATTTATCTTTGCCACCCTCTCCAAGGCTGTGCTCCCCCCTAAACACTCTGTTATTAACAGACAATTGAAACCCCATCTTCCTTTCCTAATGGTCACCATAGCAATAGCTTTCGTCTCATTTCCTGAGATGCTGCATAAATGAAACACTGAATAGAAAATATTTCTGTTGTCACTGGACTATGCATGTAATATGCTTTTACTGTTATTAGTAATTACACAACATTTCATTAAAGATTGCCTAATTTCTGGCTTGAAACCATTAGTTCTGTGAAATGTGTGTCATTATAATTTCATATTGTTACTGTTGCTAATGGAATATTTCTCATCTTGCAGGATGGATAAACTCAGCCATTAATCCCTTCATCTACGCATTCTACAGTCCAGATTTCCGGATTGCATTTTGGCGACTAACATTAAGGCACTGTTCTAAACCAAGAAGACCTCAGGATCCTTCCATAAGACATAAGTGAGTGTTGTACAATTAGCAGTGGTTTGAAAACCTTAAGTGAACTGCCATTATGTAGCACATAACTCATGTAGAGAGAGTAGCTCAAACGGAAGTTAAAAGTGAAATATTATCTAGTCAAGAGGGTACCCATTTGTTGTGATCTCTCTCCTTAAGTACTGTACAGAATATCTAGTCCATTAAGAAAATAGAAACATTATGCATTGGAAATTTAAAAGAAGTGAGTGATGCAGTTATGTGACAAGCAAGAACATGTGATACAGGTTTTCTTCGAATTGAGTCTTTAATAGAAAAGATTTTTCATAATTTATTAATGCGAATGTTGTAAAAGAACAAACTATTCATATAAAGTATATACTCTATGTGTAACTGTACTCAGATTGTTTCTGTGATCACGCAGTTATGAGTGGTCATGTAATGTGAGACTTATGGAGCCACAGCTGTACACTATATAGATAACTGTCAACACTATGTATGGTTCTGTGCCAGAAACTTTATTTTTGTTTCATTTTACAACATTTCTTCAGAAATTGTGTTTATCAACAAAAATATGTGATAAATGAGTGATATGGGTGAAACTCATCTATGTCCACAATTTGAAAAACATTGAATTAATTTCTAAGGCACACACATAATAGTTTTGAAACAGTTTACTATTGGCTGCATTAAAAAAAGAAAAAAAAATTGTGAATTAGTTTCTAATTCAAGGAAGAAACAAAATTCAAAAACCAAATTCTGAATTCAAGAATGTCTCAAAACTGTAAAGTCTCAAAACAGCTCTAAGTAAAGTTTTTCACAAATGAAAATGCAATACATGAAACAATCACATGTTGTGAACTTGTGGAGGCAGGACTTCTGAAATTAGCTCAAAATGTGTTACTATACCAAATCCCCATAATGGAGGATGTAACAATTCGCTGTAAAATTACCAAAGAGTCTCTTTAACCTATGTTATAGAAAGTATTTTTAGATAGTGCAGTGTAACATCTACTTTTCTGTTATCTCTTTTTCTATGTTATGCATTACATGACATTAACTTCCTACTGTCATGCAGTATCGTCCGTGGGAGCTGAATGCATTTACTAGCAGCAAGGAAACTGAGTCAACAGCAATATGAACTATAATTCTTAATTTAACAATTATATACTGTAAAACTTCAGTCACTTGATCTTCTCTTTATTATTTTGCAAGCTACAATTAAATTTCTGTACAGCTTGTTTAGATATGAAAATGGAACAGATAGAATAATATAAAAATTTTCCCAATGTTGTATCAAAGTAACTGACTTCAGATTATAAGTCACTTTTGTTAAATTTTTGTTTCACATTACTTAACAGTCACATAGTAATGAAGACAGACAGAAAAGAAACAAAAACATAAGCTATCAAAATTAAAAAATTTTCTTTTCTGTCATATTTTATCAGTCTTGGAATTTTTGTGCCACTCATCATAACTCACTCATTGCCAGAAAAAAAAAATCAATATTCTATATGTAAATAAACCAATACAACATCTTATTTTCAACTAAGCCATAACATTTATCAAATAATTCTTTCGGTTATTATGATTTAAAAATATCTTTTGCAAGGCAACCATGCTTTATCTTTAAAGAGAGCTTATTCATTCATAACCTCATAGACCAATTTAAAGCACTCTTCAAATTAGATTCAGATTTGTATTGATACAAGGACAGCAGTAAAGGAAACAATACCTTCTGTGAAGTAATTTATTTCACAAGTTACAAATGGTTGTTGTGATATCTTATGAAACTATGACAAGAGTACCTATCCACCAACTATCAAAAAACACTCTTCATTTTATTTATTTTTCTAGTCTCACTTCTGATCTTTACATTTCTGGTATATTCAGAAGAAAGAAAATATAACACCATAATTTTGTGAGTATCACAGTTTATTCAACATTCTGTCTTACGTTTATTCATTATGAGACAAAGGAATTTCTATCATTGTTCAACACTTTACAGCCAGGATTTTATGAAAGAAAATCACTTTCTGTTTTTCTTTTACTGTGCATGTGTCTTTTGCTCTTCTCATTACTTTAAATTTTTCTAGCTTCTACCAACCAATCATTGTTTTGTGTCTTTTTTCTTCTATTCCTTTGTGTTGCAGAATTTATTTTTTCTTTTAAAATATTTTTGGTGTTTCCAGTACTTCAGCATTTTGCACAGTGCAAATTTTCTCTAATCGATCCATCATTCTTGAAACATGAAATATAAGGAGATGGAAAAATATGTATGTATGGATATCAGATGGACTCCAAAGACATTCTTTCTGCTATTGACCAAAAAAGCTATCTAAGTTCTAAACACCACAATGTTTTGCTAATTAGATGATAGTCATTATGTAACACATTCCTACCACCCACATTACTGAAAAAACAAATATCTCATGCCTTTTGATTTTCACCTTGAATGCTAAATATTT
This sequence comes from Schistocerca americana, assembly GCF_021461395.2. NCBI lineage: Eukaryota > Metazoa > Arthropoda > Insecta > Orthoptera > Acrididae > Schistocerca > Schistocerca americana. The sequence goes on along the minus strand of NC_060121.1, from coordinate 742,407,500 downwards.
TTATCTTTACAGATATCAGGTATAAATTCCAGAAAATCTTGTCAAATTAACACCTCTATTGATCTGTTACATACAGATTTTGAGTCCATGTACCATATGTTTTCATGAGAATTATGGTTCAGACATTTGCTTTTTGTTGTTGTACTCAAGCTGAGGCTCTTAAATTTATGGAAAGGCTTCAATGTTCTACCAAAAACTGCATGTATCTCCTCTTGAAGTTCCTTTCTGGTTTTATTAATAACAATGAAATTTTTAAATTTCATTTTCTCACTTCTGTCTGCAAGAAGAACTTTGACAACTAATATTATCTTCATTACAACAATTGTCTGCAACCCCCATTTTAAATGTTCTCATACCACCTGGGATTTAGCCAGCTTACCAGTGCTTTAATGTTCCATCCAGGTCCTCCTTTATTCAACCAGATCTATATAGTAGGACCTTGTGACTCATATTTCACTAATGTCAACCTGAGTATGAAATTTTCTCTCACTATACATTGCTTCCTTAGAAATGAAACAATTTATCAGATACAGCCTGGAAATATCATTTTCTGAAATTGGGTCTTAATATAAGATTTGAGTCACTCATGCCATTTTTCCATGCTTTACAACACTCTTGTAATGTATTCCAAATGCTGAAACCATATATTTTTAGAGTCCATTACATGTGCCTTTTAAGATACGGCTTGTCTTATGCAACATCCCTGATGGTTTTCCATCATGGCAGGATTTAGCGAAAACTATATGTGACTGAATATAATAATGATAAAATCACTAAATCAACTTCTCTGCGTGGTATTGTGTACTCATATGGTGGTACTGGTGTGATGAAAAAGTTACTGTCCACACCCCATATGGGAATGCCAGTCAAGTAAAATCACCATGAACACTGAGGCAATCATACCACTGATGCACCTGGTTGAAGATGTCTGTTTGATAAACCATTGTGTCCTGCTGCTTGAAAAAGTTCGTTACTGCCTGCTGCACATCATCACCCAATAGGAATCTTTGACCCTTCAGGCCCTTTTTAAGGGACTGAAGGCATGATAATTGTGTGGGGAGTGATCAGGACTATACTGTGAGTGCTTGAGTGTCTCCCATTTCACTTGGTGTAGCTTCTTTGTTATGACATTTGTGATATGTGGATGTACGTTATCAGGAAACAGCAGTACTTTTTGGAGCCCTGTCCCATACTGGTTGCTTCCAGCAGACATACTGCGCCATACACATTCTTCAGTCTTTGATGGATGTCTTCCATTGTTTGTCCCTCATCAGTCAAGAAAAGAATAACAGCAGATTGGCCCCATTTAGACACATTTGCTAATAATGTCACCGTAGTTCACATTTCCTCATTTACCTCATGCGTCAGAAAGACATGAACACTTCAGCAATCCCTTGCCTACATGTTGGTGCTTATATACCAACTACATTGTATATACACTGCAGCAACACCCTCAAATTGAAACTTTTTGATCACCTGTTAGACTTTGGGAAAACTCATCGCCTCACAGCTATAATTAAAATTCATAACTGACAAGACTTACTACTCAAAGAGAAAGATGTTACAAAAAGTGCATTTGATACATATTATGCAGTTCTGTTTATTATTTTATACTTATCTGATTGCAACTAAACTATTGGGAAATTGCTCAATATTTGATGGCTTTTTCATCTCTCCTTGTGTTTGTTTTCCATTGATGTATCACATTTTGCCATGTTGTTCCAATCAGAGAATTTCCTCCATTTAGCTGTGTTGGTTAATCAGTTCTTTAAATTAAATGAGCAGCTGAAGTGTGCTACACAACATAATAAGTGTTATGCAGTACAATGTCATGAGATGAAATTACTACTGTTAAATAGAGAGTTTTTTGTGGAAATACTGTTCACAGTAACTACAAATTTAATGATGTTTTAAGTAAATAGCAAATTTGTAAGTAATACATTTCTGTCAGTCATAGAATGAATTCAGTTTAGGTTTCCCCTTTTTATCACTGTAGCTGTTTTTCTAAGTACACTACCAGATACATGAAAGTTGTTGTCATTAATGTTTCCATAAAAAGCTATGTAAGTTATTGAATGAATGTGTCCTTATTTTTATAGTGTGGCTGACTGTATATTTGTTAAAAGATTTCTTATTATAATAACACAAAGGAGATGATTAAAATTTTCAAAAAAGATCACTGCTGTGTTCCCTTTTTGCTTTAATTGTGATGAAATTTAAATTATGGAAATTAATATATTCTGACTCCTATTAAAAGCAGAGCATATCTGAAGACAACATGACTCTTTCTATGCAACAGAATATGTCTGCACATTGTCAGACTTTATATGCTATAACCAAGAGTAGATCACAGCAGGTAAATAAATCTTCTACAGCTTCACAGAACCTATGCTAGTTTGTTACTTATCACTTCAAATGGTACCAAAGGTAGAAAACTGGTACATGTAAACTTCTTTTGGTGAGAGATTTCTACATTCATCCAACGTGCAGCTGCTGTTCACATACGATCTGAAATCAGACTGAGCATATGATTTTTTGTTACGCTATTACTAATATAGTTGAAAATACCTTTACTGTAGTGAAATTAATATTTAAGCCATTTATTGCTGTAAATAAGAGTATTTTGTAAAATATATCAGATCCCATACCGATAGATATTTTCATTCCTGTACTGGAACATAACACATAAACATGTGACAAACTGCAGCACATTCTTAAGTGTCCATTTCTGAGTTATGGTAATTGGCTGTTGTGCTAATTTTCACTCTTAGTATTTCAATATCCAGTTTCTAATGAATAAATTAAATATTTTTTCTTTCGCCAAATACTTGTGTAAAAATCTTAGAACAAGAATTTGTTAACAGCCTTGTCAAAGTACAGGGCACAGTAAAGTCAGTTTTCTTAATTAATAACAACATATATGTTACTGGTATTCAGTATAATCGTTATTGTAAGGTGACATATTGCTGCCTATGCAATACAATTCAAGTAGCCATGGAGCTGTGATCATGTAACCACCATTCATTCATTGTGGAATCATTTTTTAAATGGTGATTCTTGCATTACAGCTTGGTGTCAATCTTCCAGAACTTTTGTGTGGTCAGGGGGATGTGTTCCACCCCATCTCACAGTTTTGTTATGAGTGGAAAACTTCAGATAAATAGGTTCAGCTCTAAAATGAAGCTCAAGAAGTCATTTATCAATACTCAGAAAACCAGAAAATATTAAGTAGGTAATGCACACTATGAAGACCAGTCCACAGAAGCCAACTAATAAGCATTCTTCACTACCCATCTCTCTGACCACAGTGTAATGCAAATACATCAGTATAGTTTATGCTTTCACCCTTAATAATGGGCACATTTCAGTTACTAACGACTCAGTATTATGTGAAACAAGTACCATTTTCAGAACAAGGGCTTCAAGTGATGGTGATGACTTGACTCTCATTGTGAGCAGTGAAGCTCATTTCAGTTTATCTCTTACATTAAGAATCAGAAATTATATTTTTGTAGCAGATAAAACCCCATGGTGTTATGAAGAAATATGTAAGCTGGCATACTTAGAGAGGGGTAGTGACTACAGAGGAAAACCTGACAATCCTTGAACATTTCCTGTTACCCAACTAAGAAGAGAACACTTAAAATGAAGGGGTTGGCAGAAGAAAGTGATAGCCCTCAATTTAATGATCGTAACACTGCTAACATTATATGGTCTATATTCTAATGTACCACATGCTTGTAGAAAGTAAGTTACTGCTTGAAAGCATTAGTATCTAAATAAATTGCTTTGTCCTATTGTGTAAATGTTTATTTCTTTGAATTTAACTTACCATATAACATGCAATAATTCAAAATATGTTCTTGTGGGTTAGCACTTCCTTCTGCTGACCTCTTCATCTGCAATGAAATGAGATTCCAATAGCTCATACAGCTAGTATTGTGATGAGTTTGTGGGTATTATGTCACGTAGAACCATAATAACACACTTTTAGATTAAGAATTAACATTTATTTCAGCACTGAACAGAACAAATACAGAAATGGATGTCAAACATGGTGTGAGAAAACAAAAACAGGAAGAACAAAACAAAAGAGAGCAATCAAATAAGTGTCACTTCACATCAGAGACACTACACTACAGAGCCTCCCTCCCTCCCCCCCCCCCCCCCCCTCCCTGCCAGCAGTGTGGAGCATGCCAGGCTGAAGCTTGCAGATCTCCACAAAAAAATCTTCGTACCAGCGCGGCAGGTGCACAAAGTATGGCAATATGGCCAAGGAAAGTAACAGATGTGGAACAGAGCTGCGATTTGGCATCATTAATAACCATGCCATTGGCCGCGAAGGCCGCATGAACTGCGTCAAGGTGAAATTAGTGTTCCTCTGCAGATGAGGAAAAGATAAGTATGTCATCCAAATAGGCAAAAGTGAAAGGAAGTGGTAGCAAAATCGAATCAATGAAAAGTTGCCACGTCTGTGCAGCATTTTTTAAACCATAGGGCATGAATCAGTATTTGAAAAGGCCGAAATGCGTAATGACTGCCATTTTCGGAATGTCCGGTGGGTGCATTGGAATTTGGTGATATGCCTTCAAACAGTCCAAGACAGGAAAGAACTTATAGCCTGCTTTGACTGCGTGAAATCCTGTATATGAGGAATCGGATAGTTGTCTATAATAGTCGTAGCGTTAATGGACCTGTAGTGGCTGCACATGCAGAGCGAACCGTCTTTCTTAGGCACCAGTGGATGGGGGAGGACCAGTTGCCGTCAGAAGGTCAGACCACAGCCAAAGCCAGTAAATCATGAACTATCTCTTTCTCTCATAACAATTTCAATGCATTAAGACGTCGAGCTTTGTGATGTGCAGATTCGGTGGCAGGTGCCGTTGCTGATTGCTGACACCCGCGATGGGAGACATGCATAGTGGGGCAAGAGGGGGGGGGGGGAGGGGGCGGTATAAGTGGTGGTGGTTGACTGACCTTGGAGTGCCAAGATGGTGTATACAAAGCATCAGCTGTAGGCGACGGCTGAGCATGCAGCACGGTAGCCACCGTGACGTGGTCAGAGCATCAGAAGGAGACAGCAACAGTGGGCATGGTGCTACAGCCATGCAATGCAAAGAATCCCACGAAGTTGTGCATCCTATAGGTCCAGCTGCATCCGCGTGGAACTGGCAGTATGAAAGGTGCAGCTCGACACAGGAGTGGAGCACAGTGAAGACACTGTAGGAGAGGGAGGCTGTGTTGACAGGAATGGCTCTGCAGAGAGGCAGCGTAAGGTAATCCATGCATGAGCCAATTCAGCCGAGGCAGTAGCAATGCGAGATCATAACTCCGCGTTATGACTGCGTAGTTCATCAATTTGCTTGTGGATGTCTGATAAGTCAGAGAGGCAAGCCACAATATCTTCGAGCAGAGAAGCACATGTGGAAAAGTGTGGCCAAGCCCAAGGAGAGCGAGGACGTGCTGCATCCGTTCGAGCAGGAAATGGTAGAACTAGATGTGTGGCGGAGCGTAGCAGCCTGTAGGTCAGGTGAAAACTTGTAATAGTGAGAAAGTCCAACCCAATCACAGTTTCGTCCACATCGGTGAAGTGAAAGTTCCAAGGAAATGTTGCACCCAGGGACAGATGAACCAATATCTTGATGGAGCTGAGGACCGTGATATGAGAGTGATTCACAACAACCAGTGCAAAGTTAGCAGGAGAAAGCATGTTGCCCAGTGCTTAACTGGGATAACACTGACATCAGTGCCAGTGTTGACAAGAAAGAGCATGCCCGATGACAAGTCTGTGATATAGAGGCTCTGCATCATTGGTGCAAGTGGTGCGGCATCAGAAGGTAGGTGCCACTGATGATCAAGGCGGGATGTGGCACTTAAATGTGCCTGCCAAAGTCATTTGGGTATGCACAAGGCTCACGGCAGTTGTGAGCAATGTCCCTATAGGTTGCATGGTACCATTAAAGTGGGTAAGCTTGGAGGGGAGGCATTGCAGGGTGAGTGGGGGACGCAGCTGGCTGTGTGGTAGCTCGAGAACACTCGGGCTGCTGCTCGGGCAAAGTCGGCTGCTGTCGGGAGGGTGCAGGTAGTACCACCTGTAGGCCACCAGGAGGCAGCCCCTGTTAGGTCACTGAGCTGCTGTGGTGCACGCCCTGACACCTATCAGTGGCGTGTGGAATGGGCGAAGCTGGGGTGCTAACAGAAGTCGAAGGTAATGTCGTCCTTGACAGGCGATGTTGGTGATGGGTGATCGTATAGGCCTCATCGGCCTTGCGTAGGTGGACCTCAAGAGGGTTGGCGACGTACAATAGCAAGTGAAGCTGTAGGTCTGATGGTGGTTTGATCATCCACAGAACTTACAGCATGGCGTCAGGTAGTGCTTGGTCATCAATCAATGTACGAAGGCGCCGCCAGAGGCAGAGGCAGAGGCAGAGGTGTACGGTTGTCGAGATGCTCGTCATGGATGATGTGGTGGATTACCTCAGCCAGAGGGTGAGAAAGGCATTCAAAAAGCAAAGTTTTCACCTTCACATTCTTGAGTGAAGTGGGCAGTGAGAGTAGCAGATCACTGATTAGCTCAGGGTGGTCGTAGAGGTGGCTCACAAAGCAGACAAAATGTGCTTAATCATCCAAGATCCTGTAGATGTCCAGTAGATGATCCACCAGGGTGAACCAAGTCTTAGGGTTGTCCTTTTGCAACACAGGCAGCTTAGGAAATCTGCCAGGTAACACACGTTGATGTAGCACAGGCAGGCAAAGATCCCTGTCGGCGGTTGAGGGACGGCGGGAATGCAATAGCTGTGGGCGATGCGCCGCCAGAGGTCTACGTGGGGGGCTGGCCATAAGCAGCACATGAAGAAGAGTGGGCCGGCGCAACCGATGGCACAATGTGTCCCAACTGCAGGCCCAGAGGCAGATGTGGTGTGGTAGTAATGGCCGGTGCCATTATAACAGCTGGCAGAAGGTGGTCGCGATACAGCCAAGGGGGAGCTGATCCCAAAATTGGTGCAGAAGAAATGGCCAGTGCCATTACGGGAGCGGGCGGAAAGTGATCTTGATGGAGCGATGGTTGCAGCAACCGGTGCAGCTGAGGTGACCGGTGCTGCTGATATGGCATGTGGGGGTGGTGGTGGTGGGAGGGTGGAGTGCAATGACGTCAGGCAAGTAAGCATGTGTGACCCCACGTGTATGACCTATCAGAGCACAGTTCTCGAACTGCAACTGCACATCGAACCACCTGAAAGGTGACTGCTTAACCGGTGGGTGAAACACAATGTCCTTCACATGATTATCGTTCACTATGTTGGTATGTGGCATGCACTGCGCAGGCAGCAGGCCCTGCTGTGTAGTAGCATTTGACGGTGGCCATGTTGTTCTGGCAATGGTTAAGTGGCCGCTGGCATGGCAGGGGCCAGAAAATTGTTCACTTTTAACCAACTATGCATTAGGAACACTATTAAAAACACAAGCTCAATTGCTAGGATTCAACGCACTAGCACAAAATGACACGGGTAGGTTCATTGTTTTCAAGACAATGTGGGCTGACACACAGAGTCCGTTACTGATGAAAATAAGCACAAAATAATTCCCAAATGCACAATGTTGAAGACAGGGTCACCACTGTGGATATTATGTGGCGTAGAACCTTAATAACATATGTTTAGAGTAATAATTAACATTTATTTTGGCACTGAACATTGTGAATACAGAAATGGATCTTGAACATGGTGTGAGCAAGCAAAGACAGGAAGAACAAAACCAAAGAGAGTAATCAAAGAAGTATCACTTCACGTCAGAGATGCCACAAGTCCTTATTAGGTTTAATTCCGAGTTCAGTTTATTTCTTTTAATGCTGGCGCTGCTATTCCCACATATTCCCTAGATCTCATGAATTTTTTGTGGAGTATGTTGAACTGTGGATGCACAGAAACAGAATGAATTTTAAGGTGACATTCCCCAGTAGATCTCTGCTACCCATAATCATTTTTGACTATAAATTTCTCTCTTATGGCTGTTACATGGCACATGAACCCCAATATTTTTTACCAATAAACATCTTAAAATATCATGTTATAGATGGTAAGTCATTAATTAAAAACTCTTACATTTTTATATCTCACCCTCTATATTTTCTCATATATGTATGGAAAAGTCTTCCTCACAAATTTTTCATTACTTGAACCTTCAAGATGTATGATTTTGTTATCTGCATCCCAGTATGCAAAATATGAGAAACAGGGAGAAGTTAAAAAGTATCATAATCCACTTTTGCTTGAAATATTAACAGACGGCCAACTTTACTGATAGTTTCAGTTATGGAAAAGCAATCAAGCATGTCTTCTTTTCTGAATTTACACCTGTAATATTTAAGAACTGAATAAAGTTATGTTACTTTGAAAATGCTGCACTTACAGTTGTTTGCTATTCAGATGCTGTTCATGGAGAAGTTTGCACAGCACTAAACAATTTTTTCATATGTGGCATTTGGAAAGAAGGCAGTTGTTTGTTCAAGTAAATAGATTTGCCCAAGTATGCACAATATAATACACTGTACTACAAAAGGCTTATGGCTCCATGTTTTGTGGAATGCCAGACTGCTTATTTTTCAGAAAGGAAATCCTGACAGGACATGCATAGTTTTAGTACTACATTATGTTCAGTTTTAATAACAGGCTTCGAGCTTCTGCAGACTGTGTCTGAATCTGAATTCCTAACTAGTTACACAACCCATTAACCATCAATATAAGGTGGCTTCATGGACTTGCCTTGCAGAATGGTTAGTATGTGGAGCAGAATGATAATACACTAAGTCTAAAAATATATAATTTGGACACTATGGCATCAGAGTTAGATATGGAGATTTTATTTAAAATTCAAGAAGTGTGCCTCTACATTATCCGGCAATGTAAGGTGGGTTCACAGATTTTCTGTAGATAAGAATGGTAATCCACTGATAATTTAGAAACTAGCAACCCACGTCTGGAAACTCTTGGTTTGGACATTATGGCATCGAAGCCAGATATGGAGAGTTAGTATTATATATTTTATTAAAAATTCAAGAAGAGTATCAAACTGCATAGTAAATTACAAAAGGAGCTTTTAAGTTTGATCGCCATCCAGATTGCAAGGTGTCTGTTGGTGGTACAAAGGAAGATGCACATAGTGAAATAAGTGCATCTGCTCTTACAGTATTTCAGTCAAGAAGTGGATTTATATGATAAGGTCCACCTCTAATTTTCCAGTAGCAACTTGAACCACAGTCTGAAGAGTGCCTCACAGAAAATACTGAAACTAAGAACTCTCATAATGGCAAACTCCTTGTGCTTTCAGACAGTCATGATCATTGACTTGCAAATAAACTAAAAGAGAAAACTAATACAAAACTGTTTAGTGTAATGAAACCAGGAGCCCCTCTTGCTGAAATTAGAAAAATCATTGCTTCTACAGAGGTTAAAAATCTATATGATAAAGCTTCACCATCCTTCTAGGGGGCTCAGACAATGTGTACGAATTTGGAACTTCCAGTGCTACATGTGAACTTAAACAGATTTTTTTTCAAGTCATTGATCTTCAGCTTGGTTTGATGCTGCCCACCACAAATTCCTCTCGTGTGACAACCTCTTCATCTCAGATTAGCGCTCACAACCTATGTTCTCAGTTGTTTATTGTATGTACGTATTGCGATCTCTGTCTTCCTCTACATTTTTACCCTTTATAGCTTTCTGTAGTACAATCGAAGTTACTCCCTTATGTCTTAACACATGTCCTATCATCCTGTCCCTTTCTTTTGTGAGTGTTTTCCATTTGTTCCTTTCCTTGCCAATTCTGTGGAGAACCACCTCATTCCTTAACTCCATAGTCCACCTTAAACATACTAATGTTCTAATGATCTTGTGAGACAACTGTGTGAATGCAGAAGTACAGTGCACCACAGTCTGAGAAAATTGGGAGACATTTTAAAAATGTGAAATGCTCCGATATAAGCAATACAGGATGTAAATTCCAAATGCAACATTGACTATGGCTAATCAACTTGGTGAAGAATACCTGGTGATCCTGTTAATGGAGGAAATATAAAATACCAAAATTATTTTAAAACAAAAGCAGTAGTAGCAAGTTCATCATCCACCACAACAGCAGAGATGGAGACACTACCAAAATAATGCAAAAGTAGCAGCACTGCCAAGAAAAAATGCATTCATACCAGAAACTGAGGAAAGAACACATACAGCAGGGGACAGCAAAATGAATGGCAAGACAGATATACCTGTTCATCATCGACATTGTTTTTTAGTCAAAGTCGAGAAAAACAAGAAGTGTCCAAATAAAACATCTCTACCACACATAGTAGGAGCAGCAGTGCAATGAAACAGAACCTATAACAGAAACTCCACCACCATATGCAGCAAAAGTAGTAGCACCACAAACAGAGGCATTTCCCTCCACACCATAGAAGAATCATAAAAAAATTACTAGAATCAGGAAACACATAAGCCTTAAAAATTTTTGGTACTCTGTCCTAACAAAGCCTTAAAAATTTTTGGTACTCTGCCCTAACAAAAAGACAAATTTAGCTCATGTAACAGCACAAACAAATCCATCTTCCATCAAATTAAAATAAACAAGGCACTCATACCTCATTAAAAAGTAATTACAGGTGGGAGAAATATTGACTAAAAGCAGAACCCTGAATAAAAAGCAGAATTTTGTGTTTTCATCCAAAATGTGCAGAGCATAATAAACAAAAGTTTAGTGCAACAAATATTCTCAGATAATCCCTTAGAAATTGTAGATTGGCTTGTGTAACTGAGCATTGGCTCAAAGATTATGAAGTTGCCAGTTTTTCCTTTCCATACTAACACTGTGTTAATCATTTCTGCAGAACAGACAAAAAAGGGTGGCTGTCAAATTGTTGCCAGAGACAGCACAAAGGATAATACCACACTTAAAACTTAACCAAATGACTGAACTATGAAAAACATTTTGAACATGTAACAAGAGGGATTAAGTTCATGAAGCTGTTAGTTATATTCTTCTACTTTCCATCTGATGGTAGATACCAATATTTGTTTCAAAACTAGATGTAATGCTACAGTGCTACAGCCCAAAATACCTTAATGTTTTGATATTTAGTGAACTTATAATAGCTGTAACAGCAGATGCTGAACAGCAGTAGCAGCAGCAGCAGTTGTCTGGTACACAGTATTTTTTTCCTTTTTCTTCACATGCTTCTACAAAGAAGTGAACTATACCCATGTATTTTACTGTGTAGACTAGTGTTTAGCAAATTACTCTAAGTTTTTGTTTTTCTGTAGTTCTTGGTTCATACCCTTATGTAAGATGACTTCCTGGTGTGATTTTCCTGCTGCCGGAGGCTCCATATCATACGACTAAGTTTAATTCTTGTGCTAGAACAAAAATATAATTAAGATCAGTGCATTCTAGTTTGTGTACTTATGTCAGGAAGAAGCTTTTGGGTAAGCAGTTCCTAGTATCAGGTAACTGTCGATACATCCACTTCAGTCGAGAAATTTATTCTATTTAAGAGCTTGAAGTCTCAGGGTATAGTAAGAAATCTGCAGAGCAGTTTTTAGTGCTTCTGTATTCCCCTTTTTATATTTTGCACACATTCCAAACTCATTAGCCACTGAAATCTTATATCTATTTTTTTACACACTGTGGTGACAATGCTTGTTGTGAGCAGACACAAGGAGAACTGGCTGCTGTCTGCAAACAGCTGGAAGCTGTGTTGGCTACTGTAGACATGCTTCTGGCTAATGTTCAAAGTTGTGGTGACGTTAGAGTGCTGGCTGCAAAACTTGCAACACCTTTGGTGCTGCTTGAATCCCCAGGTGACATTGGTGTCACTGCCTCTTCTGTTATGCAACATCTGACCAGTTTGATCTCACTTGAAAGTGGATGGCAGACAGTGGTGGGTTCGTCTGTTACTGGGTGGAAGGTAAAATAGAGAGCAGGTCACAGAGCTTGCTCCCTATGCCCTAGCAACAGGTATGAGCTTCTGTCTGGTGTTGATGATAGCTCTGAGCCAGATCATTCGCCTCTCCTATTGGATCAGTAGCCAATTTTCCTGCCCAGTCTGGACAAGTGCAGAGGGTGGGCATGCTTGTCATTGGCCACTCCAGTGTCAGGTGGATTGTGGAGCCTTCAGGGAATAGCAGGCAAGGTGGAAAAGAATTCCAGTGCATACTCAGTATGTTTACCAGGGCATCGCATCCATGATGTGCAGGAGGAACTGCCAGTGGAAATTCAACAACTAGCTGCATATAGAGACACTTGTCTGCACAAATGATGCCTGCCTCTTGAGTTCTGAGGGTAACCTTGGCTCCGTTTGGCAGATGCCTGATTTGGTGAAGGTGACTAGCATCGCACACCCCTTGCTGGCTAAACTGCCTATTTGAATCATTGCACCCAGGGCTGATCATGGTCTTCTGGATGGGGGTCTCAACTAGAGGGTCAGAGGACTTGGCGATGGAATCAGATGCAAATTTCTTCACTTCCACCATCAGGTGCACAACAGTAGGTTTTCCTTTAGTAGCTCAGGCATGCACTACCAACAGGCAACAGAGGGATGAGATGGGACAGCAAGAAGGTGAAGGATCAGGAGGCTCAACACTTTACTTTACTCATACATTTCTGCTACATTGGTGTGGGGTAACAACCATAACCTCACTCCATGTGAGGAAAGCTGGGTGACTGATGAGATAACAACCAACATCCAGTCAACTGGATGCAACATGTGTGCCCCGCTTTGCTGATGCCTGCGCTCAGTATGTGGCATGTGACTCCAATGAGTGTCACATCACAAACATCTTGCATCATCAATGCGTGCAGATGGTCATTCGCCACCATTGTGGTGAATGACAGTATCCCAGTAGCACTTGTGTGGCACGGTGGCAGGCTCACTTCAGTGCCTGCTGTGTATGGGATACAATTCATGGCCCCTGGACAGGAGCCTGACTGGCTGATGGAGTGAGCCTGGGCTTGCCCATAGGACAATGGTACAATTTTGGGAGGTAGACTTAGTGCAAGAAGTTGGTACAGCAACAAACTCATGGCTGCTGGTTGCAGCTTTATCTGGTCTCCTTACCTGGCCAAATCCCACATCATGTAGAACTGTTGGGATGCAAATGAAACTCCTACAAAAAGAACAGTTAACTTGTGCAATGTGGCTTCTAGTCACGCCCTCAGCGAGTCACTGGAGCCCTTCAGTGGAGAAACCCCCTTGAATGTACCATAAAAACTGGGCAGTATTGCTGCACCAGCAGGTTCCAGTGAGGAAGTCTTTAAATAATTCAACAGCTCAATTGCTGTAATTGAAGTGACAACACCCTATGTTTACCAGCTACCAGTACTCCCACAGATTTGCTCATTTGCTCATAAATGGCAGTCACACTAGACACATTCCCCCCCACCTTCCTCTCCACAGAAAAGCCCACCCTTCTTGTGCAGCTATTAATTAGTTCACCATTTCTCGTTTCTTAACAAATTTATTGGCACCATGATATAAGTGGACTATGTGTCACAAAATTTGAACTAGGGCTGACTTAATGTGGCTGTCACCACTGGTGCTTATATAACATGCAACAATTATGAATATTTTCTCCATACTGTTTGAATTGTACATAATTATACTTACTGTTGAAATTTATGGTTCTCCATGAATCTGATTACTAATTCTGCTTTGAAAACAACTCTCAGATAATCAGTAATTTGATATAGATATGTTTTCACATCAAAAATTGATGAAATAAAGTCTGTAAACAATTACATCAGATTGCTTATTAATTACATCACAGTTACTCAATAAATTTCAGCACTAACTTGTTTTCAGTAACATGAGTATAAATAATTTAATTATTATTATTTTTCTTGTGTCTGCTGTTTTGAAAAGCTGTAGTCCAGTTGTTTGTTTACATTCAGATTAAGCTGATGACGTTTACACAACAACATTTGTGTAAACTGATTAAGATACACAAAGTAAGTTGACTCATTACATTTCAGACATTCATTTAATATGTGACAGTACTTTGCACTTACTGTTGAGCAGTTGTTCTCTAATGAGCAGTCCATATGAGCAATCCGGTTGCACCTTTATCTGTTGTTACTTGGGCTATGCACGGCTCAGTTTAAAATTAATAGCTCAATGTAGTTGTAAGATTGAGCCACGCGTATCTGCTTTCATGCCCTGCAGCTAATTTGCTGCAAATAATAACCTGTAGCTGTGACACTGCAGTTAAATAGTCTATGCACTGACTAGAGTTTAGAGTTAAAAAAATGCAGAAATACAAGACAAAAGTTAAAAGAATAATTTATTGATAAGGATTATATTCTTATGTCTGTAATTGATGTAGGCAACAGAGAATTATGATGAATAATGTTCATTCAGGAGAGAATATCCCAATTAAATGGGAAATGGTCTGATGATATTCAATCAAAATACAGATGGAAACTACCCTAATCAAATCCAGTACCGTAAATTGACAGCATTATGAAAATTGTAGCAAGATCCTTAAATTAGATAAGTATGAAAGATATGCATAAACAAATTCAATTTCATAATCACAATACGTGAAATAATCACGAACTCAGAACAGTTCAGAGTTCAACATAATGATTTACAAATTGATTCAAATGACAATCTGGCTATCTTCAGTTGTGTTAATCAAGTGGTAAAAGTTAGAGTCCTATAGAGTCATATTCTGGAGCACCTTCAGACCTCTCGAAATATAAAATCTCTTCAAAACTTGAAATATTGTATCAGCTGTTCATCACCCAGAATCAGTCATCTATATGATCAAATCATACATGTTACTGCAGGCAGGTATCCCTTCTTCAAGAATTTAACATGAAATGTCAATAATTGCCTCCTTGAGCTCTTCATTTAAAAAGTACCGGTCTCCACCTGACTCCTATAGCGTACTGCTGCTGTCTACTTTTCCAGTGGCTAAAGGTCATCCCTACCAAAATACATCTTCCTTAGGTTCTACAGATATGATTTGATTCAAACTGAACATTTCCCAGACTAAACTAATATATTACAACAATATTTAAACAATGACATGTCATGAACATTCAGTCACATTCATATTATTCACAGTAATTACAAATAAAGTATTGACCATAAATAATTAAGCCAGTATTCTTGCACAATTACACTCACATTAATGGAAACAAATTACTGTTGTATATTATTTAAACAATTATTTATGTCTTCTTGATAGAAGCATATTTTGGTTTTTTTGACAATTCTGGTGTCCGTTAACACAAGTGATTGGCTACTTTTAAATTAGCACTTGCAATCAACATTTAAAAAAAGTTACCAGTAAAATAGTAAGCTATTCATGCAACCTTCCAAGATCAGATTAAAACATATGGACTTAATTTACAAGTAGATAGTCCCACAAGTTGCTGTAAAGACACAGAAACATTAATAGGTAATGCAATCATTTGGGTTTATCATTCAAGTTCAGTAGAGAGATAACACACTTAATATTGAATACACACTGATTGGCCACTCATACATATAAGAAAGGGTGGCTATAAATTTTTTTTTTAATATTTTAAAAAATAATCAGCGATCTTAAAATTTGTTAAAATTAAAACAGTCATGACTGCAATTTTTTTATTGTTGTAAGTGACCAGTTTCAACTTTTTCATAAGTCATCTTCAGACTCCAGAGCAGTGGATGGACATTGGTAGATGAGTTCCATCGACTCTCGACGCTCGTGTAACTGCTCCAGTGATGGGGCACTCTGCACCAGAGATGCCACAGAGGACCCCCTTCCCCCTCCCCCCACCGACACCGCCTTGCCCCCCCCCCCCCCCCACGCCAGTAGTGCGGAGCATGGCGGAGGGAATCCTCATGAGATGAAGTCATAATCATGGTGCCAATGCGGCGGTTTTAGGCAGCGGCCAGAGTGGGAAGTGGGGGCAGCAGTGTTGACAGTGCTGCAGCCCAATGTTTCCAATGGCTGCACGTGAGAAGTGATGGCGGGCGGAAGTGGATCAGCCAAAGTAGGATGGCTGCATCAGGAGGTAGATCATCAATGAGGGACCACACTGGTTTAAGTCTATTAACTGAGAAAGTTTGTGGCCATCCATGGAGGTGAATGACGAACATGTTGATACCGTGATGAAGCAAATGGTGAGGACCTGAATAGGGTGGCTGAACCACTACCCACATAGAGCCATCCCGCAGCATAACAAAGTCACACGTAGCTAGGTCCTTGTGTATGAACACTGGGTGGGAGAGGTAGTGTGGGGGCGGGGCATAGGGGTGCAGAGCTGTGTGACGTGCATGCGGACGTGCTCATCAAGGGCAGGGAGATCCTCTGATGTAGGGGAAGGTGAGTCCTCAACAAATTCAGGGGGGAGAAGGAGTGGCTCGCCATACAGAACCTCTGCGAGCAAGGCATTAAGATCTTCTTTATGAGCCAAGCGAATACGCAGCAGGACCCACAGGAAGGCCTCTGACCAGAGGCCCCCGTGGCACATTAGGGTGGCCTTGAGTATATGGTGACACCACTCAATGAGGCCGTTCAACTGCGAGTGGTATGCTGTCGTATGAAACTGGGGGACGCCTCAGAGTTTCCATAGTCATGCAAAGAGTGCGGACTCAAATTGACATCTCTGATCAGTGGTGAGAGATAGGGGACAGCCAAAGTGAGCAACTCATGCTGAGACAAAGGAACGGGCAATGGTCACATATACCTTATCGATGATCCATAAGGTATATCTGTAGCCCTTGGATGGGTGAAAGGGACCAATGACATCCATACGGACATACCGGAAATGCCCCTTTGGGATGTCAAATGTACCCGGAGGAGGTTGAACATGCCTGGCGACCTTGCTGCACTGGCATGGAATGCACGCACAGCTGCAAGTGCAACAGTCGTGGCCAGATGCAGTGCTCCTTAACCAGTTGCGTCGTGGCTTGCATGCCAGGGTGAGCTAAGCCATGCAAGGCAGTAAAGACCCAATGGCAAAGGGTGGCGAAGACCAGAGAGTGAAGTGTGCCCATAGAGGTATCACAAAGGACAGGGATTGCCGAACCAGGTAGTATATGGGGCTGGATAGAGAGCGATGAGCCATTGTCTGATTTTATTTGCTGTATGTCATCATCGTCAGCTTGTGGTCGGGCGAGTTCCTCCAGATTCAGCAGTGCAGTTAGCACACAGATGCAGGATAGGCAGTCTGCCACAACTTTCCCTGCTCTGCAGATATAGCATGCATCAGAAGAGTGCTGACAGATGCAGTCCATATGGCAGAAACACCTGGGCAGAAGGTCCATAGCCAGATTACAAACAGTGTCCATGAGTGGCCTGTGATCAGTATAGATCATGAAGGGTCACCCCTCAAGGTCACTACGAAAATATTTCACCACCTCATACACACCGAGAAGCTCACTGTCAAATGCTGACCACTTGCACTTGCTCTTTGTCAGTTTCTTGGAAAAGAAGTGTAGGGGTTGGGTGGAGTTGGTGGTGTGCTGCTGTAAAACAGTGCCCACATCTGAATCACTGGCATCAGTCATGATTGAGACACGAGCCTCAGGGTCAGTGTGGATGCTTGTGATGGCTTTGGTGAGGGCAGTTTCAAGGTTACCAAAAGCATTGAGCATCAGTTGGGTCCACGGCGTTTTCCAGTGATGTATTTGCTGGTGAGAGCATCGGTGAGGGCCATTTGGATGGAGGCAGCTTGAGGAATATGGCAGCAGTAAAAGTTTGCCATACCAAGAAAATGAAAGAGCCGAGCATAATCCTTGGGGAGAGGAAGTTTATGTAGGATTTCGACATGAGAACTCGTCAGTCGAAGGCTGTTGGCAGAGATGGAATGGCCAGGGAAGGTAACAGATGTGGAATACATTTGGGATTTATCATGGTTAATCACCAGGCCATTGGCAGCAAGGGCCGAGCAGACTGCGTCAAGGTGAACTTGATGCTCCTCAGCAGAGGAAGAAAAGATAAGGATATCGTCTAAGTAAGTGTAGCAAAAGGCAGAAGGAGCAAAATGGAATCAATGAGCTGCTGCCATGTCTGCACAGCATTTTTCAATCCATAAGGCATGTAACAGTATTTAAATAGGCCATAGGGTGTAATGATGGCCATCTTCAGAATATCCTGTGGATGCATAGGAATCTGGTAATATGCTTTGGAGCAATATAATATGGAGAAAAAGGTAGAACCATGAAGCAACTGTGTGAAATCTTGGATATGTGGAATAGGGTAGTTATCGATAATGGTGCAGGCATTAACGGCCTGTAGTCCCTGCACATGCGTAAGGTGTCATCCTTTTTGGGAACAAGTTGAATAGGGGAAGACCAATTGCTATCGGAGGGGCAGAGGACACCCAAAGCCATCAGATCCTGAACAATCTCCTTGGCAAGCAGAAGTTAGGAAGCATTAAGGCACCTGGCCTTATAACAAACAGGTGCGCCATCAGTGGTGTGAATCTTACGGCCAGTGACATTACTGATGACCGATAATCATCTACAGAAGTTGGCATGAGGGGTCAAGAAGGCATCCACAGGCATCATTGGTTCACTGACCTTGATGAACCCGGACAATGTAGGCAGGGTGTCAGCTGCATTCGGTGATGGAAGGCACAATGCAGGAGTGAAGCGGCACAAAGTATCAGAAGAGGCGCATGCAGGTGCGTCTTGGAAACTCATCCGATACGATGCAAAAACAACAGCAGGTGGAGGAGTGCTCGAAACTGGGGCAGGTTGGTCAGAAGAGCCTGTAGGGGCATGTGCTGAGCCATCTTGCTGTGGGGCTGCAGATAGGCAATGTACAGTACACCATGCATGTGGCAATTCAGTGGAGGCAGAGGGGATGTAGGCGCGTAAGTCATCGTCCTGGGTGCGGATTTCATCGATCTGGGAGCACACATATGACAGATCCGAGAGCCGTGTGGTTATGTGCTCGACAAGGAAAGTGTGTGTGGAAAGTGTAGCCAAGGAGAGCAAAGTGGTGTGCATGGAACTGTAGAGCGAGACACGTGGTGGAGCACAGCAGCAGCACTATGTAAACGAGAATGTGCTACCCCATGCAAAGAAATGTTCAATTCACAGTCCAGGGTAGGTAACTATATTATATTACTGGAAGGTCCTCCATGTTATGGTTAGGATGTGGACACTGTCCTTACTGTGGCTGTTGTGCTGCCACACTATATGGCGGCAATGTTGAACCGGGTAAAGTTAGGTGGCCACCAGCGTGGCCAGGCATAAAGAATTCCTCACTTTTAACCAAGTTTGAAGGAGGTACACTTGTCCACTCATGGTTGCAAGTGGCAGAGTTGATGGGGCCCGTTACACTTGCAATGAAAGTCACAGGTAGATCCATTGTGGTATAAACAATGAAGTCCAGCACATGATGTGAGTGAATGATGAAAACAAGCACAAATAACGATGGATGAAACATTTGACAGTGCTGGGGTCACCAATGTGGTTATCATGGAAGATTAATTGAGAGATTATACACTTAACCTTCACGCACTCTCGCGGGCGGTAAAGTGACTGCCTTTTTGCAATTTCGCGCCATACTTACTCCACAAAGGTAACGAGGAGGCGGGAGGGACTGTATTCTCTAGTTGCACCTTTTTCCGACAGATGCTGCTCAAAGTTCGTCCAAGTCACACCTCTCTGCCTCTCAGAACAAGTTCAAATAGGTCCGAACACGTTCGGCGGTCAGTTTACCACCTCGCGAGTCCTTATGGCACTTACAAACACTGTCAGTATACCGCCTTACAAGCACTTACAGCACTTACAAAAAGGTCAGTTACCACCTTGTGAGCGCTTACGAGACTTTGTTCTACTCATCTACTTTGGAATGTAAGTATTTCCTTTTGTAATTACCCTATAATTCCTCAATTTTATAGACTCTTCCAATTCTCTAGTGAATGTGCATGTACTCCAGAATTTTGACATCAAGAAGAACACAAAGGTGGCCTGCATGTATATTTTTCCGCTTACTTGAATTGGCAGGAATAAATTCGTTACACACTTTTCAATTCAACGCAGGTAATATGAAAGAAAAAACGAGAAGAAAAATCTTACATGCGTTACCTTCGGATCTGATGAGTGAAAACCTGAAAGAAAGAGCTAAATTGAAGCATTTACCAAAAGATTTGTTAGTATTTTTGGAAAATTACAGAGAGAGTGACGTAGTTTATCCAGCAGTATCAACCCCTATAAGGAGAGGAATATGTTATTTGTGTGGCTCAAAAAAAGAATATAAAAACAAAGCGAGAATGCGGTGAATGTGGAAGAAATGTCTGTCTATGACATTCAACCATGACAGTTACGTGCAATAATTGTTGTCAGCCTCAAAACAAAATGAAATGGATACAGACTGATGAGCATTTTTCATCTGACAGAAATGTTTGTGACGTTTCCAATCAAAAGTTCTTTTTCAAAGCAAAATTAGCTTTTCTTGTGACGAGTTGAAAGACAGTGAATAGTTCTGGTCTTAAGTATTACATTATATAGCCCCAAAACATTACAATTAAAAAAATGTTCTTATATTTCATTTGGGTATTTGGCATCCTTTTTGTATTCAATTGTATATTTTATTGTTAAATAAATGATTTTGATTACAAATGTGCAATATTGTGTGAGAGATCCTATGTGAATATTTTATGGAAATATGACCTTTAAAAACGGAAAATCTCAAGAGAGTGATGAAAACTCTCGGGCGGTCGGCCGACCGCCCGCGCGAGCGCTCGCATGACTATTTCTAGCGCGACCGCATGAAGTTTAATAGTGAATACACATTTATGGTCACTCATACATATAACAAAGTATGGCTGTTAAACATCTGTGTGCCAAAAGTTCATACAAGAACTACTAGTCCAAAGAAGTAACGTGCCAAAGATAGGGCACTGTGTGCCAGAGACACCACACATTAATACACCAAAGAGCAGGCAGGCAGTTTAGGTCATAAACACTACCAGTACAGATTAGTTGAAGTAGCAGTCAATGTAGGAAGGTCAGAAAAAATATTTAAAGCAAACAAACATAGACAGGCTCTAAAAGTTATTGGAAACTGAAGACTTTAGTTAAGGATATTTAACAGAAAACCTAGATAAAGGATGGGAATCATTCTGCAATACAACTGGTCATGTGTAGATGTTGCATGTCCAGTAGTGTGTAGGAAAATAAATGAGAGTTATAATAAAAACAGGGTCATAATAGAGGTAAAAAGGAAGAGGGAAGACAGGAAAAATATGTATGAAACTTGTCAGCCAAGGCCAACTCAGAAAAATAGTGATGCATGTAGGGAAAAGAAGAAATCATTTACAAACTGATAAAAGAAACTAAATTGGCATATTTTGAAAACAAGATAGCAACCTGAACAAATATCACTAAGACCATATGGTCCCACATAAATGAAGAGAGTGTGTGTGTGTGTTGGGGTTTATGGGCGCTCAAAAGAGAGGAAAGGTGTAGGTGGTGAAAACACTGATAACATAACACATGAGGTAAGTGGGAGGGAACTTAGGGATGCACAAAATGTCAGCAATACCTTAAGCAAACATTATATTGAAGTTGTGGAAAAATTAATAAATCAAAATTATACTTCCAAAATAAACACAATAAACATTCATGAGCTAAAATGCTTATTCCTCACCCCAACAAATGAATCCTAAATTGTAAAAATTATACATTATCTAAAAAAAACACTTATGGACTAGAAGATAAATCTAATAAACTAAGCCTCATGGGGTAGCCGAGTGGTCTGAGGCGCCTTGTCACGGTCCGCGTGGCTCCCCCCGTTGGAGGTTTGAGTCCTCCCTCAGGCATGGTTGCATGTTGTCCTTAGCATATGTTAGTTTAAGTTAGATTAAGTGTAAGTTTAAGGACCAATGACCTCAGCAGTTTGGTCCCATAAGACCTTTCCAGAAATTACCAATTTCCTAATAAACTAATTAAATGGTGTTTTCAGTGGGTAGTAAAGCAATTAGCCTGTCCAGATAAACTTGTCTATAGAAAACGGAATATTTCCAATGTGCCTGAATAAGAGTAAAGCAGTCCCTACATACTCTAAGAGCCAAAGAAACTGATACACCTGCCTAATATTGTGGAGAGCCCCCGTGAGCACACAGAAGTGCCACAACAAGACGTGGCGTGGAAACTACTAATGTCTGAAGTAGTGCTGGAGGGAACTGACACTATGAATTTTGCAGGGCTGTCAGTAATTCTGTAAGAGTACAAGGGGTGGAGATCTCTTCTGAAAAGAATGTTGCAAGGCATCCCAGATATGCTCAATAATGTTCGTGGCTGGGGAATTCATGGCCAGCAGAGGTGTTTAAACTCAGAAGATTGTTCCTGGAACCATTCTGTACCAATTCTGGGTGTGTGTGGTGTTGCATTTTTCAGCTGAAATTGCCCAAGTCCATAAGAATGTACAATGGACATGAAAGGATGCAGATGACCATGAGGGATTTTTATGTACATATCACCTGTCAGAATCGTATCTATATGTATCATGGGTCCCATATAACTCCAACTGTACACGTTCATCTGCTTGATACAATTTGAAATGAGGCTCAACTGATCAGACAACATGTTTCCAGTCATCAACAGTCCAATGTCGGTGGTGATGGGCTCAGGCAAGTCGCAAAGCTTTTTGTTATGCAGTCATCAATGGTACATGAGTGAGCCCTTGATTCTGGGAGCCCATACTCATGATGTTTCATTGAATGGTTTGCCCACTGACATTTGTGGAAAGCCCAGTTTGGAATGTGTAGCCGTTTGTGGAAGAGTTGCACTTCTGTCATGTTGAAAGATTCCCTTCAGTCATCATTGGTCCCATTCTTGCAAGATCTTTTTCCGGCTGCAGCGATGTTGGAGATTTGATGTTTTACCAATTTCTGATATTCATGGTGGTACACTTGGTAAATGGTAGTATGGGACAATCCCCACTTCATCACTATCTCGGAGATGCTGCATCCCATTGCTCATGTGCTGAATATAACTCCATGTTCAAAATCACTTACATCTTCATAACCTGCCATTGTAGCAGCAGTAACAAATCTAACAACTGCACACTCTTATATAGGCACTGCTGACTGCAGCACCATATTCTGCCTGTTCACATATCTCTGTACTTGAATACTCATGCCTATACTAGTTTCTTTGGTGCTTCCATGTATAAAGGGGGCTGCAAAAAAGACCCAAGCAATTCCAGACCAATAACTATTACATATGTACTCTCCAAAATAATAGAAAACAATAAAAGACAGAATATTTCATTTTGTACAACTGTGCAATATTCTCAATGATGAACAACAAGGTTTCAGAAAGGACAAATCTGCCAAAACAACAATAGATGAAATTGTAACACTTGCAACTAATGCACCTTATGAACAGAATAAAATTTGTGGTATGTTTCTTGACCTATGTAAAGCATTATACTGTGTATGCCATGATATTTTATTAGAAAAGCTTCATTTTTATGATATTACTAAATCATTTTTGGAAAATAGAAAGCAATGTGTAGAAATAAAGCAAAAAGTGGACAACAATATTACAAGTGGCTTTTGAAAGTGTGAAATATTCAATTCCTCAAGGATCCGTCCTTGGTCCACTACTTTTCATTCTGCATGTCAATGATATGTCCAAAATAGGATCTGATTGTGTAGTCATGTATGCAGATGACACTTAATTTTATGTTGCTAGTTCTACAACAGAAAACTTGCAAGACAAGAGTTTGCTAAATATGAAAAGTAGAAACAATTATTTCAGGAAAGGCAATCTTTTTATAAATGGAAACAAAGCGACATATACATGTAGATTCATGAAAAAAAAAAAAAAAAAAAAACCATGTTGGGCAACATTACTACTGGGCTAGGAGGTCTAGAACTAATGGAGACAGACAGCTACAAATTTCTAGGTGTAACAGCACATGGGTGTAAGACATGGTACAATTATGTATGGTAAATAATATTTGCAGCAAAATGGGTTCAAGCATATTCCTGATGAAAAAAATGTCAAAGTCAGTAAACAGATACACTTTATGAACAACGTGCTATGAGCTAGTCCATTCACACCTCTCATATAGCATCCTGGTTTGGGGAAATGCTGCAGATGTGTACATGCAAAGAATATTAAGATTATAAAAGAGAGTAATACAATGCATCATGAAAGTATCACCTAGAGACTCCTGCAGAAATAAATTCACTGAACTAAAAATTATCTACTTAAAAACTAACTGCACTGCATTGCTAAAAGGACATTATCATGAAGATAATACAAGAAAAAAAATGACTATCATATAGAAGGAAGTAGGCTAAGATAAATGGACACATGACCATAAATGCTGGAGGCATACCGTACAACAGTTTACCACAGTGTATAATGATGATAGAAAACATGCCTCTTTTGAAAAGAAAATTAAAAAGCCATTTGATCAATGTCTGTTCTTACAGTGTTAAAGAATATCTTGAATCAAAAAATTAAATAGTATGTCAGTATACATTGGAAAGGAAAGCTGTAAAATTTGAAACCATATATAGAATAACTTCCAATATGTTGGGATGTATGAAATAATATTCTGTGTCAAAATGCTGATACTGTTGTTCTTTACTTTATCCCTGTTTCCTGGCAGTGCTGAGTGGAGACCAGAGAATTACAGAAAAATCCTGATTACAGATTACTCATGTAATCACACATTAATTGGTATGTATTGCTGTATTCTCTGTGTATATGTAAGCTTCATATAGACATGACATGTCCATTACTGTCATAAGAAATTCATTATCAGCATTGAACAATTCATTGAACACTTCCTTCACCCCAGTCTCATCTTTGCTCCTTTCAAGATCTCTTGCTACTACATATTTCTCCTGTGGCCACCATGAAGTAGAAATGACTTCAAAATTTTCCAATACCAGTTCCAATCATCTATAGAGAACTCACGTTCTTTGTTGCTGTACCACTCAGTACTAACAACATCCTCTATGCAAAAACTTTGCCCCTCATCCACTGCTATATTCTCCTAATCCACCTCTAAATCATCCATACACTTCCGATCACCCTCCAAATCATCCTCGTAAGCATCAAATACACTGTCCCCTTCCTCTGAAGTAATTACATCAGTTGCTGCAACATTCTCACAATTAACCACACAACTTAAAACTTCACCTCCCTTCCAGAAAATCTCATTTATTTCCACCAAATCACTACAGAGTTTATCACAAGTAACTCCATTAACATCCACCAATAACTCACAAGAATGATTACTTAAAATATCTGTTACATCTGTCAGTGCATTATACAAATCACCACCAATAACTTCATCAACCTCCTCCAATACAGCACTCAAACTGTCATTACTGCATCCTACCACATCATAACTCACAGTACTCACCTGTTCTGTCAAATTTGGAACTACCTCTGTCTCCATAATATTTTCTCTCTCGTCAGATTTCTCTGACACTTTGCATTTTGATCCACTACCTAACACATTACTTTCATGTTCAACCTTCCACAGCCATTCATAATTTTCACTTTCATTGGTTCACTTTGATCAACAGAAATAAATGCACAAATTCCTTCCCCCGAGATATGTAAATCAGTAGCCTCAACTTTTGCACCTTCAGCCTTTGCTTTCCTTTAACAATAAATTGCCCACTTCCACCAATATATAATAAAATTCATCACCAGCCAGCAAGACTATCACTCTTCCACCTGCACAAATACCTTAACATTCTTCTGTCAATATACCACAAAATTCATCTCCAGCTGATGATGTTACAGCTTCACCACCTTCATAGATAGCTTCACTTACTTCCTCCAATGCAAAATCATCTACATTTCCTTCGCCTGCATTACTATAATTGTTGCTACTGACCTAGTGCCTCATTAGAATTGTAATACACTCCACCTCCATCAAGTTCAGATCCACTTCCGCCTCCGTCTTCTTTGGTCACAAAATCTTTCAACACACCTACCTTCATTCCAACTTTCACTTCCCTTCTACAAAATAAATTTTTCAGCACTATATCTTCATTATCATATTTCTCTACACATTTTACAATAAATCTTGTAACCTTTTCTGGTTGCACTGCTTTTAATTATTCCCCATTACATTTTTATTTCTCATAACCTCTATCTCCAACATTTGTAGTTTATTTGCCAAATTTTGACACCAACATAATATTTAAAATAATGTGTCCTTTTCAACATCAGTTTATTTCACCACCTCCAAACCTGAGATGCAGCAACCTCATACTCTGGCATTAGATTCTGTGAGGCTCCTGCTCTTCTGATCATCATTCCATGTTTTAATTTCCATTTTGAAAGTTTCTGTTTCCAATTCCCCTTTAAAAATTGTTATTACAGTTATAATTATGTTACAATCATTATAATTATTGTTCCCATTCTGGTACCCATTTTCCTGTCTACTGCTCCAAACATGAGACTTGAATTTCAATGCCTGAACAGGCATAAAATATAAAAACTCATCAATCGAATGTATTGGATTATAGATAAGATCTCATTGTAAATATGCCAGTAAGTGTCTCTTGAGTGACATGATTTCAGTCATCACTCCCAGCAGACGGTTTACATCTGGCAACTTAGTGAGCCCACACACAAGAATCCTGCATCAACCCACTTCCGTGTTTGAAACTTGGTCCATTCATGAACTCATTCTGAAGTCTCATTTGCTTCACTTCACTCAAGAAATTGGAAACAGTCTCCAACACTTCATCGGTAGCAAATGAAGCACTCAATAAATTTGCCCATGATTGTGCATTGGCCTCAAGATGTCTTATAGAGAACTTAATTTTTGCCTCTTCTGACATTCATCTCACAAAACAATCTCTACAGGCAGCCAGAAAATAAAATAGTTTGTTTCTTCCATAATTTTCAAGACATTTTGTTGTCTCTGAATTAACCCGTAGAACATCTACCGCAGTGGTGGCCTGATTCACCCATAAAGAATTTAATTCTGCCCTCATGTCTTTAAACGGCTGTTCATGCTGCACAGCATCTTCAATTAATAGAGCTTTGAAAAGTTGTCTGTTCTTAAGCAACTCTTTCTCACATTCTAGTACTCTACCTGACAAATTGCTAACTAATTTAGTGATTAATTCCTCAAGTGCATTTTCCCTCTGCACACAATTATTGATATCACCATCCAGTTAATCCTGTATCTCTTTCAACTTGCCCCCAACATCTTTTTCAACTATTTTGGATCTGGTGTTAACCAGGCCAACTTCCTCAGAAATTTTGCCTACATCTGCCCTTATGGCTTCTAATTTTGAATCAATCATCTCTTCTATATCTGATTTAATTTTGTTCACTTCATCCTTTACTGTTTCTCCTATACTTGTCTCTACTGAACCTGTCTCTGGTTTTATTGAACCTGCCTCTGTATACAATACCAACATTTTAAAGTAGAAAGTCATCAGAATTTCTCTTAACCAAGCCACTGAATCATCCACAACTACATCTCGCTTCTCTAATTTTGGACTATTTGCCCCACTAATATTGTCCCTATCAAGGCATCTGTAGCCTCTTTCAAATTTTGGACTACTTGGCCCACTAACATTAACTGAACCCACATGCTCTGGAAGCTCTGTTACCTTGTGTATTCACACATATTAAGACTATCAGTGGCAGCACTTATTTTATCAGTCATGCTGGCTACTTCTGCTGTACTGCTGCTGCTCAAAGTGTGATTGCTAATGAACTCAAAGTCACCACCCATGGCATCCTTTGCTGTGGCTGCCACTACTGCTATGTGGTCATCAAGGTATCCACTGTTGCTGGCTGCTGCAGACTCGAACTCAGCACACCTCTGTGAGGCTTTCTTCTTCTTCCTAGGAGGTCTGCAGCAAAGTTCCCCACATCTAGCTTTTGCTAACAATTGTTGCAAATGCTGCTTAATCTTGTGTTCAGAACCACACACAAACTGCCCATCATGCAATAGATTTGGTATCTGTATCACTGAATATTCTAATGTGTTGGAATTATAATCACAACTCTAAAGAGTCATATCCCAGATGAACCTCTATTTACAACAGTATTTAACAGTTACTGCTGAGTGGTTGACCAGCAGTCCACATGAACAAACCAGTTGTCTCTTTCCTTTGGTTAATCATAATTCAAGTACTTGGGCTATGAGAGCTCAGTTTAAAAAGAATAGCTCAATTTAATCATAGGGTCAAGCCTTGTACATCTGCTTTCATGCCCCACACCTAATTTGCTGCAAATAATAACCTGTAGCTGTGATCCTGCAGTCAAATAGCTCATGCATTGACTGGGATTGCAAGTTAATAAAATCCTCAGAAATACAAAATAAAAGTTAAATGAATAATTGATGCATGCAACACAGAATTAGGTTTATTCAGGAGAGAAAATCTCAAATAAATGTGAAGTAATGCAGTGATATTCAATTAAAATACAGACAGAAATTACCTTTATCAAATGCAGTAAAGTTATGTTGAGAGAATTATGAGAATGGTAGCAAAGTCCTTTAACTAAATAAGCATCAAAGATATTTGAAAACAAAGTCAATTTTGTAATCGCAATGCATGAAATAATCATCAGCTCAGAACAGTTCAGAGTTCAACATAATCATTTAGAAATCAACTCACATGATATAAAGAATGGTAACTCATAGTCTGTCTATCCACAGTTCTGTAGATCAAGTGACAAATGTTAGTGTCCTACTCTGGAGCACTTTCAGACCTCTCAAAATATAAAATTTCTTCAAAAGTTCATAGCCCAGAATCAGTCATCTATATGACCAAATCACATACATTGCCACAGGTAGGTCTGCCTTCTTCAAGAACTCAAAATGAAGTGTCTAGAACTACCCCCTTGAACTATTCATTTAAAAAGTTCCAGTCTCCACTTGACTCCTGTAGTGGTCTGCTACTGCCTGTGTTTCCATTGGCTGAGGACCACCCCTTCCATTATCTGTCATCCTTAAGATCTACAGATATGATCTGATTCAAACTGACCATTTCATAGATTAAACTAATATATTACAACAATATTTAAACAAAGAAATGTCATAAACATTTGGTCACACTCAGACCATTCACAATTTCAAATTAAGTATTGTTTATAAATAAATAATCCGGTATTCTCCCACAAATGTACTCATATCAAGTGACAATGAATTGCTGTGAAATATAATTTAAAGAATTATTTATACCTTCTTGACAGAAGCATATTTTGGTTCTCTTGTCAGTTGTGGTGTCTGTTAACACATTGGATTTTTAATTATCACACTTTTTAATAACACTTGCAGTCAACATCTAAATAAAGTTACTGGAAAAATGGTGAACTATTCACAAAATAAAAACACAAGTATGGGAATATGTAAGGTATTCATGCCGTAGTCATGTGTAAATGTGGGGAATAGAATGTTCTGACAAACATTTGCATAATGAGAAAGATACAAAAGACACTGTAAATCAATAAATGAAGTAGATACAGATATGTAGCTTTCGGGGATGACAGCTATGGTGCAATACTATCATCTGAGATTTGTTTGTTGAAATTGCATGAAACAATTAAAAGTTGTTAGTTCAGAGGTTCATTGATTAAATGTTTATTTGCAGTAAAATATTAACTTCTGTTGCAGTACAGATATTAAAATGTTGCTGTATCATTGGATGTGCCTCATTTTTTTGAGCTCACAGGTGTATTCAGATCCACTTTCATGTGTAACTGTGAATTATTGTTGAAGTACAGAGAGCTGTAGCTTAGCCATCTTTAAGATTGTCTGTCACTCCACCATTTCCTGAAGCATTAATTGTTGCAAAAAGGCCATGTGAGTGACAGCCACCCAAATTCCCAGCATTTGGGTTTACCTATTTCAGGTGACACTGCTCATCTCTGCTTATGACTGGCCAGAAACTGTCAACTAACCATGATAGCTGTAGTGCATGCTGTGCCCTGACCCCACTAGCATTCAGCCATGCAACAAATTCATCTCTCCTCAATGTGAGGCCTAGGTGGATGAATAAATTGCTCACATACTTGTAACATCACAAACATTAATGCAGTAAGTTTAAAACATCGACATACCAGACTGTGGTGGTACTCTTGTCTTCAGTTGACGTAGTATCAGCCTGTTATTAATGTACTGTTCCATTCTGCTACATTACATGCTCTCCAAGCTTGTTGAGCTCATGGTATGTCACTCCACTGCCTACTTGCTACCATAATTTTTTTGGCTTTGCAACCATCATAATATTCAGCTACAAGAAGCTCTTTTTAGAGCAGTTAAGAAAGCTGCTGTGGTGTGAGGTACAGATAGCAGATGGATTGTTTAGCATGGGTATCATGAGAAAGACTACCTAAATTGTGGTCCTTCTCTGTGATTGGCTACTGCATTCGGAAGTTGTGTGCCAAAATGACAATGTTCTGTTATCAATATTAGACAAATTAAACAGCATATTTACTTGCATTTCATATTTAAAACTTCTCTAATAGTGTGCTAGCATTTGATTATTTCACAATGACCAGCAGAATAATAAACAACTGTGAAACAAGAAGGCAGACGAAGCACTTCAGTGATCTTTGGACTCTACCTAAATGGGGTGGTGAGTGAAGTGCTGGTAAGATCAGAGCTGGTTTGGCAGTGTCAGAGGACAGAAATGTTGTTTGCCGCAGTTATTGTTATTTAAGTCATTGTTAGTAATCTATGGTTTGTTAATAGAGCTGGTTTGGTAGTCTTGGAGGATGGACATGTCCGCAGCGATATCAGTTAAGACTTCATTTGCAATAAGGTAAAATCAACAACAGCAGAAAATGGTGTAATGGGAGCACAGTTCATTATGAATAGAAAGGTGAGCAGAGAGCAAGTTAATATGAGCAGTTTAATGATATGGTTGTCCTCATCAGAATCAACAGCAATCCAACACTGACAATGATAGTTCAGGCAACCATCGGGTGGGTTCTTTGGGGAATGAGACCAGACAGTGAGGTCATCAGTCTCATCGGATTACGGAATGACAGGGAAGGAAGTCAGCTGTGCCCTTTCAAAGGAACCATCCCGGCATTTGCCTAGAGTGATTTAGGGAAATCACAGAAAAGCTAAATCAGGATGGCCCAATGCAGGATTGAACCATTGACCTCCTGAGTGCAAGTCCAGGGGGCTAGCCACTGTGCCACCTCACATGGTATCCATGTTGATGTCAGAAGCTGAAGTTGAAGAGAGAGAAATAAGGTGTATGAGTGCATTAAATGAGTAATTCAGTACATAAAGGCAGATGAAAATCCAATAGCCATGTGGGACTGGAATGTGGTTGTATGGGAAGGAGTAGAAAAAAGGTTCACAGAGAAAATGGGCTTGGTACTAGGAACGAGAGAAGAGAAAGACTAATTGGGCTCTGCAACAAATTCCAGTTAGTAGTGAATACATTATTCAAGAATAACAAGAGGAGGAGATCTACTTGGAAAAGAACAAGCGATTTGGGAAGATTTCACTTAGATTACATGATGGTCAGGCAGAGATTTGGAAATCTGATACTGGATTATAAGATGTACCCAGAAGCAGATAGAATCTCAGATGACAATTTTAGCATTGATGAAGAGTAGGCTGAAATTTAAGAGACTAGTCTTAGGTCTTAGGTTAGTGGTGTTTAACATCCCGTCGACAACGAGGTCATTAGAGACGGAGCGCAAGCTCGGGTGAGGGAAGGATGGGGAAGGAAATCGGCCGTGCCCTTTCAAAGGAACCATCCCCGCATTTGCCTGAAACGATTTAGGGAAATCACGGAAAACCTAAATCAGGATGGCTGGAGACGGGATTGAACCGTCGTCCTCCCGAATGCGAGTCCAGTGTGCTAACCACTGCGCCACCTCGCTCGGTTAAGAGACTAGTCATGAAGAATCAGTGTGCAAAGATGTGGGATACAGAAATACTTTAGAATGAAGAGATATGCTTGAAGATCTCTAAGCTTATACATACTGCAATAAGGAATAACTCAATAGGCAGTTCAATCAAAGAGGAAGAGATATCTCTAAAAAGGGCAGTCGCCAAAGATGGAAAGAAAAACAAAGGTACAAAGAATTTATCTGTGAAGAAAAACAAAGGTACAAAGAATTTATCCATGAAGAAAAACAAAGGTACAAAGAATTTATCTGTGAAGCAATGAACCAAATCAGAAGTACAGGAAACCTAAAGTAAAATGGCTCCATGGAAAATGTGAAGAAAATGATTGTCAGAAGGACTGTCTCAGTATATAGAAAACTCAAAACACCCATCGCTGAAATTAAAATGAAGGGTTGTAACATTAAGAGTACAATGGGAATTCCACTGTTAAATGCATAGGATAAAGCAGACAGGTGGAAAGAGTACATTGAAGGCTTCTGTGAGGTGGAAGACTTGTCCAATAACATGATAGAAGAAGAAACAAGAGTTGATATGGAAGAGACAGAGGACCCAGTACTAGAACCATAATATAAAATAGATTTGGAAGATTTAAGATTAAATTAGGCAGAGGTGATAGATAATATTCCATCACAATTTCTAAAATCTTTGGGGGAAGTGACAACAAAATGACTATTTACATTAGTGTGTAGAATGTATGAGTCCGGCAAGATAACCATTGGACTTTTGGAAAAACATCATCCACTTAATTCAAAAGAGAGCAAGAGCTGGCAAGTTTGAGAATTATCACACAATCAGCTTAACAGCTTATGCATCCAAGTTGCTGACAAGAATAATACACAAAAGAATGGAAAAGGAGATTAAGGATGCGTTAGATGACAATCAGTTTGGCTTTCAGAAAGATAAAGGCACCACAGAGGCAGTTCTGACAATGCAGTTGACAATGGAAGCAAGACTAAATAAAAGTTAAGACAATTCAGAGGATTTGTTGAACTGGAAAAAGCATTTGACAGTGTCAAATGGTGCAGGATGTTCGAAATTCTTAGAAAAATAGAGTAAACAACAGGATAAGATGAGTGATATACAATATTTACAAGAACCAAGAGGCAAAGATAACAGTGGAAGACAAAAAATGAAGGGCTTGGAACAAAAAGGGTGTAAGATGGGGATGTGCCCTTTCAGCCCTGCTGTTCAGTCTCTGCATCACGGAAGCAATGATGGAAATAAAAGGAAAGTTCAAGAGTGAAATTAAAATTCAAGGTGAAAGGATATCAATGATACAATTTTCTGATGATATTGTTATCCTCATTGAAAACAGAGAAGAATTACAGGATTTTCAGAATGAACTGTCTATTGAGTGCAGCCTATGGGTTGAGAGTTAATTGAAGAAATAATGAGAAGTAGCAGAAATGAGAACAATGAGTAACTTAACATCAGGATTGATGATCATGAAGTAGATGAAGTTAAGGAATTCTGCTACATAGGTAATAAAACAACAAATGATGAATGGAGAACGAGAACATAAAAAGCAGGCAAGTACTGGCAGGAAGGGCATTCCCAGGTAAGAGAAGTTTACTGATAGGCCTTAATTTGAGGATAAAATTTCTGAGACTGTATATTTGGAGCACATAATTGTATGGTAGTGAAATATGGACTGCAGAATAACTGTTTAGAGAAGAGAATTGAAGCATTCGAGATGTTGTGCTACAGAAGAATATTGAAAATCATGTGAACTTGTGGCACCAATGAGATCGAGACCAGTATCAATCTAAGTATCGTCTTTGAACTAAGCTAAACATTATCTTTGTGCAGTTCTGCCATTCAGTTTAGTGTAAGCCTTTTTGTGTAAAGAGGTGAATAAATGAACTACTGTAAAATGGGAGTGTTGTTTGGTGAAACTGACCCAAACTTCCTCCACACTGGTGACCCCGAGTTGTAACGTCTTCCGTTTTTGCCTTTTTACTGTGTCCACAGCCTCCGCATCAGTTCTTTTCATGTGTATTACATCAACACAACATTCGAAAAATGACTTAGGCCCAATGCCTAACACCAGATTTGTGATCGACATGCATCGTGTTGTGGGCGATGTACACCTGCCAGGACTGCAACACATTGCCTCTCACTCGATGATTACGCCGATTTCGCCGGACGTTTTCAAGCCTGCAACAATAAGTGAGGTTAGGAGTGTGCATGACTCCAGCTATAAAATGCCTTTGTTCCCTCCACATGTGCCCTCCCTCATCGACTGTGCAGTTACCTCTTATGGATCTCTGTGCAGTGCGGGACCAATGCCGATTTCTGAAAATGCTTCGTTGGACAACCTACCACCGCCAGGACAACGATTTGCTACGCTGCAATCCATG
Source organism: Schistocerca americana (assembly GCF_021461395.2). Classification (NCBI taxonomy): domain Eukaryota; kingdom Metazoa; phylum Arthropoda; class Insecta; order Orthoptera; family Acrididae; genus Schistocerca; species Schistocerca americana. The sequence continues at coordinate 742,373,260 of NC_060121.1, read as the reverse complement.
CTGTAACATGCAGATACCTGCCACACGGCCAGAACTGCTTCGTTCACAGGTCAACCTCCTCAGCATCCGACCACGCCCATGCCTGCCTCGGTTCAGCATCAGCACATGCCTTCCTACTTCGATACCTCGGACTGCAACACAAACAGTAACGTGTTATTGACCTCCACCTCTGTCTCACTGCTACATCTCAGTGTTTTTTGAGACAACATTCACCTTATCCGCACACCGTTTTGAGTAGAGTGACTATGAACAGTGAACATTCACACATTCCGTCCTATGTTCGACATCATTTTCCACATTGTGCTTCTGGACAGCCCACATCTCCACAGCCTCCCTGCATCTCAGGTGGCCCTGGCTCTGATAAAACGTTGAGCTTTCCACAAACTAAAACTTTGAAGTTTTTCTCACCTGTCGCCCAAGCACCGGCTCCATTCGAGCTTCCGCTACCGTTCTCGGCACATCTCGGTGCCTCATCCGCGTCGGTCTTCCGTGACACATCAATTCGAGCACACCCGCAACATCTTGAGCTTCCAAAACAGCAATCAACACATTACGGTGTCTCACCCCCATTGGCCTTCCGCATCGTGACAGATGTGTCACCTTCACGCTGCCACCCGAACAGCTGTCGTTGCTACACCCCTTGGAGGCACACTCTCCTGGAATACTACAGCAACATCAACTCGATTCAGGCAGTACCCCGACGAACTCAACTCAACCTATTCTCCCGAACATTCTACAACGCTTACCGACGCTGCCCCCATTTCATCCCGACAGAGCAACAACCTGGTTCAAAATTGTGGTCGAAGTCAATGTTAAAAAATATATCGGCTCAATCACTTGTTTATAGTGTAAAACACTAAGATTGACGCGTTTCGGAAATCAAGCTTCCATCATCAGAATAATAAAAAGTAAAGTAACCCGTTAAAACTCGCTAAAATGGAACATGCACCAGGCACAATAAAATTGATAATAAAATGAAAACATCATGGCTACTTCCCTTGTTGCAGCTGTGTCTTCCAAGATGCATCTCCACATAGTCGTCAAAATATAAAAAACTCTAAAATGGTGTCGCCTATGGTGTTCAAAATCTAACCACATGGCTCTCTCCTCTATCGTTGTAAGCCGCCCGTGCGTCTTCGTTGATACCACACACCATGTAGCCAAACACAACACTGAAACATGAAACCTCCCATCCAGTATGGATAAAATCAATGTGGACGAAGTGTTCAACCATTACAAACTCGACGAGTCAACCAGGTTTATGTGCCTCATCACCCACCTGCACGACCAGGAGGACTTGATTGCTGACCTGGTCGATGCCTGGGACTCATCTACCCCGTACACTCTAGCCAAAGAGACAGTTCTACGTCGGCTTGCACGCTCAACTGAGGCAGCAATACGGCAAGTGCTCCAAGTTGAGCAACTAGGCAACGACAAACCTTTCCAGCCCTGGTCAGCGCCGATCAATTCCCTGACACAGCTCTCTTCGCCATCTGGTCAGATAAACTATCTCCTCACATCAGCTTTGCTTTGGCTCAAAGGCTTCCTGAACCTGTCGAGCAAAGAATGACGATTGCTGACAAGCTACACGATGGATCACTGTTCCATTTCGCTAGCCAGTCTCAGGTTCAGGCTCATCGCCCTGCGGCCGGACGCGGCTGGGGCCATACTGTGCCGATGTTCCGCTCGCCCTGGGAAGCAGTAAAAAAGCAACTGGGACGTCACCGGCTCTTCCCGCGGTCACGCCCCCTCCTGCAACCGAACCTGCTGCGACCACTGAACCTTGGCCACCGCCACTGGCAACGAACTTTCTGCAGGAAATGCAACCGCACTACCCATACTGTTACTTCCACACACGGTTTGGTGAGGCGGCACGGAACTGCAGACCACCCTCCTACTTCCCAAACGCCAATCGCTGGTAGGTTCGGGCGCCACCACATGCGCACAACATGACAGGCGCCCCCCAGTGCTCCATTCTGTCCAGGAATGACCAGATAATTGTGGATGACTTTACATTAAAGACATTTCGTCAGGACACCTTTCCCCAGTGGACACAGGCGCCAAAGTTTCACTGCTGCCCCCGTCCTTAGCGTCGTCGAACATCTGCCCTCATCATACTTCATTGCAAGCCGTGAATTCCACTAAACTACAATGCTCGGATTCAACCTCACATGTCTTCTCACTCTCCGCAAACTGCAAACTCGAGTGGACTTTTTTAGTGTGCGAAATCGACGAACCTATACTAGGCATTGACTTCTTGTGACACCACAAACTTTCACCAGACCTAGTGCAAAACACCGTGTTTCATCACCCGTCCAAGACTCACTTCCCCTGTGCTCCATTGAGCAACCCACCCCGTGACACATCGGTCTGGGGTCACCTCATCCGTACATGCTCGTCTCTGTTGACGACGTTACAAGAAACCACACATAAGTGCCTTGTCGAGCTTGAACGCGTCACTCGCCTACACAAGGGAAACTTTGAGCTCTCCCTCTGGCTCCACGAAACACAGCTCCAGCTCTCTGGTGAAGCAAAGGAATTACAGACACTACAGCAAGGACAAAGCAAGGTCAGTAAGTGCGCCGAATCTGCTTGCAATACCAGCAATCGAGCTTCCGTGTGTTTACCTCCCGCTGCCCCTTGCAACTGTACAATCAAGACTGCCATAACCTGTACTACCAGTTCCGCAGGGCCACACCCTCCTAACACGGCAGCGTTTGACACTCGGCCGGACACAAGTGTGCCTGAACGACGAGTGTCACGTGTTCCCAAACTGACAGCTCCTACCCCGCCCCTCGCGGACAGCACCTCAAACAATGCAACTTCGGCTCCTGCGCGCTACCGTGTGACTACCACTGACAACACAAATAGTGCACTCGCTCCACGCATTTTGCCCGCGACCCTGCTGCCACAGGCCGCGCCCTCGGACAATGGACTCACTAACGCTTCACAAGCTCTACCAAACTCAACTAACCACGGTGCCACTGCTTTGGGCCTGCGGCCATCTTGTCATGTTGACTCCTGGGACACTTCGCTGCGTCGGTTCCCGTCGGGTCCGCCGATTCGCTCTGAACGCCATGACCATGCCTCGCCTGCCCTGCCACATTGTACACAAACCGCCTCCCATGCCACTGGCAACATTTCCATCGTCACCAACGGCGCTGTTCACAAGCTTCACCTCACGCCAGGCCCCCCGATCTCCAGTAAAGCAAGTCGACTTTGACCCGAGCGCCTCCCCGACCTCAAAAAGCAGATTTATGAACTTCTAAGCTCCAGCATCGTTGAACCCTCTGCCAGTAGCTGGTCTATGCCCATTCATATGACACCCAAGAAAGACGGGTCCTGGCGCGTGTGTAGAGACTACCATCGACTAAACGCATGAACAATTATGGACACCTACCCCATAACCAACATTGCTGACTTTACCAGTTCCCTCGCAGGTGCGACCACGTTCTCTGTCATTGATTGCAAACGGGCCTACCATGGCTCCTGAAGACATCGAGAAGACAGCAATGACTACCCCAACTGGGTTATTTCAGTTTTGATTCGTGCCCTTCGGTCTGTAAAACGCAACCCAGACCTGGCAACGTTTCATCAACTAAGTGCTATTCGAACTAAAATTCTGCTTTGCATATCTTGATGACATTCTTGTGTTCAGCTCCTCTGTCGAGGACAACATTCGACACGTGCAGACTGTTATGAACACTCTTGTGGCAGCAGGCATCGAGACCAAAGAGGACAAATTGCAGCTACATCAACCTGCTGTCACTTTTCTCGGTTTTCGGGTCTCTGCCGACAGCATTTCACCACCCTCTGAGAAAGTACAAACAATACTAAACCTACCCAGACCTTCGTCATTCAAAGAGCTCCGGCGCTTTCTGGGGATGGTTAATTATTATCGCCAACATCTACCTCAGGCTGCAGAGATTCAGGTTCTAGGTGCGCAGTCCAGAACCGTGTGACTGCTACGGTCGCAGGTTCGAATCCTGCCTCAGGCATGGATGTGTGTGATGTCCTTAGGTTAGTTAGGTTTAAGTAGTTCTAAGTTCTAGGGGACTGATGACCACAGATGTTAAGTCCCATAGTGCTCAGAGCTATTTTAACCTCTATCACTGCCCTCAAAAATCTTCTTGCCGAGGCCTGCACATTGCGAATCCTCATCCCAATGCGCAGCTTTTCATCACCACAGACGCGAGCGATACTGCCATCGGCGCTGTCCTTAGCCAGACAGTTGACGGCCAAACTTCGCCTCTGCAATTCTTCTTGCACAAGTTCACCAATCCACAACGGAAATATTCCGCATTTGACAGGGAGTTGCTCACAGTCTACGAAGAGATCAAGCATTTTAAGACCGATGTTGAAGGACGCCCATTCTATGTTTTAACGGACCACAAACCCCTGGCTGTGGCCATTACAAACCCGACAGCTGACCCGCCTCCTCGCCGCTTCAGATACATGGACTTCATATTTCAGTTCACCACCAATGTCAGCCACGTAAAGGGTGCTGACAATATAGTTGCTGATTTCCTTTCACGAATCGACGCCGTTCATTCGCTGTTAGACCTCTCTGAACTGCCTAACTTCCTACCCATTGACAAGGACAAGCAAAACCTGATTTCAGACTCGACATCTTCACTACACTGCGTCTGCACCACCTTCCCTGGCATTTCTGGTGAGATCTGGTGCGACGACAGTACAGGCACGTTACGGTCCCTCATCCCAACCACGCTCTGTCGAACTGTCTTCAACTCTCTGCATAATTTAGCTCGCCCCAGTGGTCGTGCGTCCGCCCACCTTGTAGCGGAGCGCTTTGTATGGAGAAATGTCAACAAGGACTGTCAGCAATGGGCACGCTCCTGCATTGCGTGCCAATGCTACGAAGTACACATGCATATTTCACCCCCCCCCCCCCCCCCCCTCCTCGGCGCCTTTTCGATCCCTCCTGGGCGTTTCCAGCATATTCATATTGACATTGTTGGCCCTCTCCCCCCTCTAACGGCTTTCGTTATGTTCTCTCGTCTATCGACTGAACAACTCGCTGGGTCGAGGCTGTCCCCCTCCCCAACATCACGGCAGAAACTGTTGCTCGAACTTTCGTCGAATCATGGGTATCATGTTTGGGATGTCCAACTATCATCACGACTTACCAGGGCAGACAAATTGAGTCAGCCCTGTTCAACGAGATTTGTAACATTTGCATCATCCGGTGCATCCATACCACAGCATAGCACATGAAAAGTAATGGGCTAGTTGAGTGCTGGCACCGCACTTTCAAGGTGGCTCTTCGATGCCACGACTCTCTATGGGCGGAGGCCCTTCCCCTTGTGCTACTTGGCATTCGTGCGATCTATAAGGAAGACCTCAAAGGCACAATTGCCGAGTTTGTATACGGCCAGAACATTGTTCTCCCTGGCGAACTTGTGAGCCCTTCCGCTTCTCTCTCTCAGTCTGACTTACCTTCCTTCGTGGACCACGTCAGATGCCACTTCATCAACCTCCACACCCCTCCACCCGCCAGCCATTCCTGCCCTAAGGTTCACATCCCGAAATCTCTGGACAATTGCGAGTAGGTCATGTTCTGAGATGACACTGTCCATTCTCCCCTCCAACCTCCTTATACTGGCCTGTACCGAGTTCTCCAGCGCTCAGCCAATACCTATGACATCCTGATAAAAGATTCAGCTGTTACAGTCTCTCTCAACAGAAATAAGCCTGCTCATGTCAGGCCCGCTTCTACCCCCCTTCAGGCCACGACCACGCCACTCACTGTCGTGGCTCATGACGCTCCAACCACTCACTCCACGTTGGACTTACACATTCAGTCAAGTGACTTCAAGCTCCAATCATCGAGCTCTTCTCTGACCTCGCCTTCTACTCTGGTCTCACACACCCTATCAAGTGATCACATGCTCCCCACATCGAGCTTACCTAATATCACACCCTCGCCGCCAGGCCCTTTGCCGGTCCCTTTTTCCTCTCGCCCTTCATCTGCCTCGCCCCGTTGAGGTTTCTCAAGCCCCCAGTCTTGAACATGCTCTCGCTCAAGGTGTTTGTGCCTGTTCCCCCGGGCACAATCCACGACATCTCTATAATACTACACGATGATACACTGTTCTTCATGTGTTTCCCTTCATCCGGTGCTCATGACACAACCTCCACCATTCACTGCCACCTGGTGAAATGTGTTCCCCTCTCGCCCGACGTCGACCTGGACATGCTTCGTGTGTTCGCCACACCCACCAGACACATCGTCGTCGTCGCTCCATTCCTCCCGCAAACCACTGGCCTACCTGTCGCCACTCGACCAGCACGCCCAGTATGACGCCCGGCGTGCTTCAGCGACTTCCAGGTTCGGTGGCCGGATCCTTGCGTCACAACACCTACGCACCCAGCTCCCCGATGATGCTGTCGAGCTGACCGTGATCTGGGTCCCCCGGACCACCCCTACCGCTGCCATAGTCACCTCCCCCCCCCCCCCCCCTCCCGGCCTCTCAAGAGTACTCCGTACTGTGGGGGGGCGCTATGTGGCGCAGATGAGATCAACAACAGTATCGATCTAAGTATCGTCTTTGAACTAAACTAAACATTATCTCTGTGCAGTTCCGCCATTCATTTCTGTGTAAGCCTTATTTGTGTAAAGAGGTCAATAAATGAACTACTGCAAAATGGGAGTGTTGTTTGGTGAAACCGACCTGAACTTCCTTCTCAAACTGATAACATATGCAACGAAGAGGTTCTCCACAGAATCAGTGGTGAAAGGAATATGTGGAAAACATTGATAAGAAGAAAGGACAGGATGGCAAGGTATCTGTTAAGACATCATGATATAACTGCCTTGGTACTACAGGCAGCTTTAAAGAGTATAAACTGTAGAGGAAGACAGAGATCAGAATACATCCATCAAATAATTGAGTACATAGGCTGCAAGTGTTCAAGTGTTTCTCTGAGAGAAAGGAATGGCAAAGGAGAAGAATATATGGTGGGGCATCAAATCTGTCAGAAGACTGATTACCCAAAAAAGAAAAAAAATATGCTTCACATTTCTGCAACTGAAATTAGACATGTTCCCCCTGTTCATGTTAGGCATCTTGAGCAGCTTATAATATATATAAAATTTAATTATACTTATTTTGATGCAAGATTTATAATGATTCTTTTGTAGTTTGTTTGTTATATCAATTGTTACATGCTATGTTAATAATTTTATATCAAGATAAAATTATTAACATAACATGAACAATTAATACAACAAACACAGCACTCAAATTGTATGACACCATTAAAAAGAAAATAGAGACAGAAGACAGCAAAATTAGGAACAGTTCAAACATACCAACAAATAACAATAATACATAATGTCCATCACACCAGAAAACACAACCTTCAACAAAAAATGGCACACCCTGACATACCGCAACCAGATGATATGCAAAATAAATTGCATCTTCATAAAAAATCAGTATTTATTTCAAGATAAACAGCATAATACAAAAGGGACTAAAAACTGTGACAGAAGGGATATATTTATGGTATGTCATGGGGTGCCATTTTTTTGTTGAAGGCTGTGTTTTCTGGTGAGAGTGGACATTGTGTATTATTATTTGTTGATATGTTTGCGTTGTTTTTAATTTTGCTGCCTTCTGTCTGTGTTTTCTTTTCAATGCTATTATGCAATTTTAGTGCTGTGTTTGGTATATACATTGTTTCATGCTATGTCAATAATCGTGTTTAGTTCTTCTTGATAGTTTGTTTTGCTTAGAGGCATTCTGCGTAATCTGTATACCATATGTCAGATGGCTGCAAGCTTTTCACAATGTGAGTGGTTTTGTTCCTGGGGAATAAATATGTCCATTGCTGTATCCTTTCTGTAAATTTTGAAGCTGTGTCTGTTGTTATATTTTATGAATTTCAGGTTGTGACAGTGTGTTGCCTCTTCTGTTTCTGTTTTCACGGCAAGTTGAATGTTGTGATGTATGTTATTTATTTCTCTGTGTAAACTGTTTGTATATTCTTGTGGCTCATCTATACAAATACAATGTCATTCACATATCTATACCAGTATTTTACTTTATACTTTTTGTTTTTATTGTTTCTACAAAAATAACATTTTTAGTGTGGTTTGTGAGGATATTTGCTAGCGTACATGAGACTGGCCTTTCCTTGGCAGGCCATCTTTTTGTAAACAGAATGAATTGTTAAACTGAAAGTAATTTTGTCACTGATCACTTTTATGGTTTTATAAGTTCTGTTGTAGTGGTCTTTGATATTTCTGAGTTTCCTGTAAGTTGTTCTCTTAAAATGTTAACTGTATCATCAAGTGGTACTGAAGTGTAGATATATCTAAAAACAAAGATGATGTGACTTACCAAATGAAAGTGCTGGCAGGTCGACAGACACACAAACAAACAAACACAAACATACACACAAAATTCCAGCTTTCGCAACCGACAGTTGCTTCATCAGGAAAGAGGGAAGGAGAAGGAAAGATGAATGGATGTGGGTTTTTAGGGAAAGGGTAAGGAGTCATTCCAATTCCGGGAGCGGAAAGACTTATCTTGGGGGGAAAAAAGGACAGGTATACACTCACACACACATATATCCATCCGCACATACACAGACACAAGCAGACATTTGTTTTTAGATATATTTTTCCTACATGGAATGTTTCCCTCTATTATAATTCATATCATTAATTTGAAGTGTAGATATCTTTTACATCAAAGGATATCAGCTTTGCAGTTGATGAGATATGATTCTCTTTTAGTTTTTGAATTAGTTAAATGGAAAACAGTGCATGTTTGCACTGCTCTTGGTCAATAGCTATAGAGCTCACTGGGGATCATGGGAACTTATTGAGGGATCCTGCAAAGGTGTTCCATGATAATTATTTTTTGGAGTGCTGATGGTCATACTTTGGGCTTAATGCTGCTATTGCTTACTTTCTCAACAGATTTAATAAGAGTTTAATTGTTAACTCTTGTGAAGAGATGTTGGTTTTATCTTTATGTGATTCTATGGCAATATCGTTTATCAGATTCCAAGCAGCTCGGCATTTATTGTTAGAACTTCCAATGCACTGGTCATTGTGTGACTTTCGTGTTTTAATAATTGCTTTCTTTATAATCATTTCTCCATCTTACATACAAATACACGGTCTGTTAAAAAAGTTCTGGAACTTTCATAATTTCACGCAAATGGTATGTTCGAGTGAAATGCGGTTGGCATTCCGGCACATGGCTGTGTTTAGTGTGTAACTGCTGCAAGTTTCATCATTGTGTGCATGTTAGTTATTGTTCAGTATTGTACTGAAAAGAGCATTGTGTCACACAGTTCACAAATTTCAAGATGGCAGAGTCAAAGGAGCAACGTGCCTGCATTAAATTTTGCATGAATCTCAAGAAAGCCCTTACAGATACATTTCAAGTGATGCAGGAAGCCTACAGCGATGAGTGCTTAAAGCATACTCATGGTTCACACAATTTAAAAATGGTTGGGCACAAGCTAAAGATGAGTCTCATCCAGGATGCACTTTTATGTCTACTGGCAATGTTCATGTCAGGAACGTCAACAGAATTATGCATGCTAATCAAACACTGACTGTCCAAGATATTGCAGAAGAATGTAGCATTTCAGTTGGATCATGTTGTGAAATCCTGACATAGCATCTTGGAATGCATTGTGTTGGCACCAACTTTGTCCCACAGCTCATGTGTCGAGACCAGAAATACCTTCACCTCGCAATATGTGAAGAGCTTTTGGATCATGCAAATGTGAATGTGATGTTGCTTAAGAGAATCATAGCTGGCAATGAGGTGTGAGCCTATGGTTATGATGTTGAGACCAAGGTTTAGCTCTCACAGTGGGTTGGGGAAGGTTCTTCAAGACCAATGAAAGTGCATCAGACCAGGTCAAATGTCAAAGCTATGCTGATGGTCTACTTTGGCTTTGAAGGATTAGTTCATCATGAATTCATGCCACAGGGGCAAAATGTTAATTTATAATACTATCGGTACATATTGCACCACTAAATGTAAGAAGGAAGTAGCCTGAAATGTGGCAAGACAATTCATGGCTCTTGCATCTTGATAATGCACCTGCACATTCATTCCTGTTGGTGAGTGACTATTGTACAAAGAACAAAGTTACTGAGCTGCCTCATCCTCCATACTCTCCATACCAGGCCCCTGCAGAATTTTTTTATTACCAAAGTTGAAAATTCCATTAAAAGTACAAATATTTGCAATGATAGACAAGATAAAAGAAAATTCACAGACAGTGGTTGCATTTTCCAGCCATTGGCATACCAAGACTGCTTGTGGAAGTTGAAATGGCACTGGGAGTGGTGTGTCAATTGTGGAGGAGAGTAAAATAAAGGAGACCATGCACAATAAGTGAGAGGTAAGTGTAGAAAAATTTTATGAACAAAGTTGTAGAATTTCTTGAATGGACCTCATTTGTCCAACAGTATCATTACATTATCTTTGATATTGAACTGTGTTTTAGTGTACCAAGAACTTTTCTTTATCAGCACCTTCTTTTTGCAGCCCCTGTCTGTTACCTTACTTCTTCTAATGGGAATGCTGTCATTAAATATTTGCAGAAATGTGTTCAAAGGATATTCAAAAATTATCTTAGCTGTCACATTATTTGGTGGACAATGATTACTATTATTTCTCTAGCAAAACCAGTCTCTCTCTGCAAGGGATTTCTTGAACCTGTTGATTCTTTCATTGCTCATTGACCTAGCTATCATCATTTTTGAGCTGGCCAAGGCACCACTAAGACTGACGGCTCATTCTATTAGTGTATATTAAGGACACTTACTTGTGATCAGACAAGGGGAACATTATTATAACATATTGATCTTGAGCACATTTAAAAGTAACAAAGGTATTGCCTAAGCATGATAGTTTCCCAGAGGGTTTACATCTACTACACTGTAGATTGAACTTCTGACGAAGCAAGCTGGGACTTTTTTTACTTCCCCTCTTGTTAAGGTGTCTGACTCCTTAAATTATTTTTTTCATTTTTAACTTATAACTATTAACATACGTGAGTGTAATCTACATTTTCATAAAAGAGAAAGGTTTGCCCTCAGTCTTAAAGAATATAGCACCAGGTTTAATTTTGTGCTTAATTTTATGTATGTAATTAATTTCCTCATTTATTTTGATCATTCATAGTTAATAAATTTTGCTATAGGGTGCAATCAGTAATTGTTTTGTGACTTAATTCTTTTGTTGACTTATAAACAAATATAAATTCTTTAATAATTATAAACATTTGAAAGAAGTAATACTAGTATTCTTAAAGTACCTATTTGGCTCTATTCGAAAATGTTAGCAAAGCCAGCCCTTAATTAATTTCAGAGTAATGACCAATTTTGTCAAAAGTATTGCTTGTATAAGTATATTTGTTAATACCATCATTTAAACAAATAATTTGTCTTAATCCTCGTAGTAGAAGAAACTGATAAAAAGAAGGAATTTTTCGATATATTCAGTTAATTGAATGAGTCATATTTTAATTGTAATTTCTGTAAATAAAACATCAAACAATGTACAGTTTCAGTGCCTATTATTGTGAGAATATATAAAGGCCCAAATTTTGGTCCCAAGTCAGTCACTCCACAGCCAATTTTCAGATGAGGTACCTGTGTTGGTTAGATCAACAACAATGCATCAGCCTAAATGTGAAATAAGTGAAACACAAGTGGGTCATTTGCTAAAAAAAAGACAGTGTCTATTCAATTTATCTGAAAGACTGTGAACTATCTGGTTCAGTTTTTACTGCTCATAGATATTCAACAATAAACTATTATAGCAGTATGCTGATGTTTGCCTGCCAACTGTGAATGAGGCTTATCAAAAGTTAACCATTAATGAACTGGCCACATAACTGTGTTATATTGGGGCTGTTGTGAACAGTGTAAGTAAAGAACTGTGAAACACAACTGTGCAACTGTTGACTACATCATTTACAGTACTCAGTGTTGAACTTCACCCCCCATTTTTCAGTCAGTATAACAATGCAGTGCATTGACACCGAGGACTATGAATGAAGAAATAAAGCAGGTGAACATCACATATGGTGCCCTTCCAGGTGAAGAATATTGTATGTGGGCACAATAAACTAAAACTTGGGAACTCTAAGTAGTGAACTCTAGAATGGTTTGCAATACAGTGACTTTAACAAAGGAAGTGCAACAGCCAATCAGTTCATGGGTTTCATGGCCTCAGTATGACAGCAGCCAATCAGTGAATGGGTTCTATGGAAGCAGCCATAGCTGTGCAGATGACAAATTGCAATGACAACCACAGCAGCAGCAGCAGCAGCAGGAGGCAAGTTAATAAGAATAAGGTAATTTCATAGCAAAAGCCATTTTGTGTTAAGTGATAGACAAAGAGTGGCCTTAACGAACAAGACAGTGTAATGGGAGAAAATGGACAGCAGGGGACTGGTTCTGTAGGTGATAGTGGTTATAAGTCAGACATGAATGCAACTTTGAGTGATAGGGATGAAAGTACTATTGTACATGGAATGATAACAGCGTCACCTACATTGTGTGGTGATATGAGTGAAATGGACGAAAACAGTACTGAAATGGATGAAATCATTAAGATTAAGGGGAAGGAATCTAGTAGTGAAAGTCAGCAAGAGCAAAAGCTTATGGCAGACAGGAATTTGGAAGTGATGTTGAGTAAATTATTAGTAATATGGGTATGAAAGAAGACATTAGTAACACAAAAAAAGACATAAGTAGTATGAAAAAAGACATTAGTAGGGTGGAAAAGAAAACTGATAGCATTATAACTGACATAGTTAGCTTAAAGGATGAGCTGAAGAAAGAAATTGAAAAGGAGATTATGGTAGTCAGCTCTAATCTCTCAGAATTAAATAAGAAGGTTAAGGCAGTAGCTAAAGATTATGATGAAGAGATAGAGAAAGTAGTACCTAACGCTAATGAGAAATCAACATTGATGAGTAGTAAATGTATAGAAGAGAGAAAGAAACTTTGTGATGACTATAGTAGGAGGATGGAGGCTTTCGGGAAACAGTATACAGATGAAGTCAAAGATGCTAGGAAATTTTGTGTTGAAAACGGGGTTGAACTTGAGAACCAAATCAATCAGACTAAAAATGATTTAGAAATGGAGGTAGAAACCTAGTTTTCTGTAATGGTAGAGGAAAAACTGGTAAAAGTAAATAAAAATGTAGATCCAAAATTGGTTGAAATGGAGAAAAAGATGTACAAAATCTAAAGCAATAAGCATGTAGTGTTCCAAACAGTCCTTCATTTGTAAGTTGTAAGAAATTTAATAATTTTGAAGCATATGAGGAAGTGCATCCACTGGATTTCGTTATGGAATTTAACTTGGTGGCTGAAACATGGAATGACAAAGAGAAAATGTCATTTGTGAGAGGTTTTTTGAAAGGGGATCCTAATGGATGGGAAAGTCAGGTAATCGATAGCAGTACATTATGGCATAGCTTTAAGAAAGCATTTTTAGATGAATATTCTTCCAAAGAGAAGCAGCAGAGAATTTTAGTGACTTTTGGGGAGAAGAGAAATTTGTCTCTAGGAAGGGTACTGTGAAAGGTTTCTGTCAGCTTTGGATAAACAAACTGAAATATTTGGACAAAGGACTAGGTAATAAATCAATAATTATTGGTTTAGAATCTAAGTTGCCTCAGAAAGTTAGAGAACTGCTTGTACCTGCTCCTAGGGGTAATATTGGTGACTTCTTGAATTATGTTGATAAAGTGGAGAGGGAGAAGCCCTCAGTGGAAGATTGTCGAAGAAATTTTCATGACAATAATTAATCAGGGAGAGAATTTCAGGTAAATAGAATGAACAGGACTAATTATAGTAGAAATTCAAGGAATGGTTGGGTGGAGGAAAGACAGAATGGACATGGAAATGGTAGGAGAAATTTAAGAAGCAGAAATACAGGAAATGATGGTAATTCTGGATCAAACCATTTAAATTCGATAATGCCCCAGTTTTGGCTCACACTAGAGCAGGTAGTGATGAAGAGCTGTGTGTATATAAATATGCTGTAATCACAAGTAAGGGCAATGGAAATGAGAGCAGTGAGACAAGTGTAAGTTCTAATTCTGATGAGATATTGAATGATGGTGCATGTAGCAATATTTATTCTGTAAAAAGAGAGGAGGAAGTTACTACACACATCAAAAAAAGTTTTTCATCACCTCAGTTCCAAAAGTTCCGGAAACTGTACAGAAAATTGGAAGGGATATCAACATAAACATCGTTTTCGACCTTTTTATTGTTCATGAAAACCACACATTGCATTTTGTGCCACCATACCTTGAGACCTTCAGAGTGGTGGTCCAGATTGCTGTACACACCTGTACCTGTAATACCCAGTAGTGCATCCTCTTGCATTGATGCATGCCTCTATTCGTCATGGCATACTTTCCACAAGTTCATCAAGGCACTGTTTGTCCAGATTGTCCCAATCATCAACAGGTATTCAGCATAGATACCTCAGAGTGGTTAGTGGGTCACGTCACCCATAAATAGCACTTTTCAATCTATCCCGGGCATGTTCCATAGTGGTCATGTCAGGAGAACATTCGGGCCAATCTGGTCGAGAGGTGTCATCATCCTGAAGGAAGTCATTCACAAGATGTGCATGAGGGGGGTGCAAATTTTCATCCATGAAGATGAATGCCTCGCCAATATGCTGCCGATATGGTTGCACTATCGGTCAGAGGATTGCATTCTTGTGTTGTACAGCCATTACTTCACATTCCATAACCACCAGCAGCGTATGTCAGCCCCACATAATGTCACCCCAAAACATCAGGGAATTTCCAACTTGCTGCACTCGCTGGACAGTGTATTTAAGGCATTCAGCCTGACCGGGTTGCCTCCAAACACCTCTCCGACGATTGTCTGATTGAAGGCATATGCGACACTCATCGGTGAAGAGAACGTGATGCCAATCCTGAGTGGTCTACTTGGCATGTTGTTGGGCCCATCTGCACCAACCTGCATGGTGTGGTTGCAAAGATGGACCTTGCCATGTGTGTTGTGAGTGAAGTTGCACATCATGCAGCCTATTACACACAGTTTGAGTCATAACATGATGCCCTGTGGCTGCACAAAAAGCATTATTCAACATGGAAGCCTTGCTGTTAGAGTTCCTCTGAGCCATAACATGTAGGTAGTGGTCATCCACTGCAGTAGTCGCCCTTGGGCAGCCTGAGCGAGGCATGTCATTGACATTTCCTATCTCTCTGTATGTACTGCATGTCTGGAAAACATCACTTTGGTTCACTCTGAGACACCTGAACACTTCCCTTGTTGAGAGCCCTTCCTGGCACAAAGTAACAACTTGGATGTGAGCAAACCATGGTATTGACTGTCTAGGCATTGTTGAACTACAGACAACAGGAGCTGTGTGTGGCCTCCCTGGCGGAATGATGGGAACTGATCGGCTGTCGGACCCCCTTCGTCTTATAGGCTCTGGACATGCATGGCTGTTTACATCTTTGGGTGGGTTTAGTGACATCTCTGAACAGTCAAAGGGACTGTGTCTGTGATATAATATCCACAGTCAATGTCTGTCTTGAGGAGTTCTGGTAACTGGAGTGATGAAAACTTTTTTTGATGAGTGTATTATAATATTAAGTGATGAAACAGAATGTGTTGCTATTGTTCAGGATGTCCAAAGTGGCAAAATGGATGGTAGATTGTTTAACAGAATATAGGGAATTCAGGTGTTTTGCTTTATTGTCTAATACTGGAAACAAGGATCAACTAATTAGCCAAGTATTTGAGGACAATGAAAGTGACAGTGGGTCTGATTCTGTTAGTAGTTGTAGTTATGATAGCAGCGACAAATCCATTAGTGCTGAGGATGAGGTAGCTGAATTTATAATTGATAATGATGGCAATGTGTTATGTAAAGAAAGAATAAAGGAGGGTAAAGTTAGGCCTAAAGAAGAGTTAGTGTTTGAGAGTAGCAATGAGGAAGAGGACCATACTATCTGTCATTTGACAGTGTCTGATAATCATTTTGGTAATCAGTATGATAGTTTTTCCAGGGAAAGGATTAATGAGGATTTGTTGTATGAAGAAGATCACATGGTAAGTAAAAAGGAAGTGTGGCACCATCTCATAACAGCAAGTGTACAAGGTATACATGTTAAGTGTTTACTGGACAGTGGTAATGATTTGAATGGCATTTCACAGCCATTTTTTTGAATCTATTAAGAACAGAGAGGGTATGGTAGTAAGGCATGTTTCCAGAATAAAAGTTATTCGTGTTACTGGTTAATAAAAATTTTTCATGCTACTGGTTGGCTATCAAATAATGTGAAACGAAAGGTTGGAGTGCAATTTCTTGGTGATTCAAAATCTTAGCATTGATGTAATATTTGAGACTAATTTCTCATGCAAATTGAAAGTAGGGCATTCAACATTCTATGGTGGATTCATTATGTGGAGATAATGCTTACCCCAGCCATCTGTCTCATTCTCATTTCTCTCTCTCTCTCTCTCTCTCTCTCTCTCTCTCTCTCTGTCTGTCTCAATTTGTCGAAGGAAGTTTTTCCTAAGCTACACAGATAAGCAGTGAAGATTATTTCTATGGATGATTCCATATGTGTATGTGAAACATTTTTTTCAGTTAAACTAGAATGTGTACAAATATATCTGAAAGAAAGCTCTAAGAATTCAGATGATCCCTCATTCCAGATCTTAGCAGCATAATTCAGACTAAAAGAAGGGGAAATAAAAGAGACAATTTCCTGTTCAAATGAAATTAAAGTTATTATTATTATTATTATTATTATTATTATTATTATCATTATTATTATTATTAAATTCACTTTTGCATCAGTAATCTTGTCCCACTGAATTAACTTCTCCACTGCACATGAATGTTGGACAATGACAGAGAATACAGAGCTGAAGTCTTGGAAAAGGTCAAGACAGATGGAGTAAGTGAGACAAGTGTAAGGAAACAGAGAGAGAGAGCACTGTTGTGCAAAGTCGAACAGTTCGGGAGCTGCACAGTCATCTTCATAGTAAAGTTACCTTCTGCACTCAGCACTGCCTCATGTGCTGGTACAAATGCCTGAGAGGCCCTGATATTACTGGCCATAGTGACAAGGAAGGAGGCTGTGGGTTTGGAGATAGCAGAGCATTAGGAAATCTAGTGATGAATTGTGACAAGGCCATGGACATTGGGGATGTTAGTTTAGAGAGAGGTGACATGGGCAGTGAGGACCAGGATGCCATGTGGTCAAGAAACAGATATTGTGAAGGGTTGGTGTTAAAATAAATGTTGTCGTTTACATAGGAGGGTAGGATACAAGTAATGGGCTGAAAGTGTTGGTCCACAAGGTCAGCAATTCTCTTGGTGGGTGCACAGTAACCAGTCACAATGGGGCATCCTGGGTAATTGGGTTTACAGAGTTGAAGTAGTGTGTGGAAGATAGGAATGTGGGGAGTGGTAGGAGTGGGGAAAGAAATAGACTCTGGGGAAAAGTTCTGGGATGGGCTTGAGGATTAGAGAAGGAACTGGAGATTTTGCTGAATTTCTGGGAGGGAGGTCAGTGTGGCCTCTAAAAGGCAGGGATAACTGTGCAAACAGCCATTTGATCTTCATAGTAAGCTACAAACTCTGTGCTGCTGTTTATGTGAGCATGACAATTAACAAGCTGTCTGTCCAAATGACTGGCCACTGCCATACTACAGCTAAGGGACAGCTGGACCATTCATTTGCAGGAAATGCTGCCCAATATAATGTGCTTCAGTTCAACGACTGTTTCACCGGCTGAGCATCTGGATCCTTCCTACTAACATCTTCTCTGAACTGTGCTAGGAACTCTTCCTGCAACATATCCTTTGTTCCCATAACCACCATGGCCTCAAACTTCTTTAGCCCCTGTCCTCCAGTTGCCTATCCCCTTCCGTGCACCCCTCCAGCACTACACATGTCCTCTACTCTGCCTCCCCCTACCCACCCCCATCCCCTTTCCCCTAGTGCAGCCTCTATACTCTGCAACCAGCAGGACTATGCTGTCCCCACTACGTCCCTGTATGTTCTCACAGGCAACATATCATCATCTCCTATCCCTACCCTGCTACCCCATAACTCCTCTTCAGGCGCATTCACAGTCTGCAGTCAGGCCACAAGGGAAGGAGACAGAGACACTAAATAACTCAACCCTATACATGTTATTCAGTGTCCTCTGATTTTAATGTAACAGTAATGTAAGAGACAAAAGGTGAAGTAGGATTATGCATTAAGCAAAATAGTCAGACATGAAACTTTATTCCACTAACAATTCAGTTATTATATAACAGTCATATTATCACTCATAATGTATTACTACCCCAAACCCAATTGAGTCTAGTCCATCATTTGGTTGTTATTTTCATGTGCTCTACATCTAATCTATTATTTTTAATTGTTTGTTGAAAGAAAAAAAAAATAGCAGGAAAATTAACAAAAACTTAACATGAAATACACTTTTCATCACACTGCTACTTACACATATAAACTCTGTTGTTGTAGGGTGATGCTACACCACTCACAGTATGTCATGATGGGGTGAGTTCCAGTTTGTGTGCCTGTACTCCACTATGTGTAGTCTTGTTTGCTAACAACCTCTAGCTCGACATAGGCACTGGAGGTCATTTCCTCCACTCATTGCTGGCTGTGTGGCTTGTGGCTGGCCCATGCATGTGCAGAGCCACTCCTGGTGATGCCATGCCTAACAGATGGGTGGGGCAAGCTGAGTCACCCCTTACCTGTGCAGGTTTGATGTCCTTGTCCCCACTCCTGGTGCAGCTTTGCCCTGCACCTGCATGAAGTTGTTGGCTGTACTTGCTGTTGCCATTAGCACTTGAAGTGTTGAAAACTTGAAGTCAAGCAAATTATACCTAAGCATCTGCTCGCAAATAACATTTTGGAAATAGGCAATATAATTTACACTCACAAAGTTTTTATTAAAAACCACTGTAACAAGGCTCCCAGTCTGTCTTTCTTCCCTTTTCTGCCACACTTCTTCATGCCACAAAGTATGTTTCATTCTTTATTTCATGGCATATATTTTGGAAACAATTGTAAATTTTCTGTCTTGTTCAGCTTTCTCATTTCATCCTCACATTCCACTTCTTTCTTCATCATGACTTTGCTCTGTTTAATTTCTGTTCTGGTCTGTTTGCTAGTGTCCACTTTAATCCATTTTGATTTTAAGCATTCTTCTTCCAATAGTTTTCTTGACATTATATTAATGTTTTCATCTTTCTTGGAACCAGTACACCAGCCTTATGATTATAATTAAAGTTAAGCTTTCAGAACACTGTAGAAATAACACCACTGATCAGAATGATGTCAAATCGCCATGGAACATTATTGGAGAAGGGGGAAAACATATGGCAGAAGAAAAAAAAGTTGATTGATAGATCACACTGTAAGTGTGAGAATACATAAATGAAAAGACCTCTGTCATACGTGTGACCCATTGAAGTTGGTATAAACACACCAGGTACATGGAGTCTGTGACGTTTGCTGTGACTGTCTCAATGCAAGATCACACTCTGCTTGTAAAGCTGTATTACAAGAATGATGACTGTGCACACATCACTCTGCAGAAGTTCCAGACACTGAAGGGTTTGAAAAAAGGTGTTGGTCCGATGACTTCCGTGGGTCTGGAGAATATGATTTGGAAATTCAAAAAGATGGGTTTTTTTGGAGTGCAACCTGGTAGAGGGAGGAAATGAATCGATTTGACATCAGTGGAAGTTGTGGCCACAGCACTCCAGAAGGAGACGGGTGGAGGTGTGCAAACATGTAGTGCATGGAGAATTGCCCAAACATTGCACATACCCGTGACAACAGTGCATAAAATACTATGAAACATTGTTCTTTGCTATCCACTCAAAATTACCCATGTGCATGAGTTGCTTCCTGTTGACCTGCCAGCAAGAGAGATCTTTGCTCTAGAATTTCTTGCTCACTCACATGGAAGTGGATAATGAATGGCCATGGAAGATTTTTTGGACAGATGAAGCCCACTTCCATCTGACAGGACATGTCAGTACACAGAATTGTCAGATATGGGCAATGGAAAATCCCCATGCAAATCAACCTCTACCACTTCATCCTGAAAAGATTACTATGTGATGTGGGTTTATGGCATCATTTATCATAGGGCCATATTTTTTTGAAGAAACAGGTGGTTCCGGTCCTGTTACCTGTACTGTCACTGGCGAGTGCTATGAGTGTCTTTTGTGAAACTATGTCATTCTAGCTCGCCAACAGTGTGGATGTGTGGATATGACCATTTTTGTGTAAGATGGCACACCTTGGCACATTGCAAAACCAGTTAAGCAGCTGCTGAAGTGCCATTTTGGAAACGCTAGAATTATCAGTCACCATTTCCCCATAGCCTGGCCATCCCGATCACCTGATCTTAATCCATGTGACTTCTGGCTGTGGAACTTTCTGAAGGATGTTGTGTTCAGTGTTCTGATTGCAAACTTAGCTGCATTGAAGGCATGCATTGTGCAACACATTCTGAACGTGACCCCAGAAACACTTCGATCAGTCGTGGAACATGCTGTTTCTTGATTTCAACTTGCAGAAAACAGTGGACAGCATATTGAACATGTTTTGCGCATCACACAGAAATTAATAATCTGATTTGATTTTGATTGATGCTTTTTTTGCT